>NC_141901.1:23378378-23686756 GCF_057802395.1 Ceratotherium simum simum | reverse complement strand
ACCTGAAGACATCAGCTGGGGCAGCACCCCACCTTCAAGCAAAGAAGACTCAAAACACAGGATAAGAAGCCTCAGCCCTGTTTTTAGACTTCCAGGCATGGTGAATTCAGCAATTTAATTTCAATTAGAGCTTTATCGCTTGCAGGTGACAAAAACCCAACTCAAACTGGCTTAACTGCGAAAGGGAATGCAGTGTGTTTCCCACGCGCGGAAAGACACTGGGGTAGCCTGTAGAATCAAAGGCAGAGCAGCAAGTACTGGCTTCAAGGACTGAAACTCAACATTGCTCCTCCCTCTTGCGACATCTATGAAATCCACTTGCCTCAGCTGTTCTTGGGTTTTGGCCCTTATATTGCTACAGCCAGGCTTCCTCCATGCAGCTCAGAAGATGGCGGCCAACAGTCCTGGGTTCACATCCGCATAGCTCTCAATCCAAGGGAGAGAGGTAAGTGCTTATTCTCTCCCTTTTGCTAATGAAGTAATGGAGGCACTGGAGAGTTAAGTAATTTACCCAAAGTCACAAAGCTGGATGTGATAGATCCTAGGCATTCTGGCCCCCTAGTCTGCACATTTTCCTACTACACTCAACTGCCATGCCGGGGATGACTTTTGTTTTCATGGTTGCAAGATGGCTGCTGCATCTCCAAGTGTTGTGTCTGTGTTTCAGGCAGAAGGGGCTTGGCAGAGAAGGGAGAAATGAGAATGGTAAAGGGAAAATTCTTCCTTTCTTTAGGCTTTGCCTTTTTTGGGGGAGGAAGGAGGGGTATTGGGAGAGGGAAAACCTCTCTAGAAACTTCTACCTACATCTCATTGGACAGAAGAGTTTCACATTGCCTCCTCTACACAGCCACAAAGGAGGCTGAAGTTCGGCATTTTGCTTTCTGACCTTTATGGTAGAGGAAATCAAAGCATAGGTGAGTCAGAATATGGGTGTTTAGTGTGGGGCTTGGCAAACGTTTTTGGTAAAGGGTAAGACTAAATATTTTAGGCTTTGTGGGCCATGTGGTCTCTGTTGCACCTGCTCATCTCTACTGTTGTCACATGAAAGCAACCACAGACAGTACCAAATGAATGAGTATGGCTGTGTTTCGGTATGACTTTATTTACCAAAACAGTCAATGAGCTTATGTCTGATTATGGCCCATAGGCCATAGCTGCCAACCCTGGTTTAGTGATTCAGCTTACAATATCTGCCAATGGACCCTAATATTTCAGCCATATCTTATTCTCACAAACTGGGGTGCAGACATGTCTGAAAGATGAGAGTGGAGAATGGATCTCATAAGATGATTTGGTGATCCCAGGGTTGACTCTGACGGCTGACAGCCGAGTGGAGTGGCCTATCTCTCTGCGTTACTCCCTGCCTGTCCCTCCCCAAACCACATGACTGGTCAGAGAGATGACCAAGGGACACCCCAACTGGGGAAGAGAGAATAGTAAACATGGTAACTAAAAATCTGAGGGTTGGATGGGTACATAGGATTCACTGAGCACCATAAATATCTGTTTCCATATTCTTGAGCTCTTTAGTACCCAGAGAATTGTTAGTTAACCACAGATGTTTGGGGTGCGAGTTAGAGAAAGCTTCTCTAATTTTCCTAGCCTCAGAAAATTTCACATTTGTATCTGGCTTCACCTTTGCTAGAGTAGAACCAGCATCAAGACAGTGTGAGTTATATAATCGCACATCAAACCTTTGTGTTTATCATTAAAAATATGGCAACATCATTGCAGTTATAAACAGAGTTACCAAGGAAACCAGTTTATCATAATTAGCTATTTATTCCCTCTTCTTTCTCACTCTCTCTGCTCCTTCCATCTGAGTTTTCTTTGGGCTGAGAGGTATGATAAGCTGTTATCAGTCTGGGCTCAGTGGCTAATTAGGTCCTAATATTGATTCATACAATTACATTGCTCTTTTCCATAACTATGGATTGTCTGTGCTTATTACAAATAGTGCATTGTCTGTGCTTATTACAAATAGACACAACAATGGAACAATTGGTTTATTATATGTGTTTTAAATAGTCATAATAGCTGTCCCCAGGGCAATGGTATATCAAAACCCAACAGATAGAAGATAAAAACTTTTGGTCTAAAAAAGACTTGTGGCACTTTCTCTTGCATTAGGAGATTGTTGTGAAAGGAATTGCTTCCTGGATGGGGTTTCCCAGTCCTGCAGGATTTTTCTTGTTTTTGTTGTCCATTACAATAGAGAACATTAGCTGGTATCCATACTCCACACTGATGTCCTGGAGCAGGGGTTGGCCAACTTTCTGTAAAGGCCCAGGTAGCAAATATTTTAGGTTTTGCAGGCCATATGGCCTCTGTTGCAGCTACTAAACTCTGCCTTTATAGCAGGAAAACAGCCATAGACAATGTGTAATGAATAGGTGAGGCTGCGTTCCAATAAAACTTTGTTTACATAAACAGGTGGCAGGCCAGATTTGGCCCACTGGTTATAGTTTGCTGACACCTGTCTAGAACCTCAATCCCTAATGCAGGGAATAAACTTGCAGTTGGGCATCTTAGAGTGGGAACAACATCTGGGGAAGGCTGGATGAGCCACCAGGAGCCAATGTGCTGCTACTCAGCTGTCCCGTGAGGGTCTCTCCGTGCTTGTCAGTCTCTCATCAAGAAGGGAGGTTTCTCATGGTGACCCCCCCAACCCCTGCCATGGAGGGGTGGACCAGGGATCAAGTGACCTGGGGTGAGTCCTGACTTGGACATTTAACTGGATGACACCTTCTCATCTGCAGTCCACTCTACTTGCTCCAAAGAACTGTAAGAGTCAACCAGGACAATGAATGGGAAATGGCTCTGTGAACAGTGAACCACCAAATCATATAACTATGTGAGATATGGCTGTTAAGATGAGGCTATAGAGCAGATGTCACAGTCACAGATGGGATAGGAATGACCCTTCAGGTTTTAGTCTAACTGTCATTTGATCCTTGAGCCCACCCTACACTACTCTTCCGGGAAACTGTCCAGCCTGAGTTTTAGTCCCCCCAGTGGCCGAGTTCCAGATCTTCCAAGATAGTTGGCTTCATCTAGAGACAGTTCTGGTTGTCAGAAATTTCTTGCTGATATTGAGCCCAAATCTGTCTTTCTAGATCTTCCACCCATTGGTTCTGGTTCTATGCCTCAGAATTTTCCAGAACAAGATTAATCTCTTCTTCGCTTGACAGCTCTTTGAATATTTGAAGATAGAGGACATGGTCTCCAAGTCTTCTCACCAGGCTAAACATCATCAGTTCCTTGAACTGTTTCTATATGATGTGGTTTTGAATCTTTTCCCTATCCAGGTTGCTTTCCATTGCACAAGTTCCAGTTTCTCAACACTCCTCCTGATTGGTATACCTATGATTGGACACAATATTCCATGCATGTTCTGACTAGTACACGGTAGAATAGGTTCATCATCTCCTTTGTTCTAGATTTAATGCTTCTGTTAATGCAGCCTAAAATCACATGTGACCACATAACAGTGTTGGATTTTATTGAGTTGAAGTTGACTAAGACCTTTAAGTCTTTTCGCCACGTACTACTAAGTCATGGCTACCCCATCCTGACTAGTGCAGAGTAAAGTTTACCTGGATTTCCAATAAAATTTTTTTGCCTGGATTTGGCTCCTTTTTACACAAAGTCAAAGTCCTTTTGAATGTGATTACATATCTTTTTCAATTTGGGTAGTCTGTTTTAATGAGAATGCTGACTGTGATGTCAACCACATCTTTATATAGCCTATATGAGTTCTGTTGTAGTCAAAAGTACAGCCTCTAAATCAGTGAGACTCAATTTTTACTGGTCTGTGAAAAGGTAAGGAGCTTGTCCCAGAGTGCAAATAAAAGCATTACGTCAAGGAAATCTAAGCTGAACTAAACACTGTGCTTAGTGACGGAGTTGATTTGCAGCTTGCAGATGGGCAGCAGTCCTTGGACTACACTTTGACGAGTGTGGCTCTAAATGACACTCTAAGATTTTGATTGGAACCCTAGAAGCTGGTTCAAGGAGGGTAGATGAGAAGAAAAAACATCTTCAAAAAGAATAAAAAAGATCATGGTGATTAGATGAAAATTACCCTGGAGATTCAGTCTAAGTTGGGGTCCTAATGGAAAACCTCTTCAGTCTGGATTTCAGTGATTATTCAATGCACATTTGTTGATTTCTCAATCTGTGAGCAGCATTGTGCTGGGCACTGGGGTTTACAAATTTAAATACGATATGGGCTGAGCCATGGTTAGGGATCCTTAAATACAAACAAATAACAAATTGTGGCATAGGCTGCTAGTGGCCTCCTCTGATATCATTCTCTCCTTTCACCTTAGTAACAGAATCCTGATTTTATTCACGGCAGCAGTGTCCTCAGGTAACAGACCACATATCCCAGCATCCCTTGCAGTTAGACTTGATCATGTGATTTCCAGCATTATCTTTTATCACAAGGGAACCTTAATGATAAGAGTTTCATGCTATATAGATATTGGAGCAGAAAGATAGAGGAACCTAGGTCTCTGACGACTCTGTGAAGCCTCCAGCTCTCCTAACTGTGGACTTCGTTTACATGGGAGAATAAATCCTTGTGTGTTCTAGCTTCTGTCATATGCCGCTGAACCTTATCCAAAGTGGTAGAGAATTTGATATTTAGAATGTGGTTGCTCTAAGAAGCAGAATTTAAAGTGTGATATTGACTGAGTAGAGGAAGTGTGAAGGCAAATATTTAGAACTCAGATTTTGCAACCTGGAAAGCTGGTGACCCTAGTTATGCATTGGTAGAGCATTTGATTGAATTGCTGCCAGCTGTAACTGGCAAAGCAAACTGTGAGTTGACTGAAGCTCTTGCTTTAGGGGAAATGGCAGAAAAAATTCAGAGCGTTGGTTTGCTGTCTCATTGCCACTTTTAGCAAAGTCCTGCAAAAGAGAGCTGACCAGTCTGAGGGCAGATGAGGAGAGAAAGTGGAACCCTAGAAGCTGGTTTAAGGAGGGTAGGACCTTCCTACCCTCTAAGGGAGCACCTCTTTGCTTAAGAGGTGCTCTCTGTCTGAGGCCTGCAATCTAAGTTTATTGAGAATCTTATAATATGAAACTTTGTTGGCTTTTCTGCTGCAAAATGAAGTGGGAGTTATAGTGGCTCCAAAACCAACATCTTAGCAGGAAATAAGGCTGGTGCCCACCACAGCAAAGACAAGATTAAGGGTGCTGTCTTCCACAGTGTGGACTGCTTGCCTCTGAACTAATTTATGTTAGAGAGTAAGCCCTTGTCTTCAAGCTTCTGAGATTTTGGATTAATGTAGTGGAACTTGACCTTAACTGATACTCGTGGTCCGGGAGCCGATTGTGAAAGTTTTCTTCTGTCGTGCTGAGGACTTGGTACGTTATCCTCTGGGCAGGGGGCTTGGCCTGATAAGACCTGATGAGAGTGGGTTTAGGCAGGTGAGGAGCGGGCAACCTCTGAGATGGTACAGGTTATCAGGGTATGAGCCAAGCCTCCTAGTCCACACCTTCCTGCCTCCTGGCTTGTTTGGCTCCTGACATTCTACATTACACTTGTATTCCTTTAATTTTTGAAGGCATTTCAGATGTTGAAAGTCTGTTCTTAGTGAATTTCAAATACTCAGTAGGGGATGGACACAAGAATGCTCCAGCCCCTGACAGCTGCCCAAGCCCCCAGCCCTGTGGAGCCCAGCTCAGGGAGCGAGGTGGAGGTGCCTGGGAGTGTGAAGGGCACAGAAAGGGAATGGAGGGAGGGTCACAGAGAAATGTCGCCAAGCTCACAATTCCGCTAAAGGCCGGTGCAGCCTGGGATGCCGGGATCCTGGGAAGTGTTTTTCCGTCAAACTCATTCTCTAAGGCTGAACCTGCGCTGTGTCACTGAAGTGGAATTTGATCCATGTAGACAGCTGATCTGGACATTTTTGGCCCGGATTCTTTGTTTGGCTGTCTCCACTGATCAAATTAACTGGATAATTGCCAAATCTCTTCTCAGTTGTTCTCCCGTAGGCAGCTGGTGCGGCCAGCAGAGTGGGGTGGGCCTCCATGGACGAGCCGGATTAGAGAGTTAGTACCTGCTCGCTACCTGGTCGACCCGGGGGACCTGCCATTTAATCAGGGGTGAGAACCAAGGGCCTGGGTGGGGGAAATTGGTGACAGATGGGCCTCAGCTCTCCCAGCTCCACAAGCAGGAAGATGTAACAGTGGTGCAGCCTGTGTTTCCCCAGGTGACCCTGTGGACCAGCAGAAGAGACAGGGCCTAATTAGAATTAGGAGCTGCCCTGACGCTGCTCCCACTCACTGTGCTGTGTGTGTTGAGGGTATCACAGAGTCTTATCTCTAAGCAATTGTTGTCTGGGGAGATGAGTTTCTTAAACTCTAGGGCTAAGACAAGCTTCACAGAGGCTGTGAAAAAGACGGGGAAAGAGGTCTTCTTTCTCCTCCCCCGTCTCGGGGTGGTTGGGATCCCAGACTTTAGCTTGCACTAGCACACTTTGCACCTTGACTGTTACTCTGATAGTTTTTCCTGTGTCTTGTCTCCTCAACCAGCATACATCTTCTTTAAGAGCATGACTCTTTGTCGGTTTCCTCAGCACCTAGCAGAGTGTCCGGCATATGGTCAGTGCTGGATGGTCTATTGTTTAATTCAGTAAGATTTATTGAGCACTTATGATGTGCTTGAACACTCTGGGGAAAACAAAGATGGTCAAGCCTACTTTATGACGAGCCCCCAGTTTCATGGGGGTACAAGTGATTACAGTGCAGGGTGGGAAGAGAGAGAATAGTTTTGAATGGAAGTGCTATGGGGGTACAGAATGGCATTGGAAGCCAACACACTCTCCCTGAGCCAGAGCCCTGAGAGGGCTGAGGAAACAAGGGAGGTGTTATTAGCCCCATTCAATAGATGAGAAAACAGAGGTTCAGAGAGATTAAATGACTTTGCTCAAGGTCACGCACTAGCAAGAGTCAGAGCCGGGGTTGAAACTCAGGTTTGCTGACTCCCTATGCATCTCAGGACTGGCCCTCTTTTGATGGAGTACATCTTGGCCTTCAGAGTGGGGGGCAGGGGGATTGGGTACCTGGATGGGGCAGAGATCTCAACCTTGTGCCGTGCAGCATGAACCAATCTGCAGATGGGTTTGTTAGGTTCAGATGGTACTGTTATTATTTTAAACCAAACTGATATTTAAAAAAGGATATTTCACATAAAGATTCAGATCTGGGGCTTCACTTTAAAAAATGAGAAGACCTACCACTCCTGCATAACATCAACGTGCTGGTGCCCAGCGGCTGCCTTCCCTGAAACGGGGCACAGGCTTTCCGGTTAGCTGTAGTGCATGCTCACCTCCTCCATTGCTGGTCTGACCTCTTCTGGCATTCGAATTGGTGAGCCTGGGGTTGAGGGACCTGAGTGTCGACCCCTTCCCAACTCTTAGCCCTGGATGGTCTTAATGAGCATATGCATTCTAGTAGATGGAGCACTGGACCAGGAGTCAGAAATCTTGAGCTGGTGGTCCAGCTCTGTGATTTTGCGCAGATCACTTTAGCTCTTCCTCACTGCAAAATGAAGTCCTACTATTGTCTCTGTGGAGCTGCCAGTGTTTCTGTGTGATGGAGGAAGGCAGTGAGGTGAAAGCTCTTCATAAACTGTTGACCAAAATAAAGGGCAGGCAGGTGGTTGCGACATATGAATGGTTGAGGTCTGTGAGGGTGGGTGCTGCAGAGAGAGGGGGTGTCTGCCTGCACCTGCCCCGCCCCGCCCTAGGCTGGAGCCTCCAGCCTGCCTTCAAACAGGGCACTGGGAAGTGGATGTTGATAAGTGTAGGCTCAATCTTTGGTCAAGTGACCCAAATGTTTGCCTTCAGATCGGGGAGTGGGTGCAGGAGGCTCTCGGGAGACCTTTGTCAACAGACTCCTTGGTCCCTATGCACCTAGTCTGGCCTCCAGGGCCCGTAGATCTGCACATGGCCCATCCCGGCGAGGAGGGGCGGACTAGGTGTCTGCCTGTCTATTAGAGCTCTGTTCTGTGTGAGTTCCGCAGCAATTGCCCTCAAACCATTTCTGTTGGACTCCCTCTCTCGGGAACTTCTGCTTTGTCATTTAAAATAGTTTGGGAACTTCAGATTTAGCTGAGTGTCAGAGCAGTTTATTTGGTCTGTAGGCGTTTTTGTTTTTAAAATTCATGACAAGTTCCTTGCAACATGTTTTATTATATTTTCGCCACCTGTTCTACCTTGGGGGTGGTTTTAAAATCTGGGACTATCTATCTATCTGTCTTTTTTTTTTTTTAAGTTTCCTTATTTGCCATTTATATGTGTCTTGCAAACACACACACATACACACACACACATACAATGTGAATTTAAACATGGGTATGAATATATATATATGTATATACATATATATATATCTCCCCCTGTAGCTTGGTTGGCTTTAAACTGTGGTTATAATGTTGAAGGTGTATGTTTTGCCAGGCTAATTATGGAGTTTTAAATGATAAATTTATAAAACAAATAAATACTTGGAAAACCCTTTGCCAGTGTAAAGTGCTATCTCCCTAAACATTAATAACAACAACAAAAAAATCAGAATATTTAATCTTCTAAGGAAAAAAGCCTATGAAAACTTTAGAACTTCTTCCAGCTTCCACTGAAGTGGAAAAGGAGAAGTAGTATGACCATTTTCACAGATGGAAAAATCAGATCTCAACAAGGGTAGCTGGAAGACCAGTGGTGGAGGTGGGGGTCCCTCCCTAAGCTTCTAATATCTGTGTAATTATTTGCAGTATCTCTCTATGTCAACCAGGATAAGGGACCAAAACATATGTATAGCACTATATTCTATTTCCTTGCTCTAAAAATACAAGTATCATGCATCTAGGTTTAATGATGGTCTCATTTGAGCCCCTGGATCCAACTGTGCCTGAAGCCTGGACTTCTAAGTTATGAAAGACAATAAATTATCTTTGGGCTCTTCTACTTGAGACTAAAGAAAAATATTAGAAAAAATCTAAAAACCAAAAAACAACCTATACTATCAAAGTTTAACTTTCAACATATTATGTATTTAAATTTGACCTAAAAATGTGAGGTGGGTGTTATCACCTCCATTTTTTGAATAGATGAAAAAACCCCACATATCCATGTGGAATATCTTATTGCTTGTAAAACCAGGACAACAGGTATATAGGACTTGAAAGAAATCAAGCTTCTTTTAGAAGAAATCCAAAAGTGGTCTACTTTATTTTCCATAATATCATTGGAAAACATGTATTAGGGTCCCTGATATGGTGCCCTATCATGACCCTTTTGCTGAGATTTTCAAGAAGGATTTTGTCTGTGGCATTGAGACATTGACTCTCTCTTTATTGCCACGGAAATGGAAGCTTCCCAAGGGCAGTGAGAGAGCCCTCTATATCCTCTGTAGGCCTCTGTTCTTCCTGTCCCACAGGGGGTGATCTATGGTGTTACATGACTGGTAATGTGGGGAACAAGTAGAGTGATGTGCATAAGTTGCATAATTTATGCAAGTGTAATCTACAGAGTAATGTCCTGGGACATGTAAAGCCAGGATCTTATAATGGTTAAGAACATGGACTTTGATGTCATATAAGCCTAACTTAAGCAAGTTATTTGACCTCTTTAAGCATCAATTTATCCATCTATAAATGTGAATACTATGATTGATAGTACATGCTCAATAAATGATAGCTATGCCTAATATTTCTCAAAAGTCTGATCAAATAAATCTGGGAGCCACTGCATAAGATTTTAAGGAAAAAATATTATCTTGGAGATTCATAATGTTCATTAGCGTATTAAGGGCTTGGAGGAGTTCATCAATAAAGCAAACTGCTTTTATTCATCCCAGGGTTTTCAAATCTAACTTAAGCATAAAATACTTTTTCTCCTCTTCTATTTTCTTGCAGAACTGGGGGTCCCATGGAACACACTTTGAGAAACCCCAAGGGTGCGTAATCTATAGTAATTGAAGGGGATTCATTAGGCCACCACTAGGGGGTGTGCCAGCCAAGTTTTCTGATTCTCAGTCAGAAAAGAGGGTTTGCTCTGGGCTTCCAAAGAATAGAGCTTTTGAAAGCTTCACTGGAGAGGATGGAGAGGCCAAAACAGCAATGGGTTAGGTGAGCAAGGGAAATAAAAAGAAGGGGTCACACCATGTGGAGAGAAGGAAATTTTCCTGCTTCCCTTCTGTTAAGACATGCAAATCGCTGACCTTTGGATAATGAATCAGTGGAGGCCACAGAATGGCTGAAATGGGAGGCATGAGTTGGAGGCCAGGCCAAGGGAGGGCTGGGGACAGTGAAGACAGGTCCACAGCAGAGGCCTCTGGGAGGCGGAGCGTCAAAAAGACTAGCATTTTCCAGGATATTGGTTTCCAGGATATCGTATGTCTAGGATATTGGTTTCTATTGGATAATAGTTTATATACATATATATATAATCTTCATATTGACATAGAATATATATTTAATAAATATATATTTTCTGTTTACTAAAAGTTTTCCCTTAACCTCATGCAAAGTTTGATGTTTATGTGTCAGTAAACTAGGGTGGTGGGTTAGGAGGTGGACACTGAACATAGGATGATAAAAATATCCATAGCAGAGAATTTGGAAAGATCAGAAAAGCAAAAAGAAATCACTTGCAATCAGACACCCTTCCCTAATAACATTTTGAGGTATGTAAGGGGATGTATAAGTAATTGGGTTTTTGAAGGAGTACATATTGGTTAGGATTCTTTGGTTATAATGACGGAAATCCAATTCACATGGCTTAGGTAACAAAGGAAGCTTTATTATAAGGATCTGGGATTGTCTGTCTCATGGACTCCGAGGGCAGGAATGTGGCCAGGCCTCAGGAACGGCGAGAACAGCAGGGACTCACGTGCTGTCAGGACGCTCTCTTTCTCTGACTCTTGTTTCTTCCTCTGTGCATTTGCCTCCTGCTGCTTCTTCTTTCTGTGGATCTGCTGCCGTGGTCTCTGGCCCACAGGGCAGGACACATGGGGCCACATCTGCACCTCCTGGGTACTCTGTCCTATCGTTTCTGCTACTGGAAAGAGACAGCTTCCCTCAGTTCCAATTCCAGAATTACTGGGGAAGAAGAGGATTGTCCCGGCTGGTGTCAGATGTCCACCCTGGACCAATCAACTATGGCCAGGTGCCAGCCATACTGTGCATAATGCTCCTCTGTGGCAACTGTATATATGTGCGTGTGTGTGTGTTTTTATGTGTGCGTGCATATGTTTGTGTGTGCATGCATATGTGTGTGTGTGTGTGTGTGTGTGAATTTCACAGAAAAGCTGGAGGTAGGGGGGGAAGGGGATACTGGCAGACAGAACAATATCTAGTACTGTGTATATTTTCTGTATTTGTATAGCTGAGATTAAACTGTATGTAAATGCATCCTGTTTTTAATCAAACGTTATGTCATCAGCATTTCCTCAGTCCTCAAAATCTTTGTAAATAGCATTTTAAATTATTGTATTGTATTGAGTTATTTGGATTTACTTAGCAAATTTCCAACTGTTAGATATTTAGATTGTTTCCATTTAAAAAAATTTTTTGGCTGCTGTTAGTAATGCTATGATGGAAGGAAATTTTCCTGACTTCATGCAAGGATTACCTACACTATTGTGAATAAAAATAAATAGGATTTGGTCCCACAGTCCCCCACCCCATTTCACAGTTGATGCCAACTGTTCTGGATCTCACCCCTTACTTGGCTTCACTGTTCCCTTCAATCCTTCCCCAAAGTCAAAAATGGTGGTGGGAGTTGAGGGTTGAGCAGTGTGGAGGAGAGTGAGCAGGAAGACAGCTTTGGTGGAACCTGCCCATTTTCCTTCTGGAAACAGGTCTAAGTAAAGTGAATCATCTGTAAATAAACCCTTCCACCTAGTAACTGAAGAGGTCGATATCCCAAAAGCCAGGCATCTTAGGAGTGAGGCTCCATTCGGATCGGGCTGGGCGAGTTAAGGCAGGAGAATCCAGGAACGGAGACAGTCAGGGGAACTGAGCAAATGTTGGTTCCTCCATCTGTGTGGCATTCACAACCACCCCGCTTCGAGGAGCCAGCAAGAGCTGTCCAACCATTAACCTGCCCCATTCTCCTCTGGGAAGGGCAGTCTCAGAATGTTGGTGGTTTTCAACATCCCGTGATTTTCCCCAAGTTGGAGTTAAACATTTGCTCAGGTTGAAATGTGGCTTTAAAGGCCCTTTGTGGAAAAATGAGATTTCCTGGTTGTGGGGTCATCGGGTGTTTTCTTGTGGAGAGCAAAGAATTCCTGAATGTGATAACCTTAGCTGGAGAGTTCAGACTATTTGAAGGAAGGACCATTGAATGCCACTAGAAAGGGAAGGAAACTAAAAATGATGTCTTACTGTGTGCCAGGCACTGTGCCGGGCCCTTTACATTTGATCCTTCTGAGGTTTTAAAGGGGGTTGCCCTAGACAGTAGTCTCTGTGTGGATTTGACTGCACACTTATTGCTTCTCTATTATTTCAGGTGATCTCTGTTTTGGGGGAAGGTTCAGAATGTCCTCTGCCATTGTTATTCTGCATTTTCTAGCACCTTCTATTTGTGGAATACTATGGTTTTTATTAGATATTCCAATCCCTTCTGTCCTGGAGTGGCTCCAACTGATGTTTTATCATTCCTATTTTTGTTTTGAATAATAATAAGTGAATAATAATACTAAATGCCGTGACTCCAGGAGGTGGAACATTTCTCAGGCTGGGGCTGTATTTAATTTTGTTTTGGAAACTGCTGAAATCATTCAGCGCAAGAGGGCCAAGAGGCACTACGTCTCTATTGGGGATAGAGAAATAGGAAATAAAAATATTCTTGCTTCGTTTGGGAGGAAGGGAGTCTGCTACCTGAATATGATGCTTATCTCCACAGTGAGGTCATAACTCTAAGCTTGAGAGCATCTTGGAAAATCTTGAATGTAGAGGAAAATCCCATTCATTTGGACTTTATACTAAAACTTGGAATTTGGCGACATTGATCTGTATTTTTACACTGTCTAGGGAAGAAGTATTTGGTGAGTAAAGAACAAATAGGATGGTAGGAACAATGTTTAACTCCTGTAAGATAACTAGTTTCACAACTCCTGTTAGGGCAGCTCTGCCAGGCCCTCTGTCTGGTTAGCTGAGGGGCTGCTACCTCAGATTAACCGAAGTGTGCAGTTTCCAAGCAATAAAACCGCATTTCCTGCAAGACAACCGCACTTGTGACTTTCTCTTATCTCGGGTCTCCCTCTGAGTAAAACTCTAGTTGTAAAATAATAGCAGAGTTCTCTGTGTTAACTGGGTTTGTTCAAGGAATTATAGCAGGTTGCTTAACCTTTTTGTTTTCAGTTTCCTCATCGATAAAGTAGGGATAATAATGCTCCTCCTTTATGGGACTGCTGGGAGGATTAATTAAGCTAATTCATGTAAATTGGTTGAACGATGACTGGCATGGAGTAACTGATCAATAGATGCTATCTATTTATTTACTTAGGTGATGGGCAGGTACACAGCAGTTGCCTGCTGAATTGCATTGGTGTTTTGCTCATATCAATACAACAGTGAGCTTGACAATGAGTTCCCTGAGGAGACAGCAGTGATGGTGGGGAGAGAAAGCTGGGAGGTGTGTTGAAACAGGACATGGGAAACCGACATTTATGGGACCCAAACTATGTAGCACATACTGCCCCACCGTTATCTTATCACTTAACAAATAATGAATGAATATTGAATACTAAACAAATGCATGATAATAAAGTACAGAATATTTTGTCTCCTTAAGAGCTCAGGAGAAGTGAGGAATCTTGCCAAGCAAAGGCCGTGTGTGTGTGAGAGAGCCAGGTCCAACCAGCACCTCCTGCCCCCCATGCCCATCCAAGGCTGCACACCCGCAGACCACCTGCCACGTTCCCTCTGGAGAAAACATAGCTTAGTGAATGATTTATGTTGGAATCTGATGGAATCAAGTGATCCTAGGCCAGGCTGCTCTAGACAAGATGGCGCATCAAGAGAAGGCTGAGGGGGAGACACACCAGTCATCAGCCTAGGGGAGAAGTGTGGCTGTGACCAACTCCCAGGTTCTTAGCAAATGTTGGGTTGTTCCATTCAGATGGCCCTATTGTTCTCTAACTTCAGGTGAGTCCCTGACCTTTCGGAGCCCTGTTTTCATTCTCTGTAAAATGGAGATGATAATGCCCACCTTGTAGGACTGTTACAGGCTTAGAAACAATACCTAAAGTATGCAACATGGACATAATAGGTACCCAACCATTAGACTTTGAATTGTGTCCTCCTCAAATTCATATGTTGAAGTCCTAACCCCCAGTGCCTCAGAATGTGACCTTATTTGGAAATAGGGTTGTTGCAGATGTAATTAGTTAGGATGAGGTCATATTGGAATATGGTGGGCCCTAATCCTATGAAGAAATTCGAGCACAGAGACATACACAAACATGGGGAGAACAGCATGTGTGAAGATTAAGGCAGAGATCAAGGCTTTGCTTCTACAAGCCAAGGAACACCAAAGATAGCCAGCCAACCACCAGAAGCTAGGAGAGAGGCCTGGAACAGATTCTCCCTCACAGCCCTCAGGAGAAACCAGCCCTGCTGATGCCTGGATCTTGGACTTTTAGCCTCTAGAACTGTGAGACAATAAATTTCTGTTGTTTAAGCCACTGGTTTGTGGTACTTTTTTACAGCAGCCAGAGAAAATGAATATGCCAACCAACAGGAGCTGGTCATCATCCTTGATCATCACCAGGGCTCCTTCTCTGCCCATCTTCCTGGCAGCTTCCTCCAAGGTCATCCAGCAGGCAACCAGAGCCACCATTTGGAGGGATGCACAAAGGGAATGTGCTGTGGGATGGAACAACCCGTGCTAAGACCAGAGAAGTGATGATTCTCCCTCCGGGTGTAAATGTCTCCACCACCCACAGCTCACCCTGGGCAGAGTGTCGCCCCAAACTCTCCTTCCTCTTGTGTTCCTGTGCTCGTCTACTGCTCCTCCTTTGCCTGCATGTTCACTTCATGCCCATCTGTGCCCTGGGGTGTTAGAGAAGACTGTTTCTCTAAGTCTCAGCAAGGCTCCTGGATCTGCCAAACAAGGATGCCTGGCTTGGTGGAGGGATCACAGAGAATTGTCATGACAACTCCCCAGGTTTGGGAAGTGCTTTGTCCAAGTGATTTCTTAGTATTGGCCTTCGGTAGAGTCACACAGGGCAGGCAGATACCTGGAGCAACTGCGCTCCTGGGAAGGTGGGACTGGGAGGGGTTGGCAAGCAGTGAATAACTTTGAAGAGTGAAGAGCAGGAAGCAAGATGGTGGTATTCTGATTTCTTTAAAATTCTGTAAGCCTAGAGGTGGGAGAGCAGGGACTGAGTCTCCTGGTAAGGCTTGGGAAGAGTTCTGGAGCACTGTCTATTTTTCTTTCCTCCTTTCCCCATCCTTTCTTTGCTCCCTGTCTCCAGTGCATTGCTTTCCTCTGCTCCTTAGCTGGGTATGTATGGGGCCAACCTTATGTTGCACCTGCTGAGTTCTCCCATTAATCTGGTCTGATTCCCAACCTGTGATTTAGTGGTGTTGCATGCCCTGAACGCGAGCAGGGGGGGTGACAGGAGAGGAGAAGGGGGGGGCGGGGAACAGTTTGATCTGCTAAAATGCACCTTAAGAGCAAACCCATCCACATTACTGAAGGTATCAGCTGGGTCCTGCCTACAGTTATGTCAAACAAAGTGTGCTGCGAAGTGCCAACTCTCCCTTTGTGCTGTGACACCGAGAGCTGCCAAAAGATATTAAAAAGCTTGCATGAACTAGGTGATGGCAGCTGTAACTGTCTAAGTTATTGCCTGGCAGCTGCAGTGCTGCCTCACTGCTGCTGGCCGCCTTTGTAGTTGGTTCTCCATTTGTTTGCCCTTTCTCTAGCAAGCAAGAGCACCAAGCCTGCAGTGGGCAAGTCGCCGTCCCAGCCCCCTCACGCCTGCAGGAGAGGAGGCTTGCAGCGAGCGGCCGTGGACAGACACCCTCGTGCAGCTCCTGGGAGAAGTTGTGTTTCTCTTGGCCTGGCCCCAAGCTTGGTTTTGCATTGGTCAGCTCGACCAACTCCAAGGAACCTTGGACGAGCGGATGGCACAGCAGCGAGCATGCACACCCAAGCGCACACACCAAATGCAGCTTTTTGTGTTTGTGTGTGTGGCTTTTTTTCCTTCTCTGTTGGCTCAGAGTGAGCTAGAACAATATCGCCAGCTCCAAGCCCTGCCAGTCCTACATCTGCTCCCTAAAACCTCCAGCAAATAAGAAGACGGTGGGCTTGTTTAACCAACACTTACAATATACACACTTTTCATCTTTTATCCCCCTGGGTTGCCCAGGCTCAGAGATCTGGATGCTGGTGGCAAAGGGTTGAGAGATAAGGGGCTAATGATCCCTGTGGGCATCTGTCTCTGAAGCCTCCTTCTCTGGCATGTTGATCTGTGGCATAAAATACATTTCATTGTCATGGGCTTTGGGGAAGGTGTCTGTACCGAGCTGGTTTTTTGTATTCTTCTGTTGAGTTTGGTCTTTTCAGCTGTCTGTTAAATAATTCATACAGCTCATGAAAGTAATATTTCTGGGATGTAGGGGGTTCCATTTTTCCAATTCCCTTTCACTCTATCTCTTTTTTTTTTTTTGAAGCGGTTGTGGGGAGAACTTGGCAGGCGTGGCCTGGGTGGTATAATAAAACCTTCTGTGTTTTCCTCTCACCTCTTCAGCTCAGGCTGGGAGGACAGGAGGGGTTGCTGACCTTCAGCAGGCCAAGTCAAGGTCAAGGCTGAAGTTTGAGTTTGGTTTTCATCTCAGAGTTCAGCCATCGAAGGATCCAAAGGCATTGGCCTTTTTCATTGCTGTCAGAGCCATTTTCCTGCTGGGAGGCCCTTTCTTTTGAATATTCTCCCAAATGCTTGCCTGCTCAGTGCCTAGCATGGGGTTTTGTCCCTGGTAGATAGTCAATGAGGGTCTAGCAAAATGGATTGAATTGAGGCCATTCTGGAGGAAGGCAGGACTCAGCGTTCTTAACCTCTGTTATGGTCAAGTCAATCAAATAGCTACATTGGCCATTTTGTTTATCTTCACGCGTTGGGTTAGTGTTTAGGCTTTGTCAATGCAAAAGCAAAGCCTCTTGTTCTAGAATGAGCAAACCCTCTTCATTCTAGCTCTGTGGAGCCCCAAAGCTGGATTATGTGTCCCCACTTTCTGCACTGGATTGTGGCTGCCTATTTGTCTGTAACCACCAACTGCACTGAACATTCCCTGAGAGTAGGGGCTGGGACTACTTTGTTCCCTATGGGATGCCCAGCATCAAAAACAATGTTGGACATGTAGCAGGTGTTCTCTAAGTGTTTGTTGAATGAATAGGTGAAAAGATATTTTCTGTAAGCAAAACAGGTTTTTATGGTATTGTGTACAACCTTCCTAAAAGTCTGAGGTGGGAGGGAGGTTTCTTGGAACCCTCCCATCCTGCTAGAACCACCTTTATCCTGGGTCTCCTCAGCCCCTGAGGGCCCCTTGGGTAGCCCCCTGTCCAGTTGCTGTGGCCTGCATGAGGCCTTCTCTCGAATGCGGACCTTTGGGGAGGCTAGAAGACTGGGCCTCTGGAGGTGAATGACTGCCCACTTACTAACTGTGTGACCTGGGGCAAAGATCCCATATCCTCATCCATCAGCTCTATACTCACCTCAAAGAATGATTGAGGTGTGTTATGGACTGAATGTTTGTTTCTTTCCAAACATCATATGTTGAAGCCCCAGCTCCCAGTGTGGCTAGATTTGGAGATGGGGCCTCTAAGGAAGTGATTAAGGTGAAATGAAGTTGTATGGGTGGGGCCCTGATCCAATAGGATTAATGTCCTTATAGGAAGAGACACCAGAGCTCACTCTCGTACTCTCTCTCTCTCTCTTTCTGCATGCTCAGAGGAAAGGCCATGTGAGGACATTGTGAGAAGGTGGCCATCTACAAGCCAGGGAGAGAGCTCTCACCAGAAACTGAATCAGCTGGAAATTTGATGTTGGACTTCCAGCCTCCACAACTGTGAGAGAATCAATGTCTGTTGTTTCTGTGGAGGCCTATGTCTATGACATTTTGTTTATGGCAGCCCGAGCTGACTAGTAAAAGAGATTAAATGATATACAAATAGAAATCTTAGCACAGTATTTGGCACATAGTAAGGAAAATAGTATAGCTTAGAAGTTTTTCTCAAAACTTTTCTCACATATCTGTGGCCCAAGAGGTTAAGGACATAAGGCTGGGGTCGGGGGAAGGAGGAGAACCAGGAACCTCCACGTCTGTATTGGGAAAGGGCTGGGAGGTTTTTAGAGGAATCTTGGAAGGCTTGTGGAGGAGGGGGGATTTTAGTGGGTGTGAGTGGCAGTTAAGAGGTCTTCGGAAGACAGAGGCGAAGTGAAGCCTTTCTGATCTGAGAAAGACAGAAGAAGGTGTGGGAAGGGGAGGGGACTGTCATTTATCGAGGGCTATGTACCAGACCTGTGCTCTGTACCTCACACATGTTACCTCACTCAGCTCCCCTCCACCCCAGTAGGTACCACCATCCCCCGTCTACAGACAAGGAAGGAAATGAGAAGAGCTGGCATTGACTGCACACTTGTGGGTGTCCCAGCACATGCGCATCCTCCCTCAGTCCCCACAGCAGTCCCATGAGGTGCCAGGGGACATCATCCCCATTTTGTAGGTGAGGCCATGGGAGCACAGCACTGTTAAGGAGCTTGCTCAGGATCACACAATTAGTGGTGCTGGTGCAAGGACTTAAACCCAGGCAGGTCGACTTCTGACACTGGGCTCTAAGTCACATGCTTTCCTGCCTGGTCATGCTGTACATTTCCTGGGGGCTAAATAGTGGGTCCAGATCCCACATGGACAAGACTGAGATTTGAACTGGATTCTACCCAGAATCCAAAACTTTCCACTATATTACACCGCCCTTGAGGCAGGAACATGATCCCTAATTCGTGGCGGTCCGCTGCAAGAGCAGCAGCAGGAATATTAAAAGTAGACCAGGAGAGATGATGACTAGTGACTTAACAAAGGGAGAGAGACAGGGTCTGGGCTGTCTGGGCCCTGTCGGCTGGGGCACAGGGAAACAACTTTTGTTTATAGGACAAGGTGGCAGGTTAACCTTCACAACCACCCCAGGAGGTTGGTGCTGTTATTAACCCCATTTTATAGATAAGGAAACTGAGGCACAGAGAGGCTAAGAAACTTGCTCAGGACCACACAGCTACTAAATGGCAAAGTCAGGATTTGAACTCAGGTGACCTGGCTCCTGTACCCACCCTTCTAGCTGTCATGCCATGCTGCCCTCAGTGGAGGTGGGATGACATTATTTGATAACACTGACCTGGTGGAGGATTTTATATGCAAAATAAAGAAGATGGAAGGAAACTATTGCAACTCTCCTCACTGGCTGAGGAGTGGAGAGAACAGGGATTTGTCAGGGAAGCTGTGTCAGGGAAGCTGTGTCAGGGAAGCTGGTGGCATTATGGGCCTGGGTACTGCCTTGGGGAGTATTCTCCGTGGCTTGGCTTTGAACAAATAGATTTGTACTGAAGACAGCAGACCTCACAGGACAGGTGCACTCCGGTGGTGCCTGGGGGTGTTCCCACGAGGCCCCTATTTCCCTTCCTCGCACACTGCAGGGCTCTGTGGGATATGAGAAGGAGCTTCACTGCTCCCGCCCTTCCTAGGTGTTGACCCCAGTGGGCAGCCTGCGGTAAACCACTGTTTCAGAGCAGAGGCTGCTGGGCTCGGAATCCAGCCAGCTGTTTACTAGCTGTCTCGCTGTGGGCAAGTTATGGATCCCTCTGTGTCTCGGCTTCCTCATCTGTGCGGTGTGGCGAGTCATCGTACCCCCTGGCAGGCTTGTGGTGAGGATGAACTGAATGGCCTGCTTAGAGCCACGCTTCACACGGTGCCTGCTATTACTCTTCTCGCTGCTAGTCCCACCCCAGTGGCTCTGGCTGTCTACGTGCTTATGACCGACTCACCATCATGGCATGTGGGCTTCGCGGGTCCCCTCCTCATCTGGCCTCTTCATCGCTGATGTTCAGGGGCTTGGCAGAGATTTCGAATGCAGTGGGTGAGCTCCCTGGGTCTCCTCCATGGCTGACTGGCTGAGGGGTTGATGGCTGATTGGGGTAAGTAAGGGCTGAAGTCAGGGGCCCAGCCTGGCTCGGCCAGTCAGTTCCACCTCTGGTTCTAAATGACTGTGGAATTGCTTTATTTTCTCTGGTGTCAGAAGGTGTCACTGTCTTTTTTTTTCCCCATCTCCTTAGATGTTACAGGTTAAGTCAACAAGGCCTTCAGATAAAATGAGAGGAAGGAATCTGAGGGCAGAGATTCAGTTCTGGTATCCTTTTCCTCAAACCACCTTAGCCATAGATTTAAGTTTTTCATTTTTACTATAATTGCATGGCTTCTAATTAGCTGCAGGTAGATAACCCACGCTGTAAACTGCCCATGGCCAATTTTTAGTCTCCCACTGACCTATTTCCTAGTTCAGTTTTATCAAGTCACCTATGCTGCCTTCCCAGGGATCCCACTTTGCACATCAACTAGGTCCCATTCAACAAACATCATCCATAATGAGCCTAATGTGTGCCAGGCATTGTGGTAGGCCTGGGAACTGAGAGCCGAATCAGACACAAGTGAATCACATCTGATTCAGTTCAAAGAACTGAGAATCCTTTCCTGAAAAGTGGAGCATGAATTGATTTTTGTAAATCTGGTATCAAATGTACTGAGAGTTTACTTTTTAAAGGAAACTTCATAATCAATGTTTGAATTTCTGTACATTGGGTGACTTTAGGGTGAGGCATAGCTGAACTCAAATTAGCTAAAGATAAAGAAAATTAAGAAAGCAATGACATAGATTTTTAGAACCGAAGGGACCTAGGCAACTGTTCAACCCAACTTCTGGATTTTTACAGATGAGACCATTCAAGCCCTGATACATGACATGAATGTCTCTGGTGGCTGAGCTGGCCAGTGGCGGAGCTGGGCTCACTGTCAAATGCTCCTTCCTGTGTGTCTCACTGCCTTCCTATGCTCGTACACCCGTTATCTAGGCTGTCTGAGTTATCTGCTGGTTTGCACTCTCTTCCAGGTTCCCTCCCTCAGTGTAAAGAACTGGCTGTACAACATTTCCATGAAACCAGATGGGTTTTTAATCTTGGGCCAAATTGCCCCCCAAAAGCACAGGTCCTCATGGGCCCAGGTTCGAGCATTTTCCTTCCACTTGGAGCTTCTGTGCGGAATTTCAACATTGTCGCAGTGTTTGGCTACTTGAATTCACTCCACTCCAAGAGCGTGTGTGATGCTGACAGACCTCTCCTTCTTGTGCCCAGAAACCCCACTAAAGGAGCAAGGACAGATGCAGCGACCCCTGCCCTTGGTGGAGGAGGCCATTGAACAGAAGGGCACGAGAGCCGGGGAATGGCACATGAAGCCTATTGTCCCGGCCACGGCAGCCCTGGGCGTGTCGGCGCCTGTTCTCCTGGGCTGCTAGCACCTGAGGCATATGGAGCATGGGCGCAGGATGGCCATGTGGCCCTGGAGGCTGTCCCTGCCAGTGGTGGCCCTGGTGGGTGTGGGGAGCAGGAAGGGGCCTCGCATGTTCTTCCCACAATTCCTCATCTATTTTCAGTAGCTAAGTATTGACTTTGGGAGTTTGACTCTTCTTGTAAATGAAAACTTGAGGGCTTTGGTGAGATGGGGGGGGGACCGAGATCAAGAACCTTTCTTCAGAGTGGCCCCCATCTGTAGGGGATGACTTGGATTTTGGCCATGTCCTTATCACCTCCAAATTATCTCCTGGCTGGGATCTTACGCCAGTCCTGGGAAAGACGGCGTCCTTACCGCACACATTCAGAGCAGAAAAATGGGGAGGACGGCACTCTGGGAAAATCTCATGGTCATCTGGAAGATGCCAATCTTCAGCCGAGCACCTGTAAAATGATAACCAGCCTGGGGAACAGGAGAATGGACAAAACCAGATAAAAGAAAAGACCCCAACAAAGAGCGTTCATTTCGGCTCCTCTATCTCTTTCAGAGGAAGACTAACTACATGATTGTTGTGAACTGGAGTTAGGACGACAGGGACTGGAACATTCTCTGCTGATTTTCTTTCTTCTTCTTTTTATATGGAGGAGTGTGTGGAGGAATAGTGGGGTGACGAGAAACTTGTTGAAGAGAGCTGTGCAAACAATGGCTGGTGAATGCCAAAGCCGGCAGTCAGTGGTTCTTAATGTTTGAATGGAAGTGGCTGGAGGTAGCTTTTTTTTTCCTCCACAGTCAGCGTTGCCAAGAAAACAAGGAGTAGCTGTTTTAAGCATTTACAAATGGTAATGTACCAACAGCTGGTCTCAGTCCAACCGAGCTATTGTAGGGGTATTAAAAAGACAGGCCAGAGTTGGAGATGTACTGCCAACCTCCCTTGCAGAGTTGGGGAACATTTTCCTTGGAAAAAAAAGGTCTTATATTCCTGCAGAGATCGACAGGACGGTTCTCCCGTGGAGTCAGTGCCTTGCTTGGCAGAGGAGGCCGCACGGGCAGGCGAGCCAAATGCTTCGGCGACAGGGAAGCGTGGAGTCGGAGGGCTTGGGGCGGATTTCTCGGCACAGCCCTGCCACCTCCCTGCCCGCAACACGGCGCGTGTGCATGTGGGTGTGGGCGCGGCTGTCCCGCGTGTCTGCATCTGCATGTCCTCTGTGGGCTGGCTTGTGCACGGTAGCGGCGGCAGCCAGACCAGTGTCCCCCTCTGCTCTGCGTCTCGGCTCTCTCCTGTGAACCCATCACTCCTTTCCTTTGCTTTATACTCAGGCCAAGAAGAGGAAGGAGAAAAATCTCATGAAAACCCAGTCCTCTCTTCCCTCTTATCCTCATCCTCTGCCCCTCGATGGCACTGAGAGGCCCCTGAGGAAAGGGCAACCCACCTTTTCCTCCTGCTATTCATCTCGACCCCCAGTCTGGGGTGTTCTTCAGGGTTTTGTTCATCTCAGGATATTGTAATACACGGAGCATGCTTCTTCGCTAAATGTAATTACCAGCGGCCCTGTGTTTATGGATGAGGCATGGTGGAAAGTAATAGAAAATGATTATTTTTCGTTCTGAAGGCCTTCTTTATTAGTGGTGCGGTAGGGACGTCAGCTGCCTTCTCTGAATGGCAATGCAATGTTTTGCTTTCCCCAGCAAGATAAACGATCTTATTTGTTGATGTTTGGTGCTTGAGATGACATTTATGTGAAATAAAAGGGACCAAATTAATAATAAAAAAAAATGATTAGCCAGACACAAATGAAAAATGTACATCTCTCCCCCCACCCCAGTTAAGTTGTTTGTATTTACATGCTATTCACAAATAATGGCAAAATGCCCAATAGTTGGATGGCGAGGATTTTTTTCTTTTACAATCATATGGCTTGATTCCGTTTTCCAGATCTTGTGTGCGAGCTGCTATTCGAAATAAAAATGTTTGCATCCATTTCCTCATTAATCCTTCCGTTGTAATACAACCTGCTGCAGAGAAATGGCAAAACAGATGCAACAATGAAAATTAAAAGGGATGGACACTTATCTTGGGCTATAAAAGCTGCTAACCATGTAGGAACTAGAGAGGCTTTTGGACAGAAAATATGGCAAATGATAGAAACAATCATCGGACTAAGAGTTTGCTATTTGGAAAACTCTGGTGGGACATTTCTCTGCTCGTAACGGCTGGAGGATCACTCCTGAGTTTAGTGTACACCAGAGAGAGTGCTTGTCTGCTTTGCCTTGAGGCTTGTCTTCAATATTTGGTGCATCTACCCATCTGGTTTCTCATTGGGCTGGAATTTTCTCGACACAAAAGTGCTGTGCAAAGAACCTATGGACCTCATGTTTTGAGGGCCCTGTACATTGCTTGGAAATACTGCTTCCTGCCCTCCTGGGAATCACAGATACAGAGCAAAGCTGCATTGACCTTGATCTTAATTTTTGCAACCAAATACATTGTATATTGGGGAGGTGAAAGGCTTATAGCATGTGTGGAAGCAGAGAATCATGATTTCATATTGCTCAAACAATTTGGTGAAAAGGAAGAAGAAGGTTCAAATGCAGCTTTTTGGAGATGTAAGACCAATCTATATATCGTTCGAGGTTTTCTTTTTCTTGTAATTGTCTAATGTTATCTCATGCCTATACTCAACTCCTGAATTCACTGGGATCTGGGGTCACAAGTAGATTCAGCCTTTTTGTGTGTATTTATTGAGCGTCACCTATTTGCAGTCTGGGAGTAATAAAGAGAGACAGAGAAAGGCAGAAACATGGTCTTTGCCCTTGTACAGCTTGTAAAGCTCTTGGCAGAGACTGGATTGGCACAATTAAATACACATAGAGACAAACAGCCTATCAGAGCCATGCACACTGGAGTTGATGAGTGGGATGTGAGATGAGAACATGGCTTGGGGCAGGAGGTTTATTGTGGCGGAGTCTCTGCATGCGGTGCTGAGAGCATGAGGCCACTACTGCTTGCTGATGGATGGATCAAACCCTAACAAGTGAGGAGACGGGAGTCCTTGAATGTGGAATGTTTGTCCAAATGTGTCAGATCTCCGGTGACTAGCTCCTCACTTGAATGACACAGTGGAATTACTTTTTTGGTCAGGATGGAGGTGGATTTCAGACCTGTCTGGTAGATTTAGTAGGGAAAGACTAGTGGGAAAGAGGCTCTGCACCTGGATCAAGTCTTGTCTCTGCCATGTACTAGCCGAGCATCCTTGGCCTTAATCTTTTAGTGCTTCAGTTCTCAAATCTGTGAAATAGGTAGAATCGTAGTGCCTACTTTATAGTAGCATTGTGAGGATTAAATGATAGAACATAGCACAGTGCCAGCACCAAGTACGTGCCCAATAAGTGTTAGTGTAAACAAAGAATTGTTCTTATTCCATATATATATATATATATATATATTTTTTTTTTTTTTTTTTTTTTTTGGCTGAGGAAGATTATCCCTGCACTAACATCTGTGCCAATCTTCCTCTATTTTTTTGTATGTGGGACACGGCCACAGCATGGCTGGTGAGTGGAGTAGGTCTGCACCCAGGATCCGAACCTGTGAACCCGGGCCACTGAAACAGAGTACGCAGAACTTCAAGCACTCAACCATGGGGCGGGGCCCAATACATATATTTCTGATTTGTTTTTCTTTCTATTCTTGTCCTAGATGCAGGGCTAAGTGTGTGTCAGTTGTTCTACTTAGGGTCATCACTTGACAAGGAAGATTCCTATGTTTCCACTATAAAGGAGCCCACTCCAAATTATGTAGCTGAAGACAGGAAGCTGGGCTGAATGACCTCTCAGAGTCACACCTAGGAATTTGGTTCTCGAATCTTTTGACTCCTTCTGCTTCAAAAGCCTTAGCAGGGCTTGGCAATATGGAAGGATGCCTTTTGGTGAGTGGGTAGGCAGGCAGAGGTTAATTTGGCACAGCCCCCAGGACAGAAACAGTCCCACTCATGATGTAGTTGGGACTCTCGTTCCGTCGAACCCTTGCAGCTCGATTTTCAAGCAGTTTCATCAGCTGAACTGGTAGGCTGCTTATGGCGCTGCTGAAGCTCTCCACGACTAGGCAGGCAGCACCGTCCACACACGACTACTGAAGGGGGTGAGCAGGGAAGGCAAGAGAAATAGCAACACAGTACCTGAAGCCCAGTCTCGAGTTGTGCAGGCTGGCACACAGTGGCAGCAGAAGGCCCAAACTGGCATGGTGCAATCAGAGGTGGATTGGAGGGTGGGAGGAGGAGGTTCAGGGCTCGGGATACTGTTCGTGTCAAGCTGAACCTTAGAGTAGCTCATAGGGATGGAACCTGAGTAACGTGCTTGTCGATCACTAACTTGGATATGCACATTATCTGATTACACCTGAATTATAGCCTCTCTAATGTTGACAGGCATTAACTAATGAGCTCCTCAAGGAAACCACATCTTATGCATCTTTGTAGTTATTCCAATGCCACTTGGAGTCCCCGGCCCAGAGTAGGCTCTTGCTATGTGTATTAGATCCCTGACGAGGTGAGTATTGCACACGTGTAGTGTGCGAAGGAAAACTCCTTCCATAAACTCATGTTATTTTGTCAAGTTTGGGTGCAATACCAATGTATGTAGCTTCCACAGCCAGGAAGAAAATTCAGGAATTCTGATTTGGCTTTTATTTCTTTGGTCAAGTAAATCATTTCTGGAACAAGTTTCTGTTTCTTAAGTGTGGATGTCAGTGTATGAAAGGGCTAGCTGGATCTTTCTTTTACTTTCTGGGAAGGGAAGGATATGTGAAATTCAACGACATCTGCTGAAATTCAAACATATTTTTATTTATTCATGGCCATGATCAGGGCAGAACCTCTAATTTCAACCAATAATTAGACTTGACAATAGATGTGGAAATAAAACATTTTTGCTGAATTCACTTGTCATTCCTCCCTTCTGTAGCTGGTGTAACCCAGATGTCAGCTGTCCCCTTATTTTTCTCTTTGAGCTCCCCCTCCCTCAATCCACTCATACTAATGCATTAGTGAGCCTGTGGCATTTACTGAGGGTTTCACGGGGGAGACAGAGAGAGGGCCGACATTGCATACTTCATAGTCACCCACTCAAATATCACCTGAGGTCTAAGAACAGTTTTCTAAGGCATTTTTATTGCCACTGCTCCAAGAATCCCTTTTTCTTTCTCTCCCCACATACCCAGAGCAGTAGGTTTCAACACTGTGCCCTCTCTCCCTCCACTCCCAACCTCAAATTCCTCCCGTTGCTATTATTATGCAATCTTTTATTTCATTCTCAATTTAATGTCATCCTGCATGCTGCTGCTCACAGCCGATTTAAAGACCTTCTGAGCAAAAGGCCCACTGGCCTTCACAAGTTGACTAGCATTCCTTCTGGAAGGACTCGGATAATTGCCATTTTCCGCACTGATCATGCAAGTGTTTGTTTATGCTTTTTGCAATTTGGTCCTTGGAATGAAGGTAAGGATTATGAGATGGCTGTATCTGCCAAAAGTCCTTGCTGGCCTTTCCCTGAGCTTTCAGGGGAGTGACAGGGCAGGAGCCAGAAGGTAGGCAAATGGGGAGTGAATGGGAGATAAAGAAGGATGGACAGTGAGAGCAGACAGTGCTCACAGGAAGTTTGCTTGTGAAGGAGAGGAGAGAGATGGGGTGGGATGAAGGGTAAGAGCAGTTTGTTTAATAAAAGAGGAAGATGCCAGTGCATGTTCAGATGCTGATGGGAAGAAGGGAGTAGAGAGGGGGAGGGTGAGGGTTAGGAGGAAGAAGGCATACTCATGGACAAACATCCCTGAGACGGTGGGAGGGCACAGGATCCAGGGCACCGGAGGAGGGATTAGGCATTGCAGAGTACAGATGTGATGGGAGGAGGGAGGGCAGAGGGTATGGGGCTGTGGACAGGTTGGTAGTAGGGCTGAAGATGAGGGGGGTACAGATGAGGCTGTGTGGAGGGTGACCTCGTGGTAGGCTACTGAGTGCTGTCTGAAACTCTTTCTAGGTAGGGCTATGCTGTTGGTTACTGTTGTTGTTATTTACCATGTGTGTTCCTGGAGCCCACCTACAAACCAGGCCTGCAAACTCCCTATGGACAAGTGTCTTTGCGGCGGTCTGCTGGGTCCAGCTCATGCTGCTGCCAACCGTAAATCCGTAGGAAGTTTGCAAGCCAGTTGTTAAACCACTGGGAGCTCAGAATCAGCCGTGGTGAGAGAATGTGTACACTACAGAAATCAGCATTGGCTACAAATTGGGGCCTTTTCTTGCCCTGGAAGCGGTTGTTAAGCATGCAGCAGCACACTGTTGCTTTTAGCTCTTGCTCCCCACCTCGCTCCATTTGGTGCACTGTTTGTCCTGTCTGCCCTGGTTGGGGCACTGCCCACACCTCCTACACTGCACACGATGGCTTTGCTCTGCTGTGTCTCAGCTTCCTCCTCTGTTCCTGGGTCTTTGCAGCCTGGGAGGCCAGGTGGAAATGGGACATGTGTGGAGTGGAATGTAGTTTCTGAGAGGTTGGGTGCACATCCCTGGGGGAATGGCTGCACTGGGGCGTTCATGGTGCTCTTCTGCAAGAGACGCTCCTCTGTGGAGATGCTGCCGTCCTCTACACCCCCTGGCAGGTCTAGCAACCTTGGGCTTTAATTATTTATTTCTGTGTCTGCTTGCTGGGGAAGAGGGATCTTCCCATCGCTCCCAGCTCCATAAAACACACGCACAGAAGCAAGCAGTGCAGCTGCCCCTCTTGCTGAGGGTGAGGACACCGTCAGTGTAGTGGCAGCTTGTAACTCACCAGCAGAGCAGCTGACGTGGGCTTCCAGGAGTGGCTCTCTTCCTCCCGGTTCTCTAGCCTGTCTTCCCGCCCTCCCTGCCCTGCCACAGCTTCTCATAGTTGCTCCGGCCCTGGCTCCCACTGGGCAATAGCGAATGGAGGGGAGTCTGGAACTCAAGACCTGAAATGTCATGGGTCTGTAGTCCAGGGAGTATGATGATGTGGAGAGAGCCCCAGCTTTGGAGCCCTGCAGGCCTGGGGTTGAATTTGGGCTCTGACAGGTAATCTCCTAGTGACCTCGGGCAAGGTATTAAACTGTCCAGCCTCAGAGTTCTCCTCTGTGAAAGACTGAATGTGATCATGTTTGTAGAGTCTGGCATATGGTAGGATCTCAAAAAGCGCTGGTTGAAGGGACAACATGGGACTGAGGTAGATTAACTATTGATTCAATGTTCCTTTCCTCCAGGAAGCCTTCCTGGACTGCTACTATCCTCCTCTGGTCACTAGTCACTGACACTTCTGATGATGCCCCATGTCTACATGCTTCCATCACATGCTGACACTCAACATGAGGATGTATACGTTTTATGGTGTGAGAAACTGGGCAGGGGGCGAGGTGGGGAGCAAGAGTTATAAGCAATGGTGTGCTGCTGAATGTTTAACAACCAGCTTTCCAGGGGAAAAAAATTCTGATTTGCAGCCGTTGCTGATTTCTGTAGCGTACACACTCTCTCGCCATGGCTAATTCCAAGCTCCGAATGGTTTAACAACTGGCTTGCAAACTTCCTAAAGATTTAACAATCAGCCCCAGCATGAACTGGATCCAGCAGACCACTGCAAAGACACTTGGCCAGAGGGAGCTTGTACACCAGGTTTGTAGGTGGGCTCCAGGAACACACGTGGTAAATAACACCACCACCACCAACAGCAAAGTATTTAAAAGTAGTTCCAGAGCAGCACAAGGCAGTGCAGAGAAACCATTTACCTTTGAAGGTGTTCCATAAAAGGAAGGATCGGAGCTGAGTCAGGGCTGGCATTCTAAATGAGAAAGACTTTGATGGAGGGAAGGTAGAGCTCTCAGAGTAGGCAAATGGCATTGATAAAGGCTCGAAGGAGGAATCTGGAGTGTCAGGCTCAGGGGTGAGATGGGAATAGCACAGAGAAAGAACATGTGGCGAGTCAGTGGCTTAGATCTTGAGCTCTGCAGTCTGAGAAAGGCAGTTTTGAATCTTGGTTCTACCACTAACATAGGAGGTTTTATGACCCTAATCCATAAAATGGAGGTGCCATCTACCTTTTAGTGATGTAAGGATTAAACAAGATAACACAGGTAAAATGTGGGCACAGTGCCTGGAGTTAGTGAGGGCTCAATGAATGGCAGCCATCACTATTGCTGTTTGTCTGTCTCTTTCTTCATGCCCCAGGGCTCCAAAGGACAGAAGTCTTTTTTCTCCATACCCAGCACAGGGTGAGGCACATTCTGGGTGCCCACCTTGAGTATTCTGTTTGTTTGAGGACACATCTCTGGGCCGAGGCTGGACAACAAGGCATTTGTAGATTGTTCTTTCTCTCTGCCCTCCCTGGCTCTGGGGTTGTGGGGTAGCTTTGAGAAGCTCTGGGGTCACCACCTTCTTCTGTGTGGTGGAGACTGTTACCTGGAGAGTTCCAGAGAGGCTGGTGCTCCCCAGGCCCTTACTTGTCTGCTCATTCTCGCCTCTGGACAGTAGCATCAGGGAAGGTAGCAGCATATGGGGATCCTTTGGCTTGTTCCATGCATGTGTATCGAGCACCTGCGGCTCACACTGTGCTAGTCGCTGGGAAGCAAGATGAACAAGACATAGACCTGCCTTCAAAGTCTCAACTGATGGTTGCAGGGGGTGGCACACATAAGTCAGTGTGTACGTGCCGTGATAGAGGAGTACATCCATACTATGACAGACCTGGGCAAAGGCTCCACCTCGGCCTGGACGTCAGGCCTGGTCACGCGACTTCTCAGGGTCTCCAGAAACTATAGAGGCTTCCACAAAGCCCTTTCTAAATTCTCAAAACACAAATCCTTTAAAGCAAATCAATGTGTAAAATCTATCTACATCTTTTGGGAGAGGGTACTAGAAGTGTCCGTCACATCCGATAAGATGTTAGTGCTGTTAAATGGTTGAGGATTGTCTTTGTACAGCAGATCTCCTCCCCTGCCCCCATCTCTGTGGATTATTCTCTTGCATGTGAGATTTGGGCAGCCCGTTGCTCCTATGATCTGACTCTGACATAATTTAGCATTTGGCAGAAGACTATACACTTACTCTTTCTTCTCTCTCCTGCTTTTCTCATTTTTGTCTTATTCTCTTTCTTCCTTTTTAAAAATTCTTCTCCTCTCAAACCTTCAAAGGGCTCTTATAGGCACCACTCAATCCATAGTGGTTCTAGAGCTAAAGAAATAACTCATTCTCAGTTAAATTTTTTTGCACTACTTTGCAGCCTGTAGAGCAAAGTATTGGTTCCAACTTACTAGTATTCCATTGAGAAGGATGGTCTGTTAGCACTAGGGACAGTCCTGGAAGGGCAGGTGTTCTGAGGTTTGAGGGATGCTAAGCCTAGCTCTGGAGTCAGGAACACACACACACACACACACTCTGAGTTAGGGCAAGTCAGAATCCAGGAAGGCCAGCAGATGATCTGAAATTCTGGAGGTCAAGGCAGAGAGGTAGAGACGAAACCAGAAAGGCATTTACGAATCAAATGGATTCAACCCTCAAGGAGCTAGGCAGGGTAACTTCTAATGGGTAATTAGGAGCCAAAGGGTTAGGGGCACGGGAAGGAGGGACATGATGTGGAACATGTGCTCTGGGGAGACTTTTCTACCAGTCAGCTCCTGTCCCAACAGAAGTTCCTGTGTGTCCTGTTGGAGTGAATCTGCTCAAGGCCACAGGGAAAGAAGGATGTGGGCAGGTGAGAGCGGACATAAGGATGGAACACAATGGCAAAAATTCACAGGGGTGCATAGGTACTTCTGTCAGCTCTGACTTTTATTTCTGACTCAACTTTTCAGGTTGGAGGGTGACTGAATATTTTTTGTAGTGACCTGCCATGCTTTAAACAGAAATATGGCACCATCTCTCTCATGTCGGTGAGGACATGCACTTTGACCTGTATTTTTGTTAGTGGGAATGGTTTTCACTGAGCTACCCACACTTCCTCCTCAGTGGGGTTGTGGTCTAAGATGCATGTTTGTGACACTGGATTCAAAGGGCTTCCTTTATTTATTTGACTTTTGGACTTTGAAATTTGTTTAACTGATCATGTTTCCTTCTTTCCTTGGCAATTCAGAATCGAATTGCAGTCCATTTCTAAAAGTATACCTATTAGGGCACCATTTTGTTTCTAATTCACCCTTGGCTTCATCCTATTTTCCTCCCTTATGTTTTCCTCACCCTAATTTATTCACTTATTTTTCTCAATCTTTCTGTGTGTATAATCCACCCCAATTCTGTTAGAAATCAGACTTAGAGGTAAATAGGAGTGATCCCTATAATATTCTGCCTCTACGTTGAATAAATGTACATTGACAGTCCATAGGATGGTTTGTGAATCAATGCCTGAAATCTCAACAAGCAATATTGGGCCCTGAGGGCTATATATTAAAGAAAAGACAAGTGCCTGCCCTCCAGGAGATTCTAGTCCCAAGTCATAGACAAAACAGATAGATTCAACTGAACAGAACTGTTTAGTTACAAAATTATAGAAGCATTATCAGTGGAAAGGTTTCTCTTGGTCCTTCATCCATTTGAGAAATATCACTGAGTACCTATAATGCATGAGGCACTGGGTTATTTCCTGCAGTAAAACTGTTGGTGCACATAGACAGTACACAGCTCACTCATGGTGAGGGCGTGGGCTGGGCCAGCTTTCTGGAGGAGGTAACTTATTATTATAAGAGTCCACTGGCAGGACAAGAGTAGGGTTGAGTAAATCTTTGGCATCTTCCTGAAGATGTGAGCCTTAGCCGTTGTGCTTTGAGTGAATCGGGCATTTTCTTCCCACCTACCATAGATGGCTTCTAATTTTGGTTAAGGAGGTGAACATTTACTCCAAAGACTGCTTAAACTCCCAGACTTCTCTGCTTGTAGGCAGTACGGCTTTCCCAAGCTGCTCTGATAGCCTTCCCCTGCCTCTGTCACCTTTCCTTAAACGATGTCCAGACCTTGAGCCAGACAGCATGCGGGCCAGTGGGTGCACGAGGCAGCCAACCCTCACCTACCCATTGCCATAGAAGCCCAGCTACGAACGGCACTAAGATGCCCATCGCTGTTGGCCAGGGCGGGCGAAGATGGCAGATGGCTTAGAGGTGGCATGCTGTGTTCAGGCCCCTCTACCTTTGTTGCTGGTGCCATTTGAAGCTGCCGGCTACTGTTTTTAGCTTGGCGGTCCATGGGCTTGAGGAGAGAGCTTTTGTAGTCACTCAGGAACGCAGGGTATTTTTAGCGAAGAGACTCTGCTTCAGGCATGCGCATTGTGTTCTTCCAATTATAGGCGTGGCAGCGGAGGGCTGAGCGCCGAAAGCCTGGGGCATCAGCTGGCTCAGCTGAGAGGTTCACAGAAAAAAGCGGTGGGGCGGGAATGTTTAACTGGGTTCCTTTGGTCTCATGGAATTTTATTTTTTAAAAATCGGCCTCCTCCTTCCTCCTCAGAAGCTGCTGCCCAGGTGAAATGGAGGTGGACTCCAGGAAGAGAGGGAAGGTGGGAAAGAAACCGCCCTGAGGTTGAAGAACTTCCAAAGAGGAACACCTGAGCCACAAAACCACATTTATTGGGCCCCACCCTAACAGAACAAGTGGTAGTGCAGTAAAAACTCATCGAAGTCTTTCTCTTGAGCTTGAAATCAATTTGTAGTTATTTACTTTTTATTAATTCACAAGAGAGAATGAATGAACAAATGTTTGCCCATCTGTTTATTCGTTCATGCTATAGCAACATACAATTTTTACTCTGGGAGATTTACAAATTATCTAGCTTAATCTGTTCCCTTAGTTCTCTTCCCTGCCCGACACCCCTCTGCTTGCCTCTTTCAGAGATGAGGAGACTGAAGCCCAGAGAGGTTAAGTGATTTGCCCAAGGTCATACTAATTAGCAGCAGCTTTGGGACTGAAACCCAAGGGTTCTGACACCAAATCCTTTGTTTTCTATATTGTTTCTATAATATCTATATGTGCTATACTGTTGGAAGTATCTATGTTGCCTACTTTTTGTTCTTGTTTCGGTTAACAAATTAAAATAAGAACTTAAAAGACTTCCTGAGATAAGGTGAGCAGAGGTCATGCTTAGAGTCTTTTTCTTTTTTTTTTTTTTTTTTTTTAAAGATTTTTTATTTATTCAGTTTTTTCCCCCCAAAGCCCCAGTAGATAGCTGTATGTCATAGGTTCACATCCTTCCAGTTGCTGTACGTGGGACTCGGCCTCACGTTGGACGGAGAAGTGGTGCCTCGGGGCGCTCCCGGGATCCGAACCCGGGCCGCCAGCATCAGAGCGCGCGCACTTAACCGCTAAGCCACGGAGCTGGCCCTAGAGTCTTTTTCTGACTTCCCTCTTGGCTACCTTTTTTGGTTTCCTTCTGCTCCACGGAGCTCCCATTTATTGGGCACCTGCTACATGGAAGGCACTGTGCTGGGTACAGTCACGTGGACTATTTTGTGAACACAACAGCCTTCGAGGAAAGCATCAGACACATCTTTTGAGATCTGAAGGCTGAGATACAGAGGGGTTAAGTGGTTTGCTCAAGATCAAATACCAACAAGTGACAGAGCCAGAATTAAAAGCCAGGTCTGTTTCCCACAAAGACCAGTGCTCTCTCCACTGAGCCCCAGATGTTTTTGCAATACCTTGGGAGCTGTGTTGTTCTGTGTCTTGGGCGCGACGGTGGGCCCTCTGATCCGTGGAATGTGCTGTGTTCACTAGCAGTGTGGATTTTCATGGAAGTGTAGGAGGAGATGTGGTCTATTCTTTCACACTCTTACATCTCTAATAAATAAAATGTCTTCTTTCCCCTAGAAGTCTCTCAGAGGGAGCCCAGCCATTCAGACCACCTCCCGCCTTGGACCCTCAGCTTTGCTTTACAGCTGCTACTGGCACTGCTGGGCTCTTACCTCCATTCCAGAGCTCTTTTTGTGTATGTTTTGTCTCCCCAGTGGATTTTAAAAAACTATGGTTTAGTATAATTGAATGAGTGTCTATTGAATGCCTCCCAAGGAGCTGGGAGCTGGGTCACAGAGGTGCCTCTGTACTTCGGATCTCATGACAGGCTTGGCTCTGAGCCACTCATTTATTCTCTTAACAAACACAGTGCCAGGCAGGCTCAAGGTGCAAACAGTTTAGTAGGAGAGGAAGACAAGTACACAAGGTAATCTGAACGTCCCAGACACCTCCAGCTTTGTGGGTCAGGGGAGCTCACACTGACATTGGCTGCTCAGCAGGACCCAGCCCCACCCGCAATCCGCTGGTGTCTCCAAGTCTCCAAGGAGAGAGCTCATTGCCTCCCCTTGACCTCTCCAGATGAAGCAGGCTTCTGGATTAGGTTGTGTCTCGCACCCTTAACTTATCATTGTGTAAAGATGTCAACATCCCATTTGGAATACTGAGGATACTGTAGGTCCCATAATGAGGAGAATTGATGATCTAATTTTTCTCAGGTAGTGAGGTTCCCAGATTGGACAGGAGGAGGGAAACCATAAGCTCCATGGGTTAGGAGACCTCTCTCTCTTGATCATCTTTGTATCCCCAGCTCCTACTACAGTACATGGCAAATACATATGATGTTGCACAAATAAGTGAATGCATAAGAATGGATTTAGTAAATTATTTCTTCTCTATAAACTCATAGTGAGATCTATAGTTGTCTGAAGGGTTGAAAATTGACATGTTAGAGAAGAATACAATGGACTTGGGATCATTCTGCATTGAGAACAGATCCTGGGGCAATTAAGAAATATTTTTTTAATTCAAAAATATGAAAAAAATGCTAGCTATATTCTGTTTGTTCCTCCAGATCTGCTTTCACCTTCTCCAGCTCTGCCCTCTGCCCCTGAAGCCTGGCTTTTGGACCTCCTCAGTGGCTCCCTTGCCCTCTGGCTTCTCAATGGAGAGTCCTGGGAGGAGGCAGAGGGAGGAAAGAGGTGAGATCTGGGTGTTTTTCCTCTGGCTCTCTCCCTGACTAGAGTCTATGACTCTTCTTTGCTCTTGAAACCACTGTCCCCCTGTCCTTCCAGTCCCTCTGTTACTAGCCCTGGGTATTACCCTTGTGATTTCCCTATACCTCATCCACACTTTTGAAATAGTTCCTATATTGGACTGTCATCAAATTATCCTCATTTGAGTATGCCATCTGTTCCTGCTTGCAACCTGGATAAATGGGTGCAGCCTCTCCTATCTTGAAAACACGTTTAAGATTTCTCCCAGCTCATCCTTGTTCACATGTCCCTCCATTTCCTTCATTTTCTTAATAGTATGTGAACTAGTTGCTTCCACCAAATTTATTTTTATAGATGTGTAAACACTAATCTGGGAAAAAAAAGAGGCTGTGATGTCATCCAGACACATACCATCACACACAAAATTATTTAATTTAGTGATGACCAGAGCAGGGGGCAGCCTTGCCCTTCATCTCAAGAGAAAGCTAAACTGGAGGAGAGAGAGCCCTCTGTTCTCTCCTACCTGGACCTCTCTATCTTAATTTGGATTCCCTCGAAGCAGAGCTTGAGAAGGGATCTGGGTGTCTGTGGCTTACACAGAGAGAACCCTCAGGAGAAAGAGTGAGGGAAGCGGGGTAGCGCTGAGCAGTTGCAAAGCAAGGACGTGGTCCCAGCTGGAGTCCAGCCTCGGCCTGGTCCACAGGGAGCTCTGGAGCATATAAACTGCACCATTGAGTTGGTCCCATTTGGAGGCAAAGGGGCTGCCTTTGTACCCCTGAGTCAGTCAGTTAATGGCTGTGGGCTGACTGCGAGGAGGAGGTGTCACCTGGGGGTGAAGTGGCTACTGTTCTGCTGAAGGCAATTATTTGAAGAAGGCGGGCATCTGTGAGGCGATATTCACAGCAGCTGGGGGATGGGAGCACCAGCCTGGTAAAGGGCATCTGGGTGGGGCCCCGACAGTGCGGACTATACCCTCCTTCTCCTTGTTCAGTGAGTACATAACTACCATAGCTCTTGTTTTGCTAGTCAATATATTTTGATCTTCTTCCTCCCTCTCTCCCTTTATGTCTTCCATAAATATTTTTCGAACCCCTGCTATGTAAGGACCGGTGGGATATTCAAGAGAAATATAAGGCACAGGCTCCCTCTTGGAGGTTCTTACTGTCTTATTGGGATGACATGTCCTGCCATAATTGGCGTGTGTGAAGCAACATTTAATTGAATATTAACTTGTGTGGCTGAGATAAATGTACCCTGGGAGTTTAGAGACAGCAGTGATCAGTCAGGACTGGGATCATCATAGGGGATTTAAAGGTGAAACCAGACACCCAAAGCCTCTTGTGAACTGATTGGTGCCAAAAATGGCACCCAGGGTCCCCCATTCCCGCTCCCTGGGCTTTTCCTTCTCCAGCGATACCGATGGAAAACAAATGCTGTGTTCAGTTCACATCCCTACTTAATTCAGTTTCTTTTAGGCCACACAGAGTTTCTGTTTCAACAAAAGTCTCCATGGGGGTGACTCTGTAGATTCTCTCTTGTTCTGCCCTGGAACAATGGCGTGGGGACAGATTGTGGCAGAGTGAGGTGGAGGCTGTGGCCTCCCTGCCTGAAAGGCACAAATGCTGCCTTTCAAGTCTGTGGCCGTAACCCAATCCCTCTTTCGGTTCTATTTGTGGGATGAAGTGGGGGCAAAAGCGAGGGGGGGAGGAGATCATGGCAGTTTTGACCTATTCAAGCTGGGTGGAAAAAGGACTCTTCACCTGGGAAATAAATGTGTACTGTTGATGCTACCCATGTTTGTCTCTGTCCGTCTCTCCCTTTAGGGCCACCCATTTGGGCACTAGGACTTCAGGCCAGGCTGATAAGAATTGGGATATGGAGGACAAAATCCTTCTGTGAAGCAACAGGACTTTCTCCAGGTTCTCGGGCTCAATTCCGCCGAAGCTGTATTCGGCATCTCCAAGTCACAAAATGTCGGACTGGGGCTGCTGTCACTGGTGAGAAGGGAAACTGGCACTTAGTTCTTGTTCGTGGCAGTGATCCTGAAAGGTTTCCTGTTTAACATTTTCTATTTGCATTAAAAAAAAACAGCCAGCATCTCTGAACTAGAGAGGATTCAGGATGTGTGTGTGTGTGCTGTTCACAGGTTGAGGGTGGTGTGGTGGGATCTTCCATATCATGCTGAAATCAACTCCTCAACAGCAGCCATTTTCAATATGATCCTTGTGTTTGCTTGGCAAAATGCAGGATTGGAAAAACAAAAGGTTTTCCTGCCAGATTCCGTTAATTTCAGCAGCAGCAGTGCGAGCAGCAATCTGGTTCTCTCAGATGAGTGTTTGACAAGAATGGCCAGGAGTGAGGTTCGGGAGTCTTGTGGGGTCTTTTTCAGTGAAAGTCTAGGCTCCCTCTGCCCATTTTTTCTCCTCCATAAGAACATGTGGCCAGACAGAATGATGGGCAAATGAGCTGGCAACATACCATAAGTAGGTGGGAGGATGGGGGCTTTGAGAGGGAGCAAGGATGTGGAAGAAATGGATGGTGTATGGTCATGGTGGGGGTGCCTCCTCTGACCCACCCAAGGGAGATGTCAAGGGTCACCCCTCACCTGCTGGGGCTGGAGAGTGTCCAAGGGGCCTGGTGCTGGAATGTGAGACCAAAGGATAAGTTCCTAGATACCTGGTCTCTGGGGTCGCAGAACACTGCTTGGAAAACAGAAGCTGCCTGGTTACAAAGGATGACACAGACGGAGGGGCCGGCGACCCAGAGTGAGCAGGAATGGGGCTGGGGAATTTCCACTGGTTCCACAGTGAGGTCGGCTTGTGTGTGACCTGCCTGGAATTTTTTAGGAGTCCTGTAAGCAGACTGGAGACGCCCAACTCAGAGGTATGGTCCTAAAAGCTGGTCTGCCGTTTGATGACAATAGTGGACAAAGAGTCATTTGCTCAGTTATTTTTTAGTTGTGTTTTTTCCTCTCCTTTTCTTAGATTTTATGACCTGGAAAGAAACTTTATAGAACTGGGAGGACCAATGACCATGTGACCACAGAGTGAGCTCACTAGATGGTCAGCAGCCTTCCCCAGGAGGTCAGAGGAAAGGTGGAAGGTGGCCCCTGGAGAGTTGGAACTGCTCACGCTTATGTGTAAAGAGCTTCTAATCACCCCAGGAGAGAGGGCATTATTGGATTGGATAACTTCCCCGAATTATCTGGTTAATCACAGCTCTTCTATATGGACTGCAAGTGTCCAAGGGGTTGTTTAAAAAACAAACAGCCAGCAACACCCCCACCCTCCATCCCCCCAAATATCTCACAGCCCTCTTAGAAAGCACTAAGTCATTCTGACGGTGATGACTTAGCAATGATGATAAAGCACCTTCACTTACTGAGTCCTTGCTGTGGTGCCTTGTCCTGGGCTGAGTGCTACACTGTCACATTTAGTCCTCTGTCATTCCCAAGGAAGTATGATTATCTTCATTTTACAAATGAGAAAACAGACTTGAAGACCTTAGCTTGCCCAAAGTCTTATAGAGCTGGGACTTTAACCCAGGTTTGTTTACCTACAAGACCTGACTCGAGCAACCCAGAGGGTGAGGGAGTCCTGATGCTGAGGATCCTCTGCTCACCCAGGTGAGGGATAAAGGGGTGGAGGTCCAAGCCCGCAAGGTCTTGCCTGTAGGCCTCACGTCCTAGAGGTGGGCTCAACCTACTGATGGTCATGTCAGTGCTTGAAGCTGAAGACTGCATCTGTTTCCACACCCTGTCTGGGGGCTTCTGGGATATATGTGTGTGTGTTTGTGTGTGTGTGCATACATGCATGAGAGAGAGAGAGACTGCAAGGGAAGGCAAGATTCCTTGGAGTAGATTACCTGAGAATCCCCTATGGAATGGATTAAAGGGGTCACGGTTTTTGCTCATTCCCTCTGCATAAGTGTGAAAGTGAAGGACTAAAGAAGGGATAGAAAGGGACTGAGATTCAGTAGAAACCAGCCCTGGTCGTCATAACTATTATCTGGAATTCTAAGACCTAAGAGTTACGTGAAATAGCTTGTTTGTTGTTATCCAGCTCTTTGACATGCATCCAACATGGAAGACAACCATGGGAAATATATTTTTTTCTGAGACACTGAAGATACTTAACAAATTCTCTTTGATCAATTGACTGACTACCTAAGATTCTGGCAAACATGTTTCCCATTTAACATTGCCCCTTTTAAATATATTTTTGTTCTAGTGTTTTAGAGTGTTTTCTGTAGACATCTCTTTTTCTGAGTATGAGGCCTCTTCTTCTTGCCTCTTGAGTTGGTTCTGTGTGAGTTTGACCCTTCGAGATGAAAAAAATCCTATGTGCTGCATGGAAGAGATATATATTGTGCCTGGACTATCTATGTGAGTTCATGCATTTTCCAGCACCCTCCCTGTTAGGCAGGGGCGTGGGACTAATTCTGGGCAATGGACTGTAGCAAAAGTGATGGATGTCAAATCTAGGGCGAAGCATAGGAGAAGGGATGTGAGTCCTTTCTTGCTGCAGCCAATCTACAAGCCATGTGTTGAGATGTTAGTGTCACAGATGGAGGTGAGACCCACTGATCTGCAACAGACTCAGAAGGAGCAAGAAATAATGTATTAAGCCACTGAGATTTCAGGATTTGTTATCACAGTATAGTCTAGCCTAACTTTCTTGAATAAAATTTACCACTGGGTTTTCATCTGTGCTTTTATTTTATTTTGAAGAATGAGAAAATGGAAAGGAACACATGTGTAGCTTTTGAATGTACATTCCGTTTGTCCAGCATTGCTCTCATCCCTCTCCAATGACTTGATATGCTCCTTGTCACTCGTGAAAGTGTGGGATTTTTGCTTCTTTGCATCCTCCAAGTACATAGTAGATGCTTAATAAATAGTGGTTTAATCGAGATGAGTGGAACTTGATCCACTAGACTATAAACTCTATGAGGTAAGGAATTTGTCAGTTTTGTTCCAATGGCTGCATACCTTAGAGTAGTTCCTGGCACATAGTAGATGCTTAATAAAAAGTTATTGAATGAATCCCATAGATCTATCAAGGACCTGATTTGGAGTTTCCCTTACTGCTGGCAGCACTGGGAGACACTTAAGGTGTCTATTCTTCTGTCCGTATAATGTGAAGGCTTGCCTATCTCTCTTTTAAACTTGAGAGTCTTTCAAATCCGGCCATAAGGATGCTGTGTGAAAATGGCTAGCAGGAAGCTGAAGGTTAAAATCACACTTTATAGTCCATATGTCAGGAAAGATGGGCACTCTCGTGTAGACTGCCATGATGTGGGACCTCATATCCCTTCACTGCTGATAGGCAAGGTTGGTGACACATCGCTATATCCCTATGGATGTTTCCATTGATTGCCTCATCTCCTTCCATGAAGTGATGGTCAATTCTACATGTCAACTTGGCTGAGCTATAGTACACAGTTATTTAATCAAATACTAATGTGGGTGTTGCTGTAAAAGTATTTTGTAGATGTGGTCAACATCTGTGGTCAGTTGACTTTGAGTTAAGGGAATTACTCTTGAAAATGTGGATGGGCCTCACCCAATCAGTTGAAGACCTTAACAGCCAAGATTGAGGTTTCCCAGAGAAGAAGAAATTCTTCCTCAAGACTACGGTATCAACTACTGCCTGAGTTTCTAGCCTGCTGGCCTGACCCGAAAATTTCAGACTTGCCTGCCTTATGGATTTTGGATTTGCCAGCTCCCATAATTGCATGAGCAAATTCCTAGAAATAAATCTCTTTATACACACTCACTCACTCACACACACACACACATACACACACACACTCTACTGGTTTTGCTTCTCTGGAGAACCCTGACTAATACACATGGGTCTTTTATGTAGGTCCTATTAAACGATAAATTCATAATCCCATAGGAAGGGATTGTTATTATTATTGCTCAATAATTACATTTATAGAACAATACAGTGTGATAAGCTCTATGATAAAGGGGTGTTCTGCACTGTGCTGTATGCTATAGAGCCAAAGGAGGAAAGAGCATGGCTTTTTCTCTCAAGGGACTTAACATTACAGCTGAGAAATATTGCATCCCATTCTTTCCTATTCTTTGGCATTTCCTCTCATAGCCTTTATACTTTCACTGGAAGGGTCTCTCTCTGCTTAAGAGGTGAAGAATTTGTCCTCCTGGGGACAGAAACCTCCCAGAGAGATTTGAGGAGGTGGAAAGCTGAGGGAATGACGACGTAAGGGCACGTTTGAATGGATTGTTTTAATATTTGCCTTCTGCTTTCAGTCCAACTCCATTCCACACATTTATTACTGCCTCACTGGGCGCGTCTCACCCTTGTCCTCTAGAAGTTCACGCGACTGACTAAAATGCAAAGTATGTTCTGAGGATGCCATGCCAGAGCATGAACCAAGTGTTGGGGATGTGAAGAAGGGGAGATAGTTCTGATGGGTAGGTCAGGCAAGCCTCCTCAGAGGCACCATTTTAATTGAGTTTGGATGATGACTCACCTTTGGCCAGAGGGGCGGTGATGGGCATGGAGACTATTCCTGGGAGGGGCACAGGGGAAAAAAAGCATAAGGCACATTCAGACAGCTTTGAAAGTATGTTTAGTGTTCAACTTAGTTGATGTATAGGTTGAAAGAAAAGAAGGAACACCAAGTCAGATGTGGACCTGAATAGGAACAGAACTGAATTTCAAATTCAGACTTGGGATCATATACAAAGCAGAATGATAACGTTATGGGAATGGGTGATAATTCCCATTTCAGTTCAATTTGTGGCATGGCTCTGACGTGGTTAGTGTATACTCTGTATTAAAGAGGTCAGGGGATGCATCTAAGAAATGGAAGATACAGCCACAGGCCTAAGGAGTTTATAGTCATACTGGGATGACAGATTTAGCATTTAACATTCACTCGAGAAACTTTTATTCAGTGTCTGCCATGCTTCAGAAACTGTTAAAGTATATAAAATTGAATTTATATATAAAATTGAATTTGTATGTGGTCCTGAGTTCAAGGAGCTTACGGTCTAGCAGGAGAAGACAGAAAGGTAAATTATTTGTTATACCTCAATGTTTAAGTGCTATGATGGAGGAATCATACTGGTGATTCAGGAGTTCAGAGGGTTGATTTGAGGAGCTAGGAGAGAAAAGCTCTCTGGAAGGGTGTGCTTGTTCCTAAATGGAAGAGACAAACACATTTAAGATATAAGCTGAGGGAAAAAAGACAGCAGAGAGGGTGAGACTAAAGACAGAGGAGAGGGGAAATGATGGATAGTGAGATGGGTGCAATCCAGAGCCTGGTGGAAGGATCTGCCTGGGACAGGAGGAGGGATGCTTCAGAGGGAAGGAGGAGAGGACAGGTTAAGGTGTAGATAGGTTAGTGGTGAGGAGGAAGCTGAGGGTGACTTAGGGTCTCAGTATTTTTAATGAAGAAGGAGGCAAGGCTGAGATGGAGTGAGGAGGAACATGGTAGGGGAGGGATTTTGAGGTGAAAGATGATATCTAGAAATATGGATGAAGAGAAGAAAGGAAGGGTTTGATGGCAGGATTAAGGTTGGAGACCCCAGATTCATGGAGATTCCAGCCCAAATAATTGTGTGGTTTCCTCTGGCTGTCCTCAGCAGCCTGGCTGCAGGAGCAGGGGAGTTTGAAGGATCCAGAATTCAGGATTCCAGGTCAGGGAAGCAGACTTCAAAGATATTGGCAAGGAAGTTCCTGAAGGGATAGATGGTGAGGTGTTGGTTAGAAAGGGAAGAATGTGAAACCAGATGTGAGTTGATAAATGGAGGGAAATTTAGCTTGTCATGGACAGAAAGTGTCCATGAGATGAAAAATAAGTAAATTGGGGCCAGCCCAGTGGCGTAGTGGTTAAGTTCGAGTGCTTCATTTTAGCGACCCGGGGTTTGCAGGTTCGGATCCTGGGCGTGGACCTACAAACCACTCATCAAGCCATGCTGTGGCAGCATCCCACATACGAAATAGAGGAAGATGGGTACAGATGTTAGCTCAGGGCCAATCTTCCTCAGCAAAAAGAGGCAATGGATGTTAGCTCACAGCCAGTCTTCCTCACACACACACACACAAAAAGTAAATTGAAGCAAAGAAAGATGAGACTACTCAGAGCAAGTGATTGACATTGAAGATGTTGAAAAGGTGAGGTGCAGATTTGAAGGGGTCAGAGTCAATGGAATGAAATAGGCCAAAGAATATAAGGATGCAGTGTGGAAGGGTTTTCCTTCTATCCGTGAAGACTTCCTGGATGATGGCAGGACCAAGATGGAGAGTAAGACAGCCAGATAAATGAGGGGGAGTGACAATGAGGTCAGAGCGTGTGACCTCCCTCCCTCTCCTCCTCCTGAGTGCTGTCATCCATTGGCATCTTTTCCTGCATCCCCTCAATTACCTGCTGTTTAACTCTCCAGTGTCATTTTTATGGAAAGCATTTTTTTATGATGCTAAGGCCAGATTTCAGAGGGCCCACGAAAGCGGTGGAGGGAAGTCAAATGAGGAGGAAGGTCAAGGCAGGTGTCTGGTAGAGGTGAAGTCTCACCTGGCCAAGAAGAAGGAGTTGTGGTATGAAGGTGTTTCTGGGTTGCCGCAGGCCCCTGAGAGGAAGATGCTGCCTCATGTCTTGTGGTAGGGTGGGCCATTGGGCTTTTGCTTAATGTTCCAGAGGGAACATTAGAAATGTTGCTTTGGGCCTTCGTAGAGCTCAGACTTGCCTGGGTGGAAGGATTGTTGTGGCTTGAGTCAGGATGGAAGACACTGGGTTTCTCAGGGCTCTCTGACCTTGGTTAAGGTCATTCCTGAGCCAAGAGGGTGGTTGAAATCGGCTTGTGCCCTGATGAGAGAGGTGGGCACTCCTGGGCATCTAGGCTGGTGGAGGTTGGCTGCAAGTGACTGAGCGGGTTGGTTGATAATACAGCAAACCTTCAAGGTGGCATTTAATCAATTGCTGAAGCTGGCGGCACAGATGGAAAGAACCATGCACTATCAGGCTGAAATGGTCAAAGAGGTGTCCGGGGGGTTGGGGGGAGTTGGGCCATTAAAAATGGGTGCCTTTCTACAGCTGGGAGTAGAGGTGGAAGTAGGCTGAGCTCCACAGAAGGCAGCGCTTCAGAGGGATCAAAGACTGGGTCAGATGAAAGGGCTACTCAGTCCCCTCTTTGGCTTCTGGCAGCCACACCAATGGGCGTGAGGTGAGAGAGTGTGGCTGGCATCTTCAGGGGATAGGAACGGGCTTGGTGAGTTGGTTACTTGGCAGATTGGCACAGTTTATCATACTGGCCTCCTTGCGTGTTTTGTGGGTGTTCAGAAGTCTTATTGCTCAATCCCAGTGTTCCCACTAGTTTTCATAGCAGGTACAGGATGGCTGCTACAATTAACCACCCCTGGAAGCCCGGGTAGGCAGAACTCTGGGCCTGGCTGCTACCCATGATTTTGTTTGCATCATTTGTTCCTGCTGAGACTAGTTAAGTCCCTTTGTTTGTGCCTGGTAGGCCATGATGGGACATTCCTATCAGGGAAGTCCTCGTTAAGTTCTATCTGTAGAAACTAATTCTATTCTAAGCCATTCATCCTTAGATCTGCAGAGCAAATGGCAGATGGGATGGGATTGGGGTGGGGGTAGGAGAGAGAGAAGGCTTCACAATTATGGTGAGAAAGAAGAAAAAGATGGAGGGAGAAGACACCTTCCTGCCATTTCTTTGATGAAGACACTGAGTATGATAAGGCCTAGTCCGAGGAAGCAGAGGAGTGAGCTGCAGTTCCTGGCCCCCTTACGTCATGCTTTTCCTCTGCCCCCAAATGACCCCTTACCTCTCTGCAGTAGTGTCTCAACATCCTAATATGTTTCCTGTTTGTGGGCAGTTCCCACATTGTGTAGAGGTCCCTACTTCCCCCTTCAGAAGTGAAGTGGGGCAGGCATGTCCTGTCCTGCTCCCTAGCATCTGGGCACATGTGGGTGACGTAGTCTTGGACCATTGGATGCTCCCATCTACCTGGTACCTGAAGCAATGAGGGTCCAGCAGGGGCAATGCATGTCCAGTGACTGGAGTGGTATCTGGGGCCGTAGGCCAGACTCTGCCTGGGGTGGGTGTTAGCTGCCCCTCAGCTCCCTACCTCCTTATTCTGCTTCTCTTGTATTTCCATCTGCTCTGTGAGCTCTCAGTTATCCTTTCAATAAATCTCTTTTCGGGCCAGCCCTGGTGGCCCAGTGGTTAAGTTAGGTGCGTTCCGCTTTGGCAGCTGGGGTTTGGTTCCCTGGCATGAACCTACACCACTCATCTGTTAGTGGCCATGTTGTGGGGGTGGTTCACATACAAAAAGAAGAAGATTGACAGTGGATGTTAACTCTGGCAAATCTTCCTCAGCAAAAAAAAAAAAGAAAGAAAATTCTCTTTTCTACTGAAGTTGGAGTGGCTTTCTCTTGTTGGCAGCTGAGAATTCAGACTGAGAAGCATCCCTGGAACCCACAATGCTCTTTCTATCTTTTCTTATATTCAGAAGCCCTTGGACATGTTGTTCTTTGAGTTGGGTTTATAAATCTCATCTTCCTATGTTATAAGCTCCTTGAGAGAAGGCATCATGTTAAATTTTTCTTTCCCAAAAGTACTCATCTCATTTTGTTTGCTCTGTATATATTGATTGAATGATGACAAATGAATGACTATGTGACTGAGTACATGTGTTAGCTATTCTACTGAGGCACAATGAATACCCCAGAACTTAGTGGCTTAAAACAGCAATAAACATTTATTATCTCATGCAGTTTCTAGGAGTTCAGAATTTGGAGTGGCTTAGCTGGGTGGTTCTCTCACCTGGTTTCAGTTAAGATGTTGGCTGAAACTGCAGTCTTCTGAATACTGGACTAGATCTGGAGAATCTAATACCAAAGATAGTTCACTTACATGGCTGGCAAGTCAGTGCTGGCCATTGGCAGGAGCCCTCAGTTTCTATCCATGTGGATCTCTTCACTGGGTTACTTGAGTGTCCTTACAACATGGCAGCTGGCTTCCCCCAAAGCAAATGAACCAAGACAGAGCAAAGCAAAAGTTGCAATGTGTTTTATGATCTAGCTTCAGAAGTCATACTCCTTCATTTCTGCGGTATCTTATTGCTTACATAAGCCAGCTCCATTCAGCGTGGGAAGGGACTATACAGGGGCATGAATACCAGGAGGCAAGAATCATTAGTGCCATCTTGGGGGCTGTCTACTGCCACATGGATCACAAAGACAGCCAGGAATGGATTTTCATGGTTAGGGCCTACCTCAGTCAGATACTTTGGAGATCACAGGGGAAGCTAAAAATGATGTTATAGGCTGGCTTTGAGGATTAAAGCCAGGGCTCTGTCCTCTGTGGCTGGTTGGTCTTACCCATGAGTCTTCACTTTCAGTTTCCTGATGTGGTGAATGAAGCAGACCTAATGACCTCCTTGGCACCCACGCTCTGATCCTCAGAGACCTGGAGTTGGGGTAGGGAGGTGAGCTGGGCAGAATTGGGAGGCTTCAGTTAGAGGGACCGCACCCATGGCCTCTCATTCCCAGCAAACTTCTCTCATTATTTACTCCTCTGGTTGTGATCAAACCAAGTTCTTCTCTTGCTGTTTGGCTCTAGGAAGGCAGAGTGGGTTGAATAGTGTCCCTCCCAAAGTTCATGTCTCCCTGGAACCTCAGAATGCGACCTTATTTGGAAATGGGGTCTTTGCAGATGTAACTAAAGTAAGGATTGAGATGAGAACATATTGGATTAGAGTGGGTCCTAATTCCAGTGAAAGTGTCCTTAGAAGAGGCAGAAAAGGACGCAGAGACATGGAAAAGGAGATGATGTGAAGATGGAGGCATCTATAAGCCAAGGAATGCTGAGGGTTGCCAGCTAGGAAAGAGGCATGGGAAAATTTTATCTGTAGATTATTTTTGGAATCTGTATGTAACCAATTATGTATCTATGAATAATGACAGTTTAATATCTTCTTTCTGAATCTTTATATTTTATATTTCTTTTTCTTGCCTTATTATTCTAGCTAGGACCTCCAGGAGTCTATTATTAAACAGTAGTGATGATAATGGACATCCTTACCTTGTTCGTGATCTCAGGGTAAAAACTTTCAATGTTTCTCCTTCAGAGCCTCCAGAAGGAAACAATCCTGTCCACACCTTGCCTTTGGATTCCTGGCCTCCTGCGCTGTGTGGGAATAAATTATCTATTTTTTAAGTCACCCAAGTTTGTGGTGATTTGTTACAGCAGCCCCAGGAAACTAACACAGTAGGGGAGAGAAAATACAATCTTCGAAAGACCTTCCAAGACTGACCATGGTTCAGAATGGGTAACTGGGAACAGAAGTGGGGTTTGGATGGGTGTTCTGGGGCGGGTGGAGGGGTCTTTCTTCATAAGCTGGAAAACCTCAGGATGGCTTAGTCACCTCCCACTTTAGGAAGCAGATCTTCCACCCCCTCTCCCCACACAATGGTGCTCTGCCCAGCGAGGTCCTGGGATTGTTGACACTTTGGGGTGGGGGTGGGGCCAGAGACCCTGCATTGGCTTGCTCCATCTGAAGAGATAGAGTGGCAAAATGAGACCTGTCCTATCCAATGGCCCATCCATTGAGTTAATCAATAATTCATTCATTGATTAACTAATTAACTAAATTATTAATTCAAGATTGACCATGAGTAAAGCTGTGCTGTTTATTTCTTCCCTCTTCTCTAGAGTGTATTCCTACCCTCCACATAGGAATCAAATGCTTTTCCTAAAACTGAAGCCATTCCTGTGAGGCGGAAAGAACCTGCTATACTAATTCATACCGACTTAATCATACCGTTATTAGTGATCAACGGGTTTTTCCTCAACACGGTATTTGCATTTTAAAAGTGAGATCTGGAAAACTCAGTAATCACCCTCTAGTGTTGGGCATTCCCCTAGTGTGGTCATCAAGGTAAGTCTTCTGTCCTACAGCTCATCCCAGAGCAATGATTCTGCCTGAATTTGTTAGTGACAAGCTAAGGCAGTGGGCTTCTCTGTGTATCTGAGGTGGGACAGGACTGGGGTTGGGGACAGGAGAAATCAGAGGAATTCCCTCTGCCCTTGGGTAGCTTCACCCCCAGTCTTACAGGAGAAGGGGGGGTGGGGGCTGAGGGGGGTAGATGGGGTAGGTGGGGGAGGGTGGGGGGGTAGGAGTAGCTTAGCCCAGGGCTTCCTCCCAGGGGTGGAGTTGACCTTGAGAGGGGCAGTAGCATCCCGCAATCCCTTCCTCTGGGGCTCTTTAATGCCAGTCTGAACAGTCTGGAAATGGCATCCCTGGGACCCTCCCCATCACCACTATTATAATAAACCCTAGGATTGTAGCGGCAGAGCCTCGGGCTTCAGGAATGCAGCCTGTAATTACCTCGCTTCTAAGTGTTTGTGGTAATGGGTGATGAGGCCTCGTGCATCAGGCCAGTTAAATTGCTGTGCGACTCGGCCACAATTTCACTCAGCAGACAACACGCTCAAACTTGGCAAATGGAGAGAATGCAAACTATTTGGGAATTGTTAACTTTCAGAACAACCTGGAAAGTGCCGGAGAAGCCTCTGGAAAGGAGAAGTTAAGTCAGTGAAGTGTTGGACCACCAGTTGAGTATGCATGGCCACCTCCCCTTTACTGCCCAGCTGGCTCCATGTCACCAGGATTAGAGCCTGGGCACTGCAGGGATGACATTGGGTGCTCCACTAGGATCACACGCTGCACCAGGCACTCCACGGGATGCTGGGGATAAGGAGCGCTGGAGATAAGACCACACCAGGTCTCTGTCCTCCAGGAGTTTATGTCGGGTAGGGGCAGACCCACATATATCCGTTTCACAGGCCACACTGGGATACATTCTATAGAGATACAGACTGAGGATCTGGGGCTTCACGGAGACTGAGGAATCTTGCCATGGAGTATGGGGAGACTATGGAAGGTGTTACAGAGAAGATGATGTCTGAATTGGTTGTTGAAGAAGCACAGAGATTGGGCAGGCTGAAGGGGAAAGTTAGGGAGTGACCTAGATGCCAGCTTAGGCAAGGCTGTGAGGAGTGTTGCGGATCTTTAGGTGAGTGGGTGAAAAGGGGAGGAGGAAATGAGAGGGTGGCACTGTTTCCAGTAAGCTATGACCAGGCTGGGAGGTCAGATTCATTCCCTCTCCCAAGGGAGGTCTCACAGGTCACAGTCCAGTTGCCACACTCAACCCCTGGGGTCGTGCCTCAGCTGGGACCTCAATAGGCTGGTCAAGTCAGGTCGGCACGTAGGGCGAGGGGCCTGAGTTAGCTCAGTGCTCCCTCAGTGGTACTGCAAGCCAGCTGGATGGCTTCAGAGCTCCCAGGCTCTATCCCCCCACTCCCCCTCCTGCCATGCCCTTGAAGAGGGACTCGGGTGTGTGGTCATTCCTACCCCTGCTGGGATCTTCTTCTCTCCTCCCTACTCCCCTTCCCTAGCTTATGTCCTGAAAGAGTCAGCCCCAGCTCCAGAGAACTCGACCCTGGGGTGAAGACCCGGCGGCAGGGAGGTTTGCAGGCCGACTGCAGCTGGCCGCGTGCCCGTCTGGGGCAAACTGCTCCTTGGGGCCTGTTCTGTCTGCCGGGAACCGATATGCGATGTGGCACTTCCCACTGCCCCCGGGGATGGGCTACTGTCCCTGCTCCTAGGGACCACAGGGCTCTCGCTGCCCTCACCTCCACTGTCTTTTCCTCCTTCTCCCCACTGCCTTCCTTTCATTCACCAGGCCCCGCCCTGCTTCCGGAGCTTCTTATACATTTGCTACGAATCTTTATTTCCAGATTAACCACCATGCACACAAAATGGAGCGTCCCTGATTTGAGGAGCAAAAACAGTGATTACTAGATTGGTTCTCTCTTGCAGAATGTGGAGGAACAAACAATGCCACACAATTTTAGTTTGTATAGCGTCTTTCAAACGACGCAGTGCCCCGGGCACAGCTCAGAGTTGCTGTAAATAATACAATCGCCGAGATAAACATTCTAAACATCTTTGCATCGAGCTTCGTTTTGTCCTGCCATACTGGGCCGGGGAGGCTAGAAGGAAAGGGATGGGCAGGCGCAGCCCCCAGACCCTGGGGGGAAGCCCACAGGAGTGCAGCTGGAGGGGAGGTGGCGCAGGACGAAGGGAGCTGGGGACTGCAGTCAGGAACTGCTGAGTTTAGATGAGGTCAGGAAACAGGGCACAAGGTGGGGAGAGGTAGGAGGAGGGTGGTCCTGGAGAGGGAGCAGGAGCGCAAACAAGGTAGGCCTGCCTTGGCAGGGGGCTCCTCCATTTCGGACAGGGCTAGGGAGAGGCAGGTAGAAGCACAGGAGAGGTTGTCCCTTTTCTGGAAGACTTTGGGGCATCACAGAATGAACACAGGGTGGTTGGATCTTGGCTGTTTTACTAACATAATCTGCTGTGAGACTCAGTTTTGTCTCCCTGAACCTTGGTTTTTCCACGAGGGGGTGATATCGGTCATTACATTCCCCTCCAGACCTGATGATCTCTGAGTCAATGGTTCTGTGGCCCCTGGTGTGAAACTGTCAGGGGTCCTGGCCACTTGCCCTCTCCCCCATGCCTGCAGCAGAACATCCATCCCCTCAGCTTCCCCTGGGCTGGCTCTGGAGAAGGGGAGGGTGGGCCTGAGGAACTGACCTTACCTGAATAACCCGTCTGCCTCTGAATCTTCCTGTGTGACCTTGGGCAAAAGACAACCTCTCGGACTCCGAATTTTGGCAATTTTAAGTAGGCATCGATACCTATTCACAAGGTTTTAGTGAGGATTAACTGAAATAGTATGTGCAAGTGCCCTCGTATATTGTCTGGCACACAGTGAGTGCACAGTAAATGGTTGTTATTATTATTATTTTAATTATTGGTAATGGCGATTCCATCCAAGGAGAGGGAACACACTTCACCCCATGGGGAGCATTTGGGGGCTGAGAGGAGGTTGCAGGCTTCAGGAGAGGTGGCGGGACCCCCTGCCCTGCTGGATGCATCCTGGTGCTGGCTGGGGCTGCCTCTGGGATGGGCTCCTGGAGCTCACTCTCATTTTCAAGTTGCTGGAGTTTTGTTTGTCAGTTCCTCCTAATTTGGGTGAAGTTCGCCATATGGAGAGCAGGGAACAGTGTTAAAAAAGCTTTCACACATAGATAGTGCAGCACTTTCTCTGCTAAATGAGGACTCTCTTTCCTCAGTGCAGATTTCACACGCCGATCTCCAGGGTGTTGAGTTCCCTCATCAACAGGGGTGGAGTTGTTGAGCCAGTGGAGCCATTGTCTCCAGCCTGCGGGGTCCTGTTCCGACCCCAGGAGAAATCCCATCTTCTTTTTCCTCCCCAGGGGTGAGGGTTTTCCAGCCCTCTCAGGTGAACCAACTTCTCTTCCAAGACTGGGCAGAGCGTGCCCGGCTCCCCCAGCCCCAGGCAGCTCGGCTGCCAGGCCAGGCTGGCGGGGTCTCCTGGGGATCCCTCTGGATGCTGCTTTCGTTTCCCGTCTGGAGGGGAGCTGGGCTGTTCTGAACTGAGCCCAAGCCCCCTGTTCCCCAACCCTCGGCACATTCTCTAGAACTTTCTCTCCCAGCCAAGACATCTGCCGCAGTGTGACTCCCTTCCCCTCCTCCCCCTGCTCCTTCCTGGCCTGACTGCTGCAGTCTGCGTACTTTAGTTGATAAAAATAAATCTCTTCATTTTTCTACCGGAGGCTGAAGCCTGCTGTCCTTCACCTCCGAAGATGGCCCCCTTCCTGCAGGTGCTCCTGAGGGCTCTTTCTCAGCCAACAGGACAGTGTTGCTTCCCAGTTGTTACATTGTCCTGCTTTGTTGGCCCCAGTGGGGGTGCAGTTAGCCAGGGGTCAGTGATAAAAGTGACTGTGATAATCAGCCATTTAATGAGCACTTACCATGTACTGGGTCCTATATATCATCTCATTTCCTACCTAAAATAACCAGGCAAGATCTGTGTGACTATCCTGACTTTAAAGAGGATGAACCTGAAACTCAGGTGTGAAGTTGCACAGCTAGTTAGTGGTAGAGCTGACATTCAAACTCAGATCTACTGGCTCTAGATCTTGTACAATTTCCATCAGCCTGCTCTCCCCACCCTTGTCTTAGCGCTCACACCTGGTTGTGGCCAAAGATGCCCCACACCGGGGGCAGGGGCAGAAGTTGCACAGAAATACAGTTGAAGATCGAAACGTAAGGGCTGTGGGAAGAGAGTCTGCGCTTTCCTAGGCTAGCTGGCTTTACGGAACAGCGTCTTATATTAGGATAGAGATGAGAGACGCAGACCGTCAGGGTCTATGGCTTTGTTCCGGTGGAAGTGTGCCACCCACAAGGGTCTGGCTCTCCTTGGCACTCCCGCATAGCACTGCAGGGCCTGACTCTGCCACCCCGCGGGAGGAAGAGGAACTCGAAATTGTTTTTGAGCTGTTTTCATTGATTTTCTTTAATGCACAAAAACATTTCCGTTCACACATGGGCTTAGTTGAGGGGGACAAAAGAAAAGATTTGACACAAATTGAGGGGGCTGGGTGGAGCCCAGGGAGGGAGCCTGAGTGCCTTGTCAATTGCTCTTCAATTTATCAGTATTTTCCTGGAGTTCCTTTGCAAAGCCCTCTGCTTAATCTTGCCGCTGGGTCGGGGGGCGGATTGGAAGAGGGGATGTGGCTTCCCCGGGTCCCTTGGCTTCCAGACCAGTTTAGGCTGGCAGCTCTGCCCCTGCTCTGTTTAAACCACAGTCCTGGAGCTGCCCTTTTTCTCTCAGAGAGCATCTGGGCTTTGGGTTAGAGTTCTAGGTCCCCAAAAGAAAAAAGTGGGAGAAAGTGGTGCAGCCTGTGCCCCTGTGTGGGGTGCAGGACCTGAGATGAGGCCTCAGCACGGAGAAAACTGATGCTCTGGCACCTGTAATTTACGAGGGAAACAGTCCCACGCTGTGAAACAGCTGTCAGGAGGCCGATCAAGTTCCAACAATGCTTACAAATAAGACAAAAATAAAAGTAAAAGCAAAACATCATGGATCAAATTCTTAAAGAGAGCTGCCCTGGATGGCTGAAGAGGAGCAGAGAAAGGCGAAAGAGAGGAAAATGGGGATCCCAGCTCTCTGCTCCCTGCCCCCCTCTCCTGAGGGCTGTTAGGCATTCCAGGGTCCTTGGATGAAATTTCTTCAAAACCTCGAAGAAGCCTCCTTCTCCATGTTTCTTGGTTGGCTCCTGTTATAGTTTGCTAGGGCTGCTGTAGCAAAGTACCACAAACTGGGTGGCTTAGAACAGCAGAAATTTATTCTCTCACAGTCCTGGAGGCCAGAAGTCTGAGATCAAGGTGTCTGTAGGGCCATGCTTCCTCGGAAGGCATTAGGGAAGGATCTGTTCTAGGCTTCTCCTCTTGCTTCTGGTAGTTTCTTGGCTTGTGGGGTCATAACTCCAATCTTTACATGGTATTCTCTCTGTGTGTGTGTCTGTCCCTTGCCCAAATTTCCCCTTTTTAAAAGGACACTAGTCCTATTAGATTACAGCCCACCCTAATCAGTTCATTTTAGCTTGATTACCTCTGTAAAGACTCTATATCCAAATAAGCTCACATTCTGAGGTACTAGGGGGTTAGGACTCCAACATATCTTTTTGGGGGGAATACAATTCAACCCTAGTAGCCCCTTCCTTTCCCAGACCTGTTTTTTCAGTTACCTGTCCCTTAAATTTGAACGAGACTTTACAGTCCACAAACTACTAGTGTGGTGAGAAAAACATGGGCTAGAAGTTCACAGGCCTGTGTTCAAACCCTGGTGTTCCGATTTACTACCTATCTGGCTGTGGAACATCTATCCATCTTGTAAGCCTGTTTCCTCATTGGAAAGTAGTGGTAAAATGTCCATTTTATTAGTCCAGTGTGAGGTTTGATGAACTGAAGGGCCTGGTGTGGTGCCTGATATGTGGTTGGTGCTCAACAAATGGAGGCTCGATACCAACAGGAAAGTTGTTATTATCTCCATTTGTAGATGAGGAAACTGAGGCTTAGAGATGAGCTGATCTAGGGGCAGTGTGATAGACTCTCTGCAGACTCTGGACCCCCCTCCCCTTACACCCTATTTCACCTGTGGTTATGGTACTCACCTCATGGTAACCATCACCACCGTCCATCTCCAGAATTTTTTTGTCTTCTCAGACTGAAACTCTGTACCTGTTAAACACTCACTCTCCATTTACCCCTCCCCCAGCCCCTGTGTCTATGAATTTGACTACTCTAGGAACCTCATATAAGTGGGATCATGCAATATTTGTCCTTTTGTGACTGGCTTATTTTACTGAGCATAATGTCTTCAAGGTTCATCCATGTTGTAGCATGTGTCAGAACGTCCTTCCTTTTAAAGGCTGAATAATATTCCGTTGTAGGTATACACCACATTTTGTTTATCCATTCATCCACTGATGGACATGTGGGTTGTTTCCACCTTTTGGCCATTGTGAATAATGCTGCTATGAACATGTGTGTGCAAAGTTCCTGCTTTCAATTCTTTTGGGTATACACTCAGAAGTGGAATTACTGTATCTAACCTCATTCACCTTTGTATTCTCAGGGTCGATTACAGTACTGATAGAAACTTATTACTCAATAATGTTTGTGGAATGAATATATTAAGGAATGAATGATTGAAGGAGTAATTGAGTAATGAATGAAACAAGAAACAGGAACCTGGCAAGGAAAGAGGGAGTGGTTTTAACAGTGGGAAGATCCAGATGAAGCCCCTGGACTGGATCAGAAGGGAGGAGGAAGGAATGGTCAGATTTTGCAAAAACTGTCCAACACATTATTTGTACAGGCTTTGTGTTACAACAGTAAGGATTCAACCAAAATACTTGCCTAATGGTTTCCTCAAAAAATTTTTTGAGGTAACGAAAGTACCAATCGGTTGATACTCTTGTTTAATTACTGTGCTCCAGGACATAATGGAAAGTGATCTGGAATTTTGGACTTGCTGCCCTCTAGGCCTCCTCACCCCCAGCCTAACCAGGAGTCTCACCAGCAAGGATTCCCCACGGCTTCTTCACGCTCCCACTCCTAGGAGCTCTCCAGACCCTGCTCCCGCATCCCGCACCTGTTCTTTGCCTCCCAGAACCGGCTACATGCATTGCCTGTGTGACCTGCTCCTTTCCCATCTGACATGAATGTCATGCAGCTGAATGTGACTTTGTTTTTCTTTTGCTCAGAGCTAAGGACAAGCTGCCCATCTTCCTCCTAGCCCTGGATGCTGGGAGGCTGTGATTGGCAGGAACCCAGGAGGAAAAAGAAATGTGCCTCAGGTAGCAGATCTGCCAGAAAAATTCTGTCTGGTCTGAGCTCATCTCACCCCATTCTTGATGGCAGGAGTTTTGCATTTCTCTGGGCAACTCCCTCCTCTCCTCCCTCAACCAGCCCTGAAGAAACTGAAATCCCAGAGGCAGCAGCATTGGATCTGAAGGTTTCTTTTCATTTTGTCAGCTCATCGCTCAGATTTGGCCACCAGTTTGACAAGGAGAGTACCCGGGAGGGTGACGTTGGGCGGGTGTTGAGGATGGCGACTGTGAATGGCTTAGCTAAGGCTTACAGCTGCAAACTTTATTTAAAAACTGCAGAATCTCACTGACCTTCTCTCTCTAGGCAGATAAATAAGAAGCCAGTGCGAGGAAGGACATCTTTTCTACATCAGACCTCAGTCAGATCCAAATGAAGGCAGATGCCCATCTCGAGGCGCAGTTTTCGTTCTTCTTTTGCTGTTGACATGGGAGTTGTTGGGCGGGGGTGGACGACAGAGGGCTGGGGGGGAAGGCAGCCCAAAGGAGAGCAGAGGGGAGGAGGGGGCCTGGGCTCGGTGAATAGCAAGCTCAAGAGCTCTTCTGCACAACGAGATTAGCGTGATGTGAGCATTTCCATGCCAAGGTGCTAACGCAATAATACACGCGAGTTTGCCAACTTTTCAAATTGAATGTATTTGATTATTTGCTTTTAATTAGTGTGAGTTTTGGAGTATGTACAGGATTGTCAGGGATACACGCAAAGCCTCCGACAGCCCGTGAAGCCTCCCCTTGGTAAAGACGGTCCGGGATTGTTCTTTTTTAGCTGTGGAGAATGAGATTTAACAGCTCTGTTAAATATTTTAGCCCGTTTCCATTGTGCCTCTGTTTCAACCTATTGGCAAGACCAAGTGAAGTGAGCAAATAAACCTCTTATCTGATCTGAATGCTGAGAGCTGCTCCTAAGAAGAATTTTCCAGCTCAACTTCGGCTTTCTGCGAACATCCCTGTTTTGTGTTTTCTTTTCTTTTCGGGGTTGGCTATTAAGCTGATTTTTTCTCCTCTCCTTCCCTATAAGTATGTTTTAGGAAACATCTATACACATGAAAAAAAGTGGGCAGGAAGGAGGGTGAGGGGAAGAAATTTGTTTATATGAAGCGTTTCGAGAGCTCGTTCTATCTGCCAAAGACTCGAGAGCGTCCTGGGTTTGGTGTCTCTGCACACAGTGGGCGCTGTTCAGGGTGATTCCCTCTGTGCTAAACCAGGGGACAATGAGGCCATGGAGAGGCTGGGCTTGCCAGGCCAGTGAGGGATCGAGATGGATTTGAGCCTTAGTCTCCATGCTCCATCTGCGCCTTGGGGACAGTGCTATCCTGGCTGGTATACCAGCTACCACATCTTTCGTTTTCTTGTTTTAACAAGGATTTCCCACTGCTTCTCATGGGAATTTTGCAAGTAATGGTCATTTATAAAAACAAAACAAGTCCTTCTTTAGGCCCAAACTTAAAGAAGCAGGATGAGGTAGAGAACTCAGTGCAGCAGCTCCAGCTCCTCTTCTCTCTCCTTTCCGTCTTTCTTTACTAAAGAAGAGAAGGAGGATGTGGCATGAGGCTTTATCCCCGGCACTGCTTTCCTCCCAGCCTCCTCAGGCCTGTCACGTGGCTTGCCTCTGCCTCCAGGACACTGGGGACATGGACAGAGACTGGAGCCCACCCTGGCATGGCCAGCCACTTTGTTCCTTCCTGCCCCAAGCTCACATTGCTGTCCCAGCAGCTCGCCAGGGCCACGGAGGAGCCACCACGTAGCAGACAAGCAAGACCCCTCACACACATTCTGAGGACGGCCGCCCGCTCACCCATTACCTACACAATCTCTCAGTTACATTAAAAAAAAAAATCTTTCCCCCCCTTAACAATAGAGAGGAACAAATGGTTGACAAATAACAACAGCAGCAGCTCTGCAACAAAAGCACGCAATTATTACAATTATACTATCCTTGATTAGGCTGCCATGCATTGCATTTCAATGTAATTGATGTTGTAGGTTGACACATCGGACACCAAATATTCTCGCCTGTCCCTTCTCTCTTTTGTTTCAGAAGCTGATTTGCATTTTCTATGCTTTTAGTAATGAAGACTTAGCACTTTTCCTCCATTAGAAAAAAAAAAGAGAGATACAATAATCTGCAACTCGGCACTTGTTTAAGGATTCTGACCCTCGAAAATACCACTTTGCTTCACACATTAGCTGCTTACAAAGAAGGAAGCTAATGTATCATCTAATTGGGCAAACCACTGCATCTGATTTCTCTCAATCAGACTATTAGCTTCGTAATTACCCATCTGCCTCGTGTGGAAAAACGGCAAGGCGCACACCCAGCTAATAACGTTCTCAAGAGCTCTCCACCACAATGAGAGGAGGCGACGTGGAGGGATATGGTCTCTAACCATTTCGGTGCCAAGGTGGTCACACAATGCAGAGGGGCTTTGCCAACCTTCCCCTGCCTGAACGTGTTTAATTATTTGTCTTTAATTAGTTGTGAGTTTTGGGGGTCTGTTCACGACTGCTGTCACTGCTGCTGCGGTGGTGGTGGCCGTGGCGGAGGCTGAAGTATAGTGCCCAGCGGGAAGGCAGGAGGAGGCTTCTTGTGGCCTCTGCAGGAGATGCTTGGGTTGCGGGAGGATGTCACCTGGCTTGGCGGGTGTCCTCAAAGGGAATAAAGATTCCCCTCAAGATCGGAGAGGAGTGTTTTACTTCTCTTTTTGTTCCTTTTCTTCTTCTGGGGTTGGGTTCCCCCTCTTCCCGCGTGGGTGAAGAGGCACCCTTTGCGGCCTTTCCTGGGCTCACCCGAGGACGAGGACATCAGGAAGGGTCCCCGGAGCGCCCGGACTGTGTGTGCTCTGACTAGCGCAGTGACTTCTCGCACTTGTCACGAGTTCTTCCGGCTCCCTGTCCTCTGGGATCATGTTCCAAATGCTCTTTTGGTCAGTTCGGCGGCTGCAGGCCTTTTCTGAGGTCTGAAGATTGTGTGACCTTGGGCAAGTTGCAGGATGCCTCCTTTCCTCCTCCTCTGTAAGCTGGGAGGGGAGACTGGCCAGCTCCCGTCCTCGGGGACTGGGGTAGTTGGCATGTGGGTGTGTTTGGGGGGGGCAGATGGGGCCAATTTTGGTGTCAACTGGAGCAAGTTGTTGGGGTCCCCTATCCCTCAACTAGAGAAGCTCAGTTATTATTTGTGTATCCTTCTATGTCAATTTTCTTTGAACAAAGTGTTCGAGCTAAAAATTTTGAGACCGACTGGATATACATGGTCTGGCTAATATTGTCTAATGACAACATGTATCTCAAGTCTATAACTGTGCCTGGGCCATACCAGTATTCACCATTCTATGGCTTGGTTAATTCAGCCCATAGCTGCTGCTGCTGTTTAAATAGGAGGTTAGCATATCAACATTTAAGGCTGACATAGTGATGAATTTTGCTTTTGTGTATGTTTCTGTAGCCAAAGTTTAATTCTGACATGATTTTAAGGACTCACTGATAGCTAATACTAAAGCATTGGGTTAAGCACAGAAATTTACATATTCATTCTATCACCCAGGATACATTTTTAAAAATCCTACTATGTGTGCGTTATGATGAGAGGCCCTATAGATAATGTTTATATTGGGCATGGTCCCAGCTTAATGTAACTTTGAGTGGTAAATAAAGATAAGTTTGTCCCTTACACAAGTAAGAGACAAAGTCCCAGGATTCGTCTGGTCTTGCTAAATGCTCTGTCAAGCTGGCCAGGGGTTTCCACAGTGGAGGCATGACACATTCATGCATGAGCCCATCTCAACCAAATTACTTCCATCTCATAGCGCTCAGGCATGCAGTAGTCGGTACTTTTTAGCTTCACAATATCCCACTGAAAGAGTTTGGTTGATTTGTGATATCTTTCTTATTCTATCTGTAGGGAAATTGGGGACCTCAACAGCCACATGTATCTCTTAGTGTTTAGGAATTTTGTGGAAGACTGTCACTGCATGATATAATCTTATTTATAAAGATCTTCTAAAAATTCCTTCCACGTCTCTGTCTAGGGAAAAGTTTGTCTTCCTCTGCACCGTATGTATATCCTGTATTTTATAACTGATCATCTTTTCCTCTTTGCTTTGGCTGCTAGGAAGCTCAAAGGCCAAATTTTAGCTTTTCTCCATTGGCTTAATAGGACTAGATGTCATATTTTATGCGTGAATGCCACTAACTTTATTATTTTTCTGTTTATAATCATATTTTTCCTTTAACTCCTGAAAATATTTATTTCTCTTAGATCCTTTTTTATTATATGCATTTTTGTATAATATTTAAATACTTGGTGGGAAAATGTTCTAGTGGAAACTGAGCAGAGAGGTTAAGTAATTTGCCTAAGTTGCACAGGAATGAATACGGTCAAGAAATCTTTCTTGTGCCCAGAGCAGATGTTTTTGATGTTAGCCATGAAATCTGCTAAAATTAGTTTACCTTGTGATCTGCTACAAGGTAGCAGATTTTTAATTTTTCTTGGGCAAGGTTCACATAATTTGTCAGCCTCTGTTACAGCTTTCTTACTCTTCCCTGAAAGTCTTGGATGCTAAACAGTCTGAATCCATCAAGCCACATCCAGGGAGAGAGGTAAGGGAAAATATGTTCTCATGGCCTCCTGTGCTGCGGGTTGAGTTCCTGATCTTCCTAGTTATGGTAACCACCATCACTTCTGTCATGTTCTGAGCTGCCCTATCAGGGTTCCTCCTCTGAGAAGCCAGTGTTTGTCCCAGCCTCTGCATGACCCTGAGGTGGAGGTGAAAAGTGACTTCTGTGTTGCTCGGGGAGTGAGTACAGAAGAGCAGAGCACAAGTTTTCTGCTTCAGGCTCTCAGGAGTCTCACACAGGCTATCTCCTCACAAACCACGTTACGAGAGAATCCAGAACCCGTGAAAAATGCTGCCTGGGACATGGTCTCATTTTAACCCCAAATGAGAATCATCTGTTTAGAAATGACGTTATATTTCACTTGCCTCCAAGCATAGTCACTATTCTCCAGAGGCCGATAAGGGGTCTATTCTCAAAGGACTTCCCCAGGGAAGGAGGCTCTGTAATGCAGCAATTCCTAACCTTTTTGTAGTGGAGACATCTGATCAATTGTTTTTGACACTGCCTTTTCCCTCTCTACCTTTTATTGAAAAATGTCATATGACCTATTGACTTTCTTTGTTATAATTCTTTTGAGAATTTGGTTATCATATCTCTTCCTCATCAACATAGACCTGGGAAAAACTGGACATACAGGGCAGGTGCTACAAAACAGGGCCCGAGTAGCAGCTCCATAATGTGTTCTGGTTTGAACAGCTCTCAGGAAGTTCTTCCCTATGTCTAACTGCTATCCCTCCTATTGCATTTTATCCCATTTCCTCTAGGTCTTTCCTCAGAGAAGATGAGCATCACACTAATATCCAGATAATTAGAAATACAGCCAACTTTCTATTGATTATAAGTAGATTATGTTGCAGTTTATCTCTGGCAAATCTTGCCTTCATCCCTTAGTTAACATCTCTGTTGCTTCCTTAATTTCTTTATTGCTTTTATAACCATTGCCATCTGTTACTGAAATTGGAGTTTAATGGGAACTAGAAGATTGAAACTTCCAAAATGAAAATAATTATTTTGAGCCCAATCAGCCTGGGAAAGGTAGCAGTCTTAGAGGACGGGTGAGCTCTGCTTGAGCTGACCACAGGATGCTTAGGGTCTGGTTGGCCTTAGCAATCATCTGATCATCTTCCGCTAGGTTTATTGATGAGGAAATCAAGACCTTGATCAGGTAAGAGTCTTGTCAGATGTCCCAGAGCTACTTGGAGAAAGCTCTGACACTAGGATCCAGGTCTGGATATCTTTATAGTCTATCACGATTCTTATTCATCAGTCTGAAAGGTGCAATTGCCCATTTCCAGCACGGAATGTATGGCTAGGCAGAATTGCATTTGGGGACAGAGCTGAAAAACAGGATAGTTCTTAGCTTCCCAGATCCTCTGGAATTTTGTCTTCATGGTGCAATTTCATGATTTTGTGTGCACTATCATGAAAAACTAGGACATCAGATATCACCACAAGAAAAAGCAACACATAGACTCCAAAATAATTTAACACAGAGAAATGATTTCATATTTATCTACTGTTCAGACTACGTTTGTGAGGACTCTCAAATTTCTGTGGACGATGAGGAATTGGTGTTATTTATGCCTTCATGCAGGAGTCAGAAAATGTGCAACATCCTCAGCATCTGGACCAAGTCCAGTCTGTATTTTTTTTCCCATCTGCTCCCAGTATTTTAAGTAAAAATGTTTGTATGTGCATCCCCTAAGCCCTGTTGTAAATTGTAAATCATGCTATTATATCTGGTAAAACCACAATGTCAAGCAACAATTCACAAAGCCACAAAGATTCTCCGGAGTAATTTTCCTGTTCTCGTTGATCAATTTTATATTTTCCCCTTGGCCATATGCACACATTAAATGGCACTAATTCAGTGAGAAAACTCATAAGGGATAATATTTGAAGTGGCACAAATGGCAGCGATGCCTTTACAAGTATCTGTTTTATAATTGCCTCTGCACTCTACCTGAATCTGCTCTCCTCTGTTGTTTCAGTCGAGTGAAATGGACACAGAAATGAGGTGGGGGTGGGGGAGTGTGGGAAGAAGGAGGAGAATGTTTCAGTTAAATTAAGTGTAAAAACAGGAAAATCTCAAGTCAAAAATTGTGTGGCTGTAATTATTTCTTTCTTCTGGTGAGGATGTTTATATCCGATCTGGAGAGATGACAGGTGGGGAGAGCAGACTAGTGCTGGCTAGTCAGGATGGGTGCTTACAGTTGAACACCCCACCCATAACTTGATGGCAGGACTTTATCTAGGCCATTGAGTTTTTTTAAAAATTTTTTGTTTATTGCAGTAACATTGGTTTATAACATTGTATGAATTTCAGATCTACATCATTATACTTCTATTTCTGCATAGATTACATCATGTTCGCCACCCAAGTACTAATTACAACCCATCACCACACACTTGTGCCGAATTATCCCTTTCGCCCTCCTCCCCCCCCCCCCCCCGGTAACCACCAATCCAATCTCTGTCTCTATGTGTTTGTATGTTGTTGTTATTTTCTACTACTTATTGAGGGAAATCATACAGTATTTGACCTTCTCCCTCTGACTTATTTCACTTTGCATAATACCCTCAATGTCCATCCATGTTGTCACAAATGGCTGGATTTCATGGCTTCTTATGGCTGAGTAGTATTCCATTGTGTATATATACCACATCTTCTTTATCCATTCGCCCCTTAATGGGCACTTAGGTTGCTTCCAAGTCTTGGCTATTGTGAATAACGCTCCAATGAACACAGGGGTGCATGTATCTTTACGTATTGGTGTTTTCAAATTCTTTGGATAAATACCCAGCAGTGGAATAGCTGGATCATATGGTAGTTCTATCCTTAATTTTTTGAGGAATCTCCATACTGTTTTCCATAGTGGCTGCACCAGTTTGCACTCCCACCAGCAGTGTATGAGAGTTCCCTTCTCTCCACATCCTCTCCAACACATGTTGTTTCCTGTCTTGTTAATTATAGCCATTCTGACGGGCGTGAGGTGATATCTCATTGTAGTTTTGATTTGCATTTCCCTGATAGTTAATGATTTTGAACATCTTTTCATGTCTCTGTTGGCCATCTATGTATCTTCTTTGGAGAAATGTCTGTTCAGGTCTTTTGCCCATTTTTTAATTGGGTTGTTAGTTTTTTTGTTGTTGAGATGCTTGAGTTCTTTATATATTTTGGAGATTAAGCCCTTATCAGATATATGGTTTGCAAATATCTTCTCCCAATTGTTAGGTTGTCTTTTCGTTTTGTTGATGGTTTCCTTTGCTGTGCAGAAGCTTTTTAGTTTGATGTAGTCCCATTTGTTTATTTTTTCTACTGTTTCTCTTGCCCGGTCAGACATGGTGCTTGAAAATATGTTGCTAAGACCGATGTCGAAGAGCGTACTACCTATGTTTTCTTCTAAAAGTTTCATAGTTTCAGGTCTTGCATTCAAGTCTTTAATCCATTTGGAGTTATTTTTTGTGTATGGTGTAAGGTAAGGGTCGACTTTCATTTTTTGACATGTGACTATCCAGTTTTCCCAACAGCTTTTATTGAAGAGACTTTCTTTTCTCCATTGTATGTTCTTGGCTCCTTTGTCAAAGATTAGCTGTCCATAGATGTGTGGGTTTATTTCTGGGCTTTTGATTCTATTCCATTGATCTGTGTGTCTGTTTTTGTGCCAGTACCATGCTGTTTTGGTAACTATAGCTTTGTAGTATATTTTGAAATCAGGGAGTGTGATACCTCCAGTTTTGTTCTTTTTTCTCAGGATTGCTTTAGCTATCCAGGGTCTTTTGTTGTTCCATATAAATTTTAGGATTCTTTGTTCTATTTCTGTGAAAAATGGTGTTGGAACTTTGATAGGGATTGCATTGAATCTATAGATGGCTTTAGGAAGTATGGACATCTTAACTATGTTAATTCTTCCAATCCAAGAGCACAGAATATCTTTCCATTTCTTTGTGTCTTCTTCAATTTCTTTCAGCAATGTTTTATAGTTTTCGGTGTACAGCTCTTTCACCTCTTTGGTTAAGTTTATTCCTAGGTATTTTATTCTTGTTATTGCAATTGTAAATGGGATGGTATTCTTAACTTCTCATTCTGCTATTTTGTTGTTACTGTATAGAAATGCAACTGATTTTTGTATGTTGATTTTGTATCCTGCAACTTTACCATATTCGTTTATTACTTCTAAAAGTTTTTTGATGGATTCTTTAGGGTTTTCTATATATAATATCATGTCATCTGCAAATAGTGACAGTTTCACTTCTTCCTTTCCAATTTGGATCCCTTTTATTTCTTTCTCTTGCCTGACTGTTCTGGTTAGGACTTCCAGTACTATGTTAAATAGGAGTGGTGACAGTGGGCATCCTTGTCTGGTTCCTGTTAGAGGGATAGCATTCAGTCTTTCACCATTGAGGATGATATTAGCTGTGGGTTTGTCATATATGGCCTTTATTACGTTGAGGTACTTTCCTTCTATACCCATTTTATTCAGAATTTTTATCATAAATGGATGCTGTATCTTGTCAAATGCTTACTCCACATCTATTGAGATGATCATGTGATTTTTATTTTTCATTTTATTAATGTGGTGTATTACGTTGATTGATTTGCGAATGTTGAACCATCCCTGCATATCTGGAATAAATCCCACTTGATCATGGTGTGTAATCTTTTTAACGTATTGTTGTATGCGATTTGCTAGTATTTTGTTGAGGATTTTTGCATCGATGTTCATCAGTGATATTGGCCTGTAATTTTCTTTTTTTGTGTTGTCCTTGTCTGGTTTTGGTATCAGGGTAATGTCAGCTTCGTAGAATGAGTTAGGGAGCTTCCCCCCTCCTCAATTTTTTGGAAGAGTTTGAGAAGGATAGGTATTAAGTCTTCTTTGAATGTTTGGTAGAATTCACCAGGGAAGCCGTCTGGTCCTGGACTTTTCGTTTTGGGCAGGTTTTTGATTACTGTTTTGATCTCCTTACTGGTGATTGGTCTATTCAAATTCTCTACTTCTTCTTGATCCAGTTTTGGAAGGTTGTATGATTCTAAGAATTTATCTATTTCTTCCAGATTGTCGAATTGGTTGGCATATAGCTTTTCATAGTAGTCTCTTATAATCTTTTGTATTTCTGAGGTGTCTGTTGTAATTTCTCCTCTTTTGTTTCTGATTTTACTTATTTGTGCCTTCTCTCTTTGTTTCTTGGTGAGTCTAGCTAAAGGTTTGTCAATTTTGTTGATCTTTTCAGAGAACCAGCTCTTGGTTTTATTAATTTTTTCTATTGTTTCTTTACTCTCTATAACATTTATTTCTGCTCTGATTTTTATTATTTCCCTTCTTCTACTGATTTTGGGCTTTGTTTGTTCTTTTTTTTCCAGTTCCTTTAGGTGCCTTGTTAGATTGTTTATTTGAGCTTTTTCTTGTTTGTTGAGATAGGCCTGTATGGCTATAAACTTCCCTCTTAGAACTGATTTTGCTGTATCCCATAAATTCTGGCATGTCCTATTTTCATTTTCATTTGTCTCCAGGTATTTTTTGATTTCTCCTTTGATTTCTTTGTTGACCCAGTCGTTGTTCAGTAGCATTTTGTTTAATCTCCACGTATTTGTGGCTTTTCTGGTTTTCTTCCTATAGTTGATTTCTAGTTTCACCCATTGTGGTCAGAAAAGATGCTTGGTATTATTTCAATCTTCTTAAATTTATGGAGACTTGTTTTGTGGCCTAATATGTGATCAATCCTGGAGAATGTTCCATGTGCATTTGAAAAGAATGTGTATTCTTCGGTTTTTGGATGGAATGCTTTGTATATATCTACTAGGTCCATCTGTTCTAGTGTGTCATTTAAGGCCAATGTTTCCTTATTGATCTTCTGTTTGGATGATCTATCCATTGGTGCAAGTGGAGTGTTAAAGTCCCCTACTATTATTGTGTTACTGTCTATTTCTGTTTTTACATCTGTTAATAATTGCTTTATATATTTAGGTGCACCTACATTGGGTGCGTAGATATTTACAAGTGTTATATCCTCTTGTTGTATTGTTCCCTTGATCATTATGTAATGCCCTTCTTTGTCTCTCTTTACAGTTTTTGTTTTAAAGTCTATTTTGTCTGATATGAGTACTGCTACCCCAGCTTTCTTTTCATTGCCATTTGCGTGGAGTATCTTTTTCTATCCCTTCACTTTCAGTTTGTGAGTGTCTTTAGGTCTGAAGTGTGTCTCTTGTATGCAGCATATATATGGGTCTTGTTTTTTTAATCCAATTAGCCACCCTATGCCTTTTAATTGGAGCATTTCGTCCATTGACATTTAAATTAGCTATTGATAAGTATGTACTTACTGCCATTTTTTAACTTTTATTTTTTTCTCAGTGTTTTAGTAGTCCTTCTCTGTTCCTTTCTCCCTCTATACAGAATTGATGGTCTCTTTAGTTTGACCTCTGTCTGAAAGCTCTACTCTTTAACTCCCCTCCTCCCTCATTTTATGTTTTTGATATCATAGCTAACCTCTTTTTTGTGCATTTGTATCCATTACCTTCTTATCATGAAAACAGATCATTTTTCCTATTTGCGGTCTTCTTTTTTCCCCTTAAATCAGTCCCTTTAACATTTCTTGTAGGACTGGTTTCTTGTTGACAAAGTCCTTTAATTTTTGCTTGTCTGGGAAATTTTTCATCTCTCTTTCCATTTTCAATGATAACCTTGCTGCGTAGAGTATTCTTGGCTGTAAGTTTTTTCCTGTTAGCACTTTAAATATATCGTGCCACTTTCTTCTGGCCTGTAAGGTTTCCGCTGCGAAGTCAGCTGATAGCCTTATGGAGTTTCCTTTGTATGTAACTTGTCTTTCTCTTGCGGCTTTTAGGATTCTCTCTTTATCTTTAATTATGGACATTTTGATTATGATGTGTTTTAGTTTGGGCCTCTTTGGGTTTATCTTGTTTGGGGCTCTCTGTGCTTCTTGTACCTGGATGTCTGCTTCCTTCCTTAGATTAGGGAAGTTTTCATCTATTATTTCTTGAAATACATTCTCTGCCCCTTTGTCTCACTCTTCTCCTTCCGGGACACCTATAACATGGATGTTAGTGTGCTTGATGTTGTCCCAGAGGTCCCTTAGACTGTCCTCACTCTTTTTAATTCTTTTCTCTTTTACCTGTTCAGCTTGGGTAATTTCTTCTAGTCTTTCATCCAGCTCGCAGACCCGTTCTTCTGTATCCTCTACTCTGCTTTTGAGTCCCTCTAGTGAATTTTTCATTTCCATTATTGTATTCTTCATTTCTGATTGATTCTTTTTTATATCTTCCATTTCTTTGTTGACATTCTCACTGAGTTCATCTATTGTTCTCCCCAGAGCAGTGAGCATCCTTAACACTCTTTGTTTGAACTCTCTGTCGGGTAGGTTGCTCATTTCTGTTTCATTTAGTTCCTTTTCTGGGGTTTTGTCTTGTTCCCTTACTTGGAATGTATTCCTTTGCCTCCTCATTTTGCCTCTTTCCCAGGGCTTGTGTCTACGTATCAGGTAGGTCAGCTACGTCTCCTGCTCTTGGATAGGTGACCTTATATAAGTGATACCTTAGGAGGCCTGCAGTGTGCTTCCCTCAGTTCTCAATGTTACAGGGGTGACCCCTATGTGGGCTATGTGTATCCTTCTGCTGTGGCCTGTTTGCTCTCCCTGTAGGCGCCCAGGGAGGCCGAGTTATGCTCCTGGCCAGCTGTTGTAATGCTCAGCTGCTTGTAGTTGTTGTGGGCCCTTCAGTCTCTTTATCAGGTGTGGGGAGCCCCAGCACAGTTGGCTTCAAGTTCTAATACCACATTTGTGTTGCAGTATTTCTTTTAAGTGAGTAGGCCCCCAGTGTGGCAGGTTGTTAGGCTCAGGGGCTTACAATTGCTATAAGCCTCCAGCCTTTAAGTCTCTTGTCAGCTCTCTGAGGATTGCAGCTGTGTGGGGCTGGCCTCAGGCATGGGAGCACCCAATTGTTTCAGGCTTTGGAAGGTGGGGCAAACCCCCTCTGTGGGTCTTTGAGAAGCACAAGTCTTCTGCAGCTGACAAGCCCTCCCACCCACTGGTCCACATACACAGTCAACACAGTCCTGCCCCGTGTGTGCGCCCCGACCTCCTGAAGTGGACCCAGTCTCTCCACGGCGGGAGCCCCATACACTCCACCACCGCCCACACTCTCCACCCACTCCTTGAGCATGCCCTGCCCCACTGAAGTTGGCTTAGTTGCCAGGCTGCAGAGAATCCAGTCACCAATCTATGCAGGCCCACAAGTTGACTGAGGGCTTGTTGTTGGGTGGGGCCAGTCTCTAGGGTGGGATGCCTGCCCTGGCTGAGCTGGATTAAATCGGTGCTCTAGTGGGTGGGGCAGACCTGGGCTAGCAGGCCCCAGGGAGAACTCCAATGGCGTCTGTGTCAGCACGCCCATCCTGAGCCACAACAATGGTGGCCGCCAATGTCCCAGTCCCTGGAGAGGTCTCACCTCTCACTGCAATGCACTCAGAGCCTACCAGGTGAGTCTCTTTTCACCAAAGCACTGTGCACCTTTCTTTCTGGTGATTTTTGGTTGCTTTCTGAAACCGGTGAGTATGCGCGTCAGCCCTTTAAGAGCCGATTTTAATTTCTTTGTGAACCAGCTTTTCTGGGGGTACTCCCCAATGTTTTAGTAGCAGGCAAAGTCAGATATTATGCCACTCGTCTCGATTGTGCTGGGTCCACAAAGTGCCTACAGTGGGGGAGCTCCCCGGCTCAGGCCCCACTCCTCCAGGGAGGGCTGCGTACCTTTACGCTGCTCCCGGGTGGTCGTGAAGCTGGTGGCTTGTGAAAGTGGCATATTTTCTCTCCAGAAGGGAGTTTCTTCCTCTTCCACCTCAATTAGGATTGTCCATTGTTGCAGGGGTTCCTCTTATCCAGCTTTCAGTTCTGTCTCAGGGGTAATTTTTCTACAAGTAGTTGTAAATTGGCTGTGTCCACAGGAGGAGGTGAGTTCAGAGTCTGCCTACGCCGCCATCTTGACTTCTCTCCTTTTTTAATTTTTTGATTAATTTTTTAAATGAGAATTTTTTAGTAAACTTTTTAAATTCAAGTACAGACAGTTCCTGACTTACAATGGTTCAATTTACGATTTTATGACTTTATGACGGTGCAATAGTGATACACATTCAGTAGAAACCATACTCCAAATTTTGAATTTTGATCATTTTCCAGCCTAGCAGTGTGATACTCTCTCGTGATGCTGGGCAGCAGCAGTGAGCTGTAGCTCCCGGTCAGCCACGTGATCACTGGGGTAAATAACTGATACACTTACAACCGTTTTGCTTTTCACTTTCACTACATTATTCAATAAATTACATGAGATATTCAACACTATATTCTAAAATAGGCTTTGTGTACCATGATTTTGCCCACCTGTAGGCTAATGTAAGTGTTCTGAGCACGTTTAAAGCAGGCTAGGCTAAGCTATAATGTTCTGTAGGTTGGGTATGTTGAATGCATTTTCAACTTATGATTTTCAACTTGCAAGGGATTTATCAAGACATAACTGCATCATAAATCGAGGAAGATCTGTACAGCATATATACAGAAAAGTACATAATTCATAGTTATACAAGATGATAATTTTTTACAAAGTGAACACATCTGTGTAACCACCACACACATCAAGAGGCAGAACCTTATCGGTGCCCAGCACATTCCCTCTTACCCCCTTCTGGGCATTACCTACTCTCACCCAAAGGTAACTACTATTCTGACTTCTATCACCATTCATTATTTGACATGGACTCTTTGGGACTTTGTTTCTTTTACTCAACGAACATTATATTTGTGAGATTCATTCATTTTTGAGAGTATGGCAGTATTTTCTTCATTTTCATTGCTCTGTTGCATTCCATTCTGCGTGTGTGTGTCTACACATTGCCTATTATAACCTACTATTGATAGACATTTGAGTTGTTTCAAGTTTTTGGCTTTTATGAATAATGGTGTTATGAAAATTTTTGCACATGTCTTTTGATGCACATTGTGTGCATTATGTTGGGCATATACCAGGGATGGAATTACTGATTTATAGGGACTATATATGTTCAGATTTAGTAAAGACCGACAAACAGTTTTTCAAAGTCATACCAATTTACATTCCCACTAGCCGTGTATGAGAATTCTAATTGCTCCACACTCTCACTAACATTTAATATTATCAGTTTTATTTAAAATTTTAACCATTCTGGTGGGTGGGTACTGTATCTCATTGAAGTTTTAATTTTTATTTCCCTAATGAATAATGATAATGGCCAAATTTTCATGTATTTATTGGCATTTTGAATATTCTCTTTTGAGAAATGCCAGTACAAGTCTTTTGCCTATTTTTTAAAAATTACATTCTCTATTTTTCTTTTTTTGGTTTGTTTTTTTTTATGTATTCTGGATACAAGTCCTACACACACACAGGTACACACACACGTTATTAATATTTATATAGCAAATATCTTTTCCCACTCCATGACTTGCTATTTCATCCTCTTAATGCTATATTTTGGTGAGCTTTAATTCTTAATTTTAATGAAGTTCAATTTATCAATCATTGGTTTTACAATAATTGCTTTTCAAGGAAATCTTCATGTATAGCTAACATCAGGCATATATTCTCTTATTTTATAATCTAGAACTGCACTATCCAATATAGTAACTAATAGCCTCATGTAGCTGTCTAGATTTCTCTTACCAGCTTTATTGAGGTGTAATTGACATAGAATAGACTATACATTTTATAGCCTACAATTGGGTAAGTTTTGACTTGTGTACTTTACCACCATCAAGACAATAAACATACCCATCACCCCCAAAAGTTTCCTTATGCCCCTTTGCAATCTCTTTCTCCCACCCCTCCCCCTGTTTTCAGGCAACTACTGATCTGTTTTCTGTCACTATAGATTAGTTTGTATTTTCTATAATTTTATATAAAAGGAATCATACAGTATGTACTCTTTTTTTGGGTCTTGTTTTTTTCAGCATAATTATTTTAGAGATTTATCATGCTGTTGAGTATATCAATATTTCATTCCTTTTTATTGCTAAATAATATTCCATGGATATACCACAATTCACTTATCCTTTCACCTGTTGATGAACATTTGGGTTGTTTTCAGTTTTTGGCTATTATAAATAAAGCTGCTATGAAAACATATTAGTTTTCTATAGTGGCATAAAACAACACAGATTTATTATCTTACAGTTCTATAGGTTAGAAGTCTGACAATGGGTCTCACTGGGCTAAAATTGATTGTCAGCAGGGCTGAGTTCCTTTACAGAGGAGAATCCGTTTCCTGGCCTCTTCCAGTTACTAGAGGCTACCCACATTCCTTGGTTGTGGCCTCTTCCTCCATCTTCAAAGCCAGCAATATTGAATCTCTCTGACCTTTCTTCTGTTGCCACTTCCCTCTATGACCACAACTAGGAAAGAACCTCTGCATTTAAAGACTCACGAGATTAGATTGGGCCCACCTAGATAATCCAGGCTAATTCCTCATCTCAAAGATGTGACCTTAATTAAAGCTGCAAAGTCCCTTTTGCCGAGTAAAGTAACATATTCACAGGTTCCAGGGATGAGGGTGTGGACATTTTAGGGGTGGGGTGTCGATTTTTCCGCCTGTTCTGTTGATGTCCCTATGCTTTAGTTTCTCTTGGGTAAATAGCTAGGAGTGGAATCACTGGATTATACGGTAGATTTATGTGTAACTTTTTAAGAAACTGAAAACTGTTTTCCAAATTGGTTTTAACATTTTACATTCCCACCATCAGTTTATGAGAGTTCTAGTTGCCCACCATACTCACCAACACTTGGTATTGCTTTGTTTTTTTTTTTTTTTTGTGAGGAGGACTAGCCCTGAGCTAACATCCAGTGCCAATCCTCCCTTTTTTCTTGAGGAAGAGTGGCCCTGAGCTAACATCCATGCCCATCTTCCTCCATTCTATATGGGACGCCGCCATAGCATGGCCTGCCAAGTGGTACATTGGTGTGCGCCCAGGATCCGAACCTGCGAACCCCGGGCCGCCGCAGAGGAGCGCGCGCACTCCACCACTGCTCCACGGGCCGGCCCCCAATCTTTTTGATTATAGCCATTTTAGTTGGTGTGTAGTGCTATCTCATTGTGATTTTAATTTGAATTTCCCAAATGATATTGATAATGATATTGAGCATCTTTTCATATGCTTATTTGCCATCCATAGATCTTCTCTAGTGAAGTGTCTGTTCAAATATTTTGCCCATTTTAAAATTGTTTCTTTTCTTATTATTGAGTTTTGTGAGTTTTTATTTAATATTCTGGGCTTACGCCCTGTATCAAATATGTAATACGCAAGTATTTTCTCCCAGTCTGTGGCTTGTCTTTTCATTCCCTTAACAGTGTCTTTTGAAAAGCAGAAGATTTAATTTTGACAAAGTCCAATTTATCAGTTTGTCCTATTATAGATCTGCTTTTGTTGCTGTAGCCAAGAAATCTTTGCCTAACTCAAGACACAAAGATCTTTCTCCTTTGTTTTTTTCCATAAGTTTTAGAGTTTTAGTTTCTTCATTTAACAAAATATAAATAATAAGAAAAAGCCTTACATATTTACTCATTTGGCTACCATTTCTACCGCTCTTCCATCATTTGTATAGATCCTTATTTTCATCTAGCATCATTTGCCTTCTGCTCGAAGGACTTCCTTTCACATCTTGTAATATGGATCTCCTGGTGATGAATGTGTTAGCTTCTGTATGTCTGAAAACATCTTTATTTCACCTTCAGTTTTGAAAGGTATTTTCACTGGATATAGAATTCCAGGTTAACAGCTTTTTCCCTTAAGTGCTTTAAAGATGCTGATGCACTGTTTTCTCATTTGCGTTGTTTCTAATGAGAATTCTGCTCTTGTTCTTACTTTCGTTTCTCTACATAACTGCTTTTTATCCTGTGATTACTTTTAAGATTGTGTCTTATCACTGCTTTAGAACAACTAGATAATTATGTGCCTCAGTGTGTTTGTCTTCATATTTCTTTTCTTGTGGGAGTTTATAGAACATTTCGGATTTGTGGTTATATGGTTTTCATCAAATCTGGAAAAGTGTCAAGCATTATTTTTTCAAGTATTTTTTCTTTCTCCTTCTCCTGTCCTTCAGCAATTCCAATTACTCATGTAATTATGGTGCTTGAAGTTGTCCCAAGCTTACTGTTGTTCTCTTTATTTAAAAAATTCTTTGTGTTTCATCTTAGATAGTTTTTATTGTAATGTCTTCAAGTTCACTAATCTTTTCTTCTAGAATAGCTATTCTGCTGTTAATTTCATCTAGTGTGTTTTCATCTCAGGCATTACATTTTTCATCTCTAGAAATTTGATATGTGCCTTTTTGATATCTTTTATGGCTCTACTTAAGTTTTTTTACATATGGAATATAGTTATAATAACTGTTTTAATGTCTTTGTCTGCTATTTTAACATCTGGGTCAGTTCTGGGTCTGTTTTAATGAATTTTATCCTCATTATTGGTGATTTTATCTTTGTTTTTTGCATGCCTGGTAATTTTTTATTTTATATGAGACATTGTACATTTTTCCTCATTGGGTGCTAGATGTTTTTATATTCCTATAAATATTCCTGGGCTTTGCTCTGGGAAGCCATTAAGTTACTTGAAAATGGTGGGACATCTTTGGGTTTTGTTTTTAAGTTTTGTTAGGCAGATGAGAGCAGTGTTTAATTTAGGTTAGTTTTTACTCACTGTTGAGGCAAGACCCTGTGAGTACTCTATTTGATGTGCTGTGAATTATGAGATTTTCCAGTTTGGCTGTGGCAACAAGTAGTAGTCTCAGCTTTGTGTGAGTGCTTGGTACTGTTCTGTCTGATCCTTTCTTGTGGTTCTTCCCCTGGCCTTGGGTAGTTTTCTCTTACATGTCCTGATCAATTCTCTGTTCAGTACTTGATGGGACCTTCTGCAGATCTACACAGTTCTCTCTGTACGAACCTATCTTTTCTTCTGGTACTCTTTCCTGAAAACTCTAGTAGCCTTGGCTTCCTCGGATTCTCAACTCCATCTTCTCAACTCTGGCAGACCTCTGGGCTCTGCCTGGGTTTCCTCTCCCTGCACTGAATTCTGGAAACTCTCTCAAGGCAGTATGCAGAGGCAATCATAAAACTCACATTGTTGGTTTCCCATTTCTCAGGGATCACTCTTCTCTGTTGCTTAATATTTAGTATCTTCAAAAGCATTGTTTTATATTTTTTGGTCTTTTTTTTTGTTTGTTTTTTTTAGGTGGGAGTGTAAATCTGGTGTTCCAGTCCATCTAGGCTGAAAACAACAGTCCTTGTGACAATTTACATTTGAATTATGATATGAATAAAACCAAAAGAAATTTCAGGCCTACAGTCACTTCAATAACCACACTTTAAGTGTTCAAAAGCCATGTATAGTTAATGGCTACAGTGTTGAACAGTGCAGATATAAAACATTTCCTTCATTGTAAAAAGTTTAATTGGACAACTCTGTTGTAAAAGTAAAATTGCTTCATTTTTTACAAAAATACTGGGTCTATTTTTGTATATGATATGCATTAAGGGTCAAGATGATATTGTTTTTCCAATATGGATATTCAGTTGTGTTATTTATACTTGACCTTCGCATTTCCACTAAATTTTTGGAAGCAATTTATCAATTTCCAGAAAAAAACATGCTGGGATATTGGTTGGAATTGCACTGAATCTTTATATCAATTGAGAGAGAATTGACATCTTTAAAACTTACATCCATTCCATCTATGAATGTGGTTTATTCCTTTATTTATTTAGGGCTTCTCCAGTTTCTCTCAGTAACAATGTTTCTTAGTTTTCTGGGTAAAGGTCTTAGATATCTTTCATTAGATTTATTCCTAGGTATTTGATATTTTAGTTGTTTTTGTAAATGGCATTATAAAATTCCATTTTCTAATCTTTTGTTTCTAACATATAGAAATGCAATCCATTTTGTATATTGATCTTTTATCAGTGAGCTTAATGAACTCAATTATTTATTTCAAAATTTTACTGTAGATTATTTTTGGAATTTGTATGTAACCTATTATGTATCTATGAATAATAGTTTAATATCTTCTTTTAAAGAGAAGAGAAATAGAAGAAATTTCTCTTCCTTGCCTTTTTATGCCGGCTAGGACCTCCAGGAGTCTGTTGTTAAACAGTAGTGGTGATAATGGATATCCTTATCTTGTTCCTGATCTCAGGGTCAAAACTTCCAATATTTCACCAGCAGGTATGATGCATGATAGACTGTTTTTGGTAGTCACCCTTTATCATATTAAGGAAATTCCCTTTATTTCTTGCTTGATTTAATTTTTTTTCATTTCTAGCATGATTTTTGAAATCATGAACAGGTGTTGAATAGCCTTGAATTTTTTTTTGCATCTATTGCTATGATTACATGTTTTAGTCTTTATTTTTTCTCAATGTGATAAATTACATTGATTGATGTTCAACTTTTTTTTTTTTTTTAATATTTCTATACATCATATTTTTAATTCTTATAATTCAAGTTCACACAAAATGGAACAATTTTGAAATTTTCTCCCACTAATTTCCTCCCTCCTTCTGCCAACAATTTCTTTTTTTTTTTTTTTTTTTTTTATTGCAGTAACATTGGTTTATAACATTGCAAAAATTTCAGGTGTACATCATTGTACTTCTATTTCTGCATGGACTACATCATGTTCACCACCAAAATACTAATTACAACCCATCACCACACACATGTACCGAATTATCCCTTTCACCCTCCACCCTCCCCCCTTCCCCTCTGGTAACCACCAATCCAATCTCTGTCCCTATGTGTTTGTTTATTGTTGTTATTATCTACTACTTAATGAAGGAAATCATACGGTATTTGGCCTTCTCCCTCTGACTTATTTCACTTTGCATTATACCCTCAATGTCCATCCATGTTGTCACAAATGGCTGGATTTCGTCGTTTCTTATGGCTGAGTAGTATTCCATTGTGTATATATACCACAGCTTCTTTATCCATTCGTCCCTTGATGGGCACTTAGGTTGCTTCCAAGTCTTGGCTATCGTGAATAAGGCTGCAATGAACACAGGGGTGCATGTACCTTTGCAAATTGGTGTTTTCAAGTTCTTTGGATAAATACCCAACAGCGGAATAGCTGGATCATATGGTAGTTCTATCCTTGATATTTTGAGGAATCTCCATACTGTTTTCCATAGTGGCTGCACCAGTTTGCACTCCCACCAGCAGTGTATGAGAGTTCCCTTCTCTCCACATCCTCTCCAACACATGTTGTTTCCTGTCTTGTTAATTATAGCCATTCTGACAGGCGTGAGGTGATATCTCATTGTAGTTTTGATTTGCATTTCCCTGATAGTTAGTGATTTTGAACATCTTTTCATGTGTCTGTTGGCCATCTGTATATCTTCTTTGGAGAAATGTCTGTTCAGGTCTTTTGCCCATTTTTTAATTGGGTTGGTAGTTTTTTTGTTGTTGAGATGCATGAGTTCTTTATATATTTTGGAGATTAAGCCCTTATCAGATGTATGGTTTGCAAATATCTTCTCCCAATTGTTAGGTTGTCTTTTCGTTTTGTTGATGGTTTCCTTTGCTGTGCAGAAGCTTTTTAGTTTGATGTAGTCCCATTTGTTTATTTTTTCTATTGTTTCTCTTGCCCGGTCATATGTGGTGTTTGAAAAGATGTTGCTAAGACCGATGTCGAAGAGCGTATTGCCTATGTTTTCTTCTAGAACTTTCACAGTTTCAGGTCTTACATTCAAGTCTTTAATCCATTTGGAGTTAATTTTTGTGTATGGTGTAAGGTAAGGATCTACTTTCATTTTTTTGCATATGGCTATCCAGTTTTCCCAACACCATTTGTTGAAGAGACTTTCTTTTCCCCATTGTATGTTCTTGGCTCCTTTGTCAAAGATTAGCTGTCCATAGATGTGTGGGTTTATTTCTGGGCTTTCGATTCTATTCCATTGATCTGTGTGTCTGTTTTTGTGCCAGTACCATGCTGTTTTGGTTACTATAGCTTTGTAGTATATTTTGATATCAGGGAGTGTGATACCTCCAGCTTTGTTCTTTTTCTCAGGATTCCTTTAGCTATTCGGGTCTTTTGTTGTTCCATATGAATTTTAGGATTCTTTGTTCTATTTCTGTGAAAAATGGTGTTGGAACTTTGATAGGGATTGCATTGAATCTATAGATGGCTTTAGGAAGTATGGACATCTTAACTATGTTAATTCTTCCAATCCAAGAGCACGGAATATCTTTCCATTTCTTTGTGTCTTCTTCAATTTCTTTCAGAAATGTTTTATAGTTTTCGTGTACAGATCTTTCACCTCTTTGGTTAAATTTATTCCTAGGTATTTTATTCTTTTGTTGCAATTGTAAATGGGATGGTATTCTTAATTTCTCTTTCTGCTACTTCGTTGTTAGTGTACAGAAATGCAACTGATTTTTGTATGTTGATTTTGTATCCTGCAACTTTACCATATTCGTTTATTACTTCTAAAAGTTTTCTGGTGGATTCTTTAGGTTGTTCTATATATAAAATCATGTCATGTGCAAATAGTGACAGTTTCACTTCTTCCTTTCCAATTTGGATCCCTTTTATTTCTTTCTCTTGCCTGATTGCTCTGGCTAGGACTTCCAATACTATGTTAAATAGGAGTGGTGACAGTGGGCATCCTTGTCTGGTTCCTGTTCTTAGAGGGATAGCTTTCAGTTTTTCACCATTGAGGATGATATTAGCTGTGGGTTTCTCATATATGGTCTTTATTATGTTGAGGTACTTTCCTTCTATACCCATTTTATTCAGAGTTTTTATCATAAATGGATGCTGGATCTTGTCAAATGCTTTCTCTGCATCTATTGAGATGATCATGTGATTTTTGTTCTTCATTTTATTAATGTGGTGTATTACGTTGATTGATTTGCGAATGTTAAACCATCCCTGCATCCCTGGAATAAATCCCACTTGATCATGGTGTATAATCTTTTAACGTATTGTTGTATGCGATTTGCTAGTATTTTGTTGAGGATTTTCGCATCGATGTTCATCAGTGATATTGGCCTGTAATTTTCTTTTTTGTGTTGTTCTTGTCTGGTTTTGGTATCAGGGTAATATCAGCTTCAGAGAATGAGTTAGGAGCTTCCCCCTCCTCAATTTTTGGAAGAGTTTGAGAAGGATAGGTATTAAGTCTTCTTTGAATGTTTGGTAGAATTCACCAGGGAAGCCGTCTGGTCCTGGACTTTTATTTTTGGGGAGGTTTTGTGATTACTGTTTCGATCTCCTTACTGGTGATTGGTCTATTCAAATTCTCCACTTCTTCTTGATCCAGTTTTGGAAGGTTGTATGATTCTAAGAATTTATCCATTTCTTCCAGATTGTCGAGTTGGTTGGCATATAGTTTTTCATAGTATTCTCTTATAATCTTTTGTATTTCTGAGGTGTCTGTTGTAACCTCTCCTCTTTCATTTCTGATTTTACTTATTTGTGCCTTCTCTCCTTTTTTCTTGGTGAGTCTAGCTAAAGGTTTGTCTATTTTGTTGATCTTTTCAAAGAACCAGCTCTTGGTTTTATTAATTTTTTCTATTGTTTTTGGTCTCTGTTTCATTTATTTCTGCTCTGATTTTTATTATTTCCCTTCTTCTACTGATTTTGGGCTTTGTTTGTTCTTCTTTTTCCAGTTCCTTTAGGTGCATTTTTAGATTGTTTATTTGAGATTTTTCTTGTTTGTTGAGATAGGCCTGTATCGCTATAAACTTCCCTCTTAGAACTGCTTTTGCTGTATCCCATAAATTCTGGCATGTCGTATTTTCATTTTCATTTGTCTCCAGGTATTTTTTGATTTCTTCTTTGATTTCTTCGTTAACCCAGTCGTTGTTCAGTAGCATTTTGTTTAATCTCCATGTATTTGTGGCTTTTCTGATTTTCTTCCTATAGTTGATTTCTAGTTTCATACCGTTGTGGTCAGAAAAAGATGCTTGGTATTATTTCAATCTTCTTAAATTTATGGAGACTTGTTTTGTGGCCTAATATGTGATCAATCTTGGAGAATGTTCCATGTGCATTTGAAAAGAACGTGTATTCTTCGGTTTTTGGATGGAATGCTCTGTATATATCTACTAGGTCCATCTGTTCTAAGGTGTCGTTTAAGGCCAATGTTTCCTTATTGATCTTCTGTTTGGATGATCTATCTGTTGGTGTAAGTGGAGTGTTAAAGTCCCCTACTATTATTGTGTTACTGTCTATTTCTGTTTTTATGTCTGTTAATAATTGCTTTATATATTTAGGTGCACCTACATTGGGTGCATAGATATTTACAAGTGTTATATCCTCTTGTTGGATTGTTCCCTTGATCATTATGTAATGCCCTTCTTTGTCTCTTTTTACAGTTTTTGTTTTAAAGTCTATTTTGTCTGATATGAGTACTGCTACCCCAGCTTTCTTTTCATTGCCATTTGCGTGGAGTATCTTTTTCCATCCCTTCACTTTCAGTTTGTGAGTGTCTTTAGGTCTGAAGTGTGTCTCTTGTATGCAGCATATATATGGGTCTTGTTTTTTTATCCAGTCAGCCACCCTATGCCTTTTAATTGGGGCATTTAGTCCATTGACGTTTAAAGTAGCTATTGATAAGTATGTACTTACTGCCATTTTTTAACTTTTTTTATTTTTTTTTCCTCAGTGTTTAAGTAGTCCTTCTCTGTTCCTTACTTCTTCTATACAGAATTGATGGTCACTTTAGTTTGACCTCTGTCTGAAAGCTGTACTCTTTAACTACCCTCCTCCCTCCTTTTATGTTTTTGATATCATATCTAACCTCTTTTTTGTGCATTTGTATCCATTACGTTCTAATCGTGGAAATAGATAATTTTTCCTATTTGTGGTCTTCTCTTTTCCCCTTAAATCAGTCCCTTTAACATTTCTTGTAACACTGATTTCTTGGTGACAAACTCCTTTAATTTTTGCTTATCTGGGAAAATTTTGATCTCTCCTTCCATTTTGAATGATAACCTTGCCGGGTAGAGTATTCTTGGCTGTAAGTTTTTTCCTTTTAGCACTTTAAATATATCGTGCCATTCTCTTCTAGCCTGTAAGGTTTCTGCTGAGAAGTCAGCTGATAGCCTTATGGGGTTTCCTTTGTATGTAACTTGACATTCTCTTGTGGCTTTTAGGATTCTCTCTTTATCTTTAATTCTGGACATTTTGATTATGATGTGTCTTGGTGTGGGCCTCTTTGGGTTTATCTTGTTTGGGGCTCTCTGTGCCTCCTGTACCTGGATGTCTGTTTCCTTCCTTAGGTTAGGGAAGTTTTCATCTATTATTTCTTGAAATAGATTCTCTGCCCCCTTGTCTCGCTCTTCTCCTTCCGGGACACCTATAACATGGATGTTAGTGCGCTTGATGTTGTCCCAGAGGTCCCTTAGACTGTCCTCACTCTTTTTAATTCTTTTCTCTTTTACCTGTTCACCTTGGGTAATTTCTTCCAGTCTTTCTTCCAGCTCACTGATCCGTTCTTCTGTATCCTCTACTCTGCTTTTGAGTCCCTCTAATGAGTTTTTCATTTCCAGTATTGTATTCTTCATTTCTGATTGGTTCTTTTTTATATCTTCCATTTCTTTGTTGACATTCTCACTGAGTTCATCTATTCTTCTCCCCAGATCAGTGAGCATCCTTAACACTCTTAGTTTGAACTCTCTGTCAGGTAGGTTGCTCATTTCTGTTTCACTTAGTTCCTTTTCTGGGGTTTTGTCCTGTTCCCTTACTTGGAATGTATTCTTTTGCCTCCTCATTTTGCCTCTTTCCCTGTGCTTGTGTCTACGTATTAGGTAGGTCAGCTCCGTCTCCTGCTCTTGGATAGGTGACCTTATGTAAGTGATGCCTTAGGAGGCTTCCAGTGTGCTTCCCTCAGTTCTCAATGTTCCAGGGGTGGCCCCTATGTGGGCTACGTGTGTCCTTCTATTGTGGCCTGTTAGCTCTCCCTATAGGTGCCCAGGGAGGCTGAGTTATGCTCCTGGCCAGCTGTTGTAATGCTCAGCTGCTTGTAGTTGTTGTGGGCCCTTCAGTCTCTTTATCAGGTGTGGGGAGCCCCAGCACAGTTGGCTGTAAGTTCTAATACCACATTTGTGTTGCAGTATTTCTTTTAAGTGAGTAGGCCCCCAGTGTGGCAGGTTGTTAGGCTCAGGGCCTTAGAATTGCTGTAAACCTCTAGCCTATTAGGTCTCTTGTCAGCTCTCTGAGGATTGCAGCTGGGTGGGGCTGGCCTCAGGCACAGGAGCACCCAATTGTTTCAGGCTTTGGAAGGTGGGGCAAACCTCCTATGTGGGTCTTTGAGAAGCACAAGTCTTCTGCAGCTGACAAGCCCTGCCGCCCAGAGGTCCACACATACAGTCAACACAGTCCTGCCCCGTGTGAGCGCCCCAACCTCCCCAAGCGGACCCAGTCTCTCCACGGCGGGAGCCCCACACACTCCACCACCACCCCACACTCTCCACCCGCTCCTTGTGCACACCCTGCCCCGCTCAAGTCAGCTCAGTTGCCAGGCTGCAGAAAATCCAGTCACCAATCTATGCAGGCCCACACGTTGCCTGAGGGCTTGTTGTTAGGTGGGGCCAGTCTCTAGGGTGGGCTGCCTGCCTTGGCTGAGCTGGATTAAATCGGTGCTCTAGTGGGTGGAGCAGACCCTGGGCTAGCAGGTCTCAGGGAAAACTCCAATGGCGTCTGTGTCAGCACGCTCACACCAGGCCACAACAATGGCCGCCGCCAATGTCCCAGTCCCTGGAGAGGTCTCACCCCTCACCGAGATGCACTCAGGGCCTATTAGGTGAGTCTCTTGTCACCAAAGCAGTGTGCACCTTTCTTTCTGGTGATTTTAGGATGCTTTCTGGAACGGGTGAGTTTGTGCGTGGGCCCTTTAAGAGCCAGTTTTAGTTTCTTTGTGAACCGGGTTTTCTGGGGGTGCTCCCCAATGTTTTAGTAGCAGGCAAGGTCAGATATTATGCCACTGGTGTCGATTGTGCTGGGTCCACAAAATGCCCACAGCGGGGGCGCTCCCCGGCTCAGGGCCCCGCGCCTCCAGGGAGGCTGCGTACCTGTGGGCTGCTCCCAGCGGCCGTAAAGCTGGCGGCTTGTGAAGGCGGCGTTTTTCCTCTCCAGAAGGGAGTCTCTGCCTCTTCCACCCCAGTTAGGATTGTCCGTTGTTGCAGGAGTTCCTCTCATCCAGTTTTCAGTTCTGTCTCAGGGGTAATTTTTCCACGAGTAGTTGTAAATTGGCTGTGTCCATGGGAGGAGGTGAGTTCAGAGTCTGCCTACGCCGCCATCTTGACTCCACCTCCGATGTTCAACTTCTGAATCAACATTTTATTCTTGCATTAAAATAAGTTGTTTATAATACATTTTCCTTTTTAGATATCTCTGGATTCTATTTGCCTATGTTTTTGCTGAGTAAGACTTTTTAAAAAAGACTTTTGAGTTTATGTTTGTTAGAGATACTGGCCTGTTTTTTTTTTCTTATGATGTGCTCATCTGGTTTAACTCTCAAGATTATGCTGGTTTTGTATAATGATCTTGGAAATGTTGGCATAAGATTGGTGTTATTTCTTTCTTAAATGTTTGGAAAAATTAACTGCTAAAGCTATCTGGGTCTGGAATTTTCTTTGTAAGTTTTAAATTATAAATTCAATTTATTAAATAGACTACTCAGTTTTTTTATTTGTCCTTATGTCGGTTTTGCTAGGCTGTGTTTTTTAATTAATTGTCCATTTTGTTTAAATTTTCTTCCCTGTACTTTCTTTGTGTTTAATTTGTTGTTACTTTTCTAGCTTCTTGAGCTGGATACTTAGATAATTGATTTTCAGCCTTCATTATTTTCTAGTATGTGCATTTAAATTATAAGTTTCCCTCTAAACATGCTTCAGTTGTGTTTTACAAGTTTCAATAATAGTGTATTATATTATCTTTCATTTCAAAATGTTTTCATTTTGATTTCTTTTTTGGCCTGTGGGTTATTTATAATTTTTTTTCCACTTTTTTCTGTGCGCCTGTCAATATATTTTCTGCTAATCTATCTTCCAGTTGAATAACCTTCTTTTCTGATGAACTAATCTGCTGTTAAATTAATCTCTTTCATCCATAATATCTGTAATTACATTTTTTATGTTAGAAGTTACATTTGATTCTTCTAAAATAATTCACTGGTGAAATTTCCATCTTGTCATACATTTTCTTGAACACATTAATCACAATCATTTTGAGTTCTGTGTCTGATAATTCAAATATCTGGATCATCTGTGAATGTTTCTACTGTCTATTTTTTTCTCTAGCTTTTCAATGGTTTGGTCCTATCTTCTGGCATGCTTCATAATTTTTGATTCAATGCTGGACATTGTATTTGAAAAATTCTAAGGGGCTTGATGATGTTATCTCTCTTTGGAGAAGATTTGTTTATTTATTTATTTGGTCAGAAATTAGACTAAGGGTAGATTACTTTGATTCAATGAGGTATTGAGATGGTTCAAGGCAGTTTCAGGTTTTATGTGGTCTCTCTGTGGCCTGCTTAATTTCTGGGTTCTCCTTTTGGTGTCTCAACTAAAAGTCTAGTATGAATTGACTACTCGTTCTTGGTGGGTCCATGTTCTGATTTTAGTCTTTGCATTCCATACAACTGATAACATTTATTTATTTATTTATTTTTGACATTTGTAGCCACTTAGCAGCTATTTTCTGCATGGGTTCTCAGACTTTTATTCAGGGCTGCTTAGGATTCAGCAAACACTTCAAGAGCAAAAGCTTCACAGAATTTTAGGCTTATTTTGTTGATGTTCTCGTTCCTCTAGGATCTTGGTTTCTTAAGCGATAACCACCTTTGTATCCCTGAATTCCAACTTTTGTCTTCCCAACACTGTGAGACTGTCAAATGCTCAAGGTCATTGCTTGGGGCTCAGCCTCTAGATCCCATGATGTAAACTGGCAAATGCTCTTACAGGAAAGAGCAGCAGAGAAAAGTCTTGCTCACTTTCATCTATTTTTTTCATTTCTCAAAGACCTGGGACCTTCGAATCCTAATTACCTTGATTTCTCTCTGATGCCTTCAAATAGTTTGTTTTCCCCAAGGTTTTATTATTCTTCTTGGCAGGCAGATTGGTTTGATGCAAGCTACTCTATCATAGTTCGATTGATGGTTAATTTTCTTAATAAGAGTTGTTTGTTCTTATTGGTAGAATTCACAAGTATTTATTGGCGTGAGTCCTGCCTTCAGGTAGTGGTTTACGATGGCTAGCAAAAGGCTCATGTGTCATTGTGGGTTGGGTTCGGTGGAACACACACTGGGGTGCAAGATATTTATTAAACATCAGCACCTGTGAAAGGAAGGAGGGAGAAGTAGGATCGGGAAGGGAGAATTAGAACTCAGGCCCATCAACACATAACTGCCCATGACTCTGGAGTGAATATTGGCATTTATACCACTGCGTCACTCACACATCACATGTGAGAAGCCCCAGGAAGGGCACGACCTCATTCAAGGCACTTCTCTGAAACTCAGGCAGACTCTGAAGGAGCTGACAGTGGTGACTGTCTCCTGCCTGCACCCCCGTAGCTGGGCAGCAAGTCCTTCCTTGAAGGGGAAGCTGGGTGGCACCACGAGTGGTGACAAGGGAGCACAGGGCTCCTTTCAAGGAGAGGGTCAGGTGAGGCTTCAAGGAAAATCCATGGAGGTTGAGTACAAACCTAGGGTGAGGCAGGAATAGGACAAGGGGGTTGCCTTCTTATCCTATAGCAGTAGAATGGGCATAAAATGTTTTTATTATTATGACCTCTTCTTAAAAATGGTCTTTATTATCCTGTTATCACTTTTACTGTGTAACTTCAGGGTGCAGGTGGGCCAGAATTATTTGTAAGAAGGGGTTAAGGAATCAATAAAAGATCAGTGATTGAGAAACAGACACAGAGACAGAGGATAAACCAAGTAAGAGATGCAAGCTATCGGTTTATGACACATCATTGAAAGGGGCTTCCACACGAACCCTATATAAAGCAATGTGCATGTCCTGCCATTGTGCATAGCCACAGTACTTTGTTGCTTTGGTTGTTCGTGAGAGAATTGCCTCCATAGGAATGTGTTTGATTATGTGCATAATCAGATACATTGCACTACAGGGGGATGCTAAAGTCTTTAGTTCCTTTGTGAAGTCGTCACTTCCCATCCTCCTTCCCCCAGCCCCTGCCAGCTCAAGAATCCCAATCACAATTGGCAGAAACACTCCAAAAACTACCCTAACAACAACAGTCACTGGGTCTCCTCTGTGTCAGCCACAGGGCTAGGTGCAGGAGGCTTGAAGACGAGTCACAACCAAATGATGCAACAAAATTCACGAAGAGATCTAAGAGAGAGAAGGGAATGGGGAGGTGGATGTGAGGAGGTCTCTCTCTTTCCCTGCAGTTTAAGCGCTTTCTCTTTATTTGCTTGTAACTTCATTCCTTCTAGGCTTAAAAAGTTCTTGGGCGGTGCTACGTTTGAGCTGTAGGTTGTTAATAGGAACAAGTAACTACCTTACAAATACTGCTATTAAAAACACTTGTATGACAAAGCTATTTTTGTGTTCATTCCAATGATCTAGGGGAAGAATCACTTTACAGATACATAGAATTGGTGCAAAAACAATTGCATACAACGAGGTTTTATTCTGTCCTAATTCAGGTAGCAGTTTCTCTAGAGAAGGAAAGATTTGGATGCTGCCTGTTTACACAGAAGCCAGAGAAGGTAGCGAAATAGCTGAGGGGTAAGGAGCTTCCTGGTTAGTGGCCATATAAGTTTTCCATCAGACATGTAGTGAGTGTAAGGCACAATGAGACATTAAGAAATGGTTGAGATAAACTCTGCCCGGGGTATGTCTGGGCACCTCCCACGGCTGGGCAGCAAGTCCTTCCTCGAGGGAGGAGCTGGGTGGCACGTCTCTTATCTCTACCACAGGTGGTAATAGGGGGGCTGCTAGGTGGGGAAGGAAGCCATACAGACAAATGACAGCAACACCAGGCAGACGGCGCAAGTCATTACAGAACTCCATTATCCTGTAACATTGTGTGCTGTGTACAAACCAAGTCTGATCAAGAGGAGGAGACAGGAAGAGCCTCACGGAGGAGGTGAGATTTGAGTTGTCCCTGTCCAGATGGGTAGGACAGGCTCCCTGTAGGGTTTGTCATAGATGGAGTGTATTTGTGGATAGTGGTGGTGATGGCTAACGTATACCTGGATCTTACTCTGTGCCAGTCTCTGCGCTGGGGGATTCCCACGTGTGACCCTAGGTAAGCGTCACCGTAAGAGCTGTGGGAAATTAGCATCCCCTGTTGACAGAAAGGGGAATAGAGGCTGTGAGGGGGTGGACTGGGAGCACCCGGAGCACCCTGGCTGCACGTGGGAATCATGAGGAACTTGACACCCGCCCTCGTCCCGCCGTGACTTGGCTGCACCCGGGTCACGGTGAAGCTAATCTCCAGAGTCGGGGCTCAACCATCTGTCCCTCACACAAGCTCTCCAGGAGGAATAGACAGGTTGTGATCTAGAGGAAGTTCAGCACTTCCCTCAGCACAGGCCACTTTCAACAATTATTATGAAACATTCTGAACATACCTGCAGTTATAAAGGAAAATCTAAGAAATCCCCCCGGCCCTAACACCCAGCTGAAGATGATAAACACCACTGATCTTGTTGGAGTCCCCCAATCTCTTCTCTTGCTCCCCTGCCCCCAGGGAGCCACCACCCTGGATTGTAAGTTTTTCATTCCCATGCTTTTCCTTACAGTCCCTTTTAAAGGCTGACTTCCATCACCTCTGTGGGACGGGACGCTTTGTGAGAAGCAACAGTGGCTCTTTAAGATGTGGTTCTGCATGTGTGGGGGGTGAGGTGAGCATGTTCCTTGGTGGAGGACATATTAGTTTCTTGGAGAAAGGAAATTTTCAAATTTGGAAAAGAAACCTGGGCGATTACAACACTACCTGCCCACTCCCCAGGAATGCCTCCTCAGTTACGGTATCCGCGCATCTGTTTATTATCTCTACCCTCTGCCCCCTGAAACACCACACAACCCTCCTGAGGGTGGGGCCTTTATCCTATTCATATTCTACCCCCCGTGCCTGGAACAGTACTTGCACTTAGTGGGTTCTCAGTAGATGTTTTTTGAATGAATGAAAGAATCACTGAACCAAAGTCTTCTCAAGAGCTAAGAGCTCTTTAAACAATATAGCGTAGTATAGTGGAGGGTCAAGTACATTGGATGGAGGTCCCAACGCTGCCACTTCTGATCAGTTATGTATCTTGGGCAGAGTTATCCAACTACTCTAGACCTCAATTTCCTCATCTGTAAAGTGGGAGCAGCTACTCAGTTGCATTGTGGTGAGGATTAAACGACACAATGCATGTACGTATTAAATATCTGAACTGACACAGTGTGTGTGAAGTTTGCTTTGCATGGTGCTCGGCAGGGAGCAAGTGTTTATACCAGCATTAGCTATGGCAGTGGAGGTCTATGGGGTTGTTTCTGCCCCGCATCCTTCTTTTCCTGGGGACTGCCCCCTCCCCCTCCAAATGGCTCCCCTGGGGATTCCTGTGTTCCTGCATGGCCTTGTCCCTGTGGCCATACCTAGCTGTTTCCTTCTAGGCCCTTGATACATCCTGGGCCAATCAGAATGCTGCCTCTCTGGCAGCAGTTCAGGAGTAAGCACCCCAAGTAGACTGGACCACTGGATCCCTTTCCCAGTGCTTTTTTTTTTTTTAAGACTTGCAACAAGTGCATTAGAGAGTTTCTCTCCCTCTCTCTGGTAGCTGACACTATCAGATGTGGAATTTGAGGGCTGTTGGTAGCCATGTTTCCATTAATGAACAAGAATCAAGCCAACATTCTCACAGAAGCAGAGGTAGGAGATGGAAAACATTTTGGCAGTCCTGACACCAAACATACCTGAGAGCCAGCTACTTCCCTGCCCTTCCTAGGCAGTGGTGGTGGCAGGGCTAGCCCACCTGGTGCCATTGTGTGAACTTGAAGAAGCCTCCCTTTCTCAAGATGATACATTTCCGTTAATCAGGAAATTGCCATACCATAGGAATATTGTTGGTACAAGACATTTTAGTGTCATCTTCTAGAAAATTGTTGTAGTACAACAATTGATGTTCACATACTGCCTTCTAGGGTTGTGCAGTGCACAACCTGCACAACAGATCACAGTAGTCCTGGGCATTTGGACCAACCCCTCCTTGGCCTGAATTAGATTTATGTCAGTTTCAGTCAAAGGCCCTAACTAAAACAGCTGTTGTCACGTAGTGACATAGTGCTTGGGCTATAGGAGGCACTGATAAATTTTTTGGAATAAATATATGGTTGAACAAATTAATGAATGAACCTTGACAACATACCTCTCACAGGGTAAATTCTAGAGTCCTCTTCAGATTCTGGGCTTCTGGGGGCTGTGAGGACTCTTGGGTATTAAGGTACATGATGCTCCTTAGAGAACAGGGACTATATCTGCCTCTCCCATCTCTGTACCCCTCTACAGGCCTCAGTCTAGCCCCACGCAGCCCCATACAGCACTTATTAGGAATTTTTTTTTTGAATGGTGAGCTCTGTAAATTGTTCAAGCAGCTTTGCTGTTGTTTCGTGAATGAGACCTGTTAATACTGGTACTTGAACTCTCTGAAGTGGTAATAACCCCTTTTCCTCAGACCCTATTTCAGCCAGGCCTGGAATAGCTCACTGAGGCTGTGTCAGCGTGATCGAGCCACTCCGAAAGCCTGTCCATTTTGCCTGTGCAGAAATGTTCTGAGCTTTCCTTTCCCTTGGGAGCCTGGCTGGAAGCCACTGTCAGGCTGAGGTGAGCTGTGGGGAGTTTTATTGCTTTGTCTTTTCCTCCTGAATTAGTTTTCTAGAGCTGCCGTAACAAAGTATCACAAACTGGGTGGCTTACACAACGGAAATTTACTGTCTCACAGTCTGGAGGCCAGAAGTCCAAGACCAAGGTGTCGGCAGGCTTGGTTCCTTCTGAGGGCCGTGAGGAAGAATCTCTTCCACATCATTCCCTTGGCTTCTGGTGGTTTGCTGGCAGTCTGGCATTCCCTGGCTTGCGGCAGCATAAGTCCGGTCTTCACATGGCGTTCTCCCGGTCTCTCCACATTGTCTTCCCACTATGTGTGTCTGTCTCTGCGACCCGATTTCCCCCTTTTATAAGGATGCTGGTCACATTGGATTGGAGCCCACCCTAATGACCTCATTTTAACTTGATTACCTCTCTAAAGACCCTATCTCCAAATAAGGTCACGTTCACAGGTACTGGGGGTTAGGACTTCAACAACTTTTTGGGGGTCACAATTCAACCCATAACACCTCCCTTGGGGTGTTCCTTCTCTGATGCTTGGCACAGTGGACCCAGTTAGGCTGGTTTCCATATCGCCATTTCCTGAACTAAATTGAGGCTTCCTCCATGTGTGCTGTATTCTAGAACTGCATACGCCTCAGGTGCAAAAGCTTTAGTAACCGTGTCTCTTTTGTTTGGGTATGTGTGTCCATAATATGGGTGAGATTTTTTCTGATGAGGTTAGTGGACCATGGGGATCATCCATGTATCTGTTTTTCAATCAAATCCTCAATGCGATCTTTAGGGCCTGGCAGAAGCTCTGACACAAATGATCAAGCTCTTCCCAAGAAAGGCGAGTTTGTGAAGTGGAGCTGGGAGAAGCTTCTGAGGGTGAGGCACACAGGCTCAGAGTGCGCACCTGTAAACTCGAAGGAGTTGGGAGCTAACGTGGACCAGGAAATTCTCACGTGGAGCTCTTCAGTGTGATGCTGTTTGTCGTGGGCACGTCTTTCTCACCTTTAATGTTATTGCTAGTTGTTCTGTAGATGATGGAAGAGGAGGGGTCTGACTCAGCCTTAAATATGTGCTTTTGTTCATTTTAATAATAACAAATGTCATGATGAAAACATTTTCTTCCATTTCTGGAGTCTCTAAAGACTTATTTGAATCTCCAGATAGCTCTCTGAGTTGGCACATTACCCTCTCCTTGAGAGGCAGGATGGTTTGGTGGTCAAGGGTGTGGGCTCCGCTGCCCCAATGCCTTGGACCATTTACCAGCTGTAGAGACTTTTGGCTTTAACCTCCCTGTGTCCCATTGCCTCTGCTATAAAATGGAGCTAATGATATGACTTAACTCATTGGCTCATTGGGAGTTGGAAATGAGTTAACGTTTGTAAAGCACTAAAACAGTCATTGTGGCAGCCCATGTCAGCTGCTACACCTTAGCTCTTATTTATGTACAGATAAGCAAACTGAGGCTCTGAGAAGTTAAGAGACTTCTCCAGGCTGTACACATCTAGTAAGCAGCAGGGCCCGCCAGCTCCTCATCCCGGGTGGAATGACTGGAAGCCCAGTGGGTTTCCACCTCCACCACATTTGCACAGTTCTAAGCACATTCTGCCCCTCAGCTTGTCTTGGCAAAAACATTCTTTGCCATTTTCTCCCTGGCCCGCTCCCACTCCTGTGCGGTCAGACACCTGCCCTCGTGTTCCCAGAGCCCCACGGGCCTCCTCTGACCTACGACTGCCTGCTTGTCTCTGTCCCTCCAGATTGCAGGTCCTTGATGACCAGAGAAGTGCTTGCTGAATGAATGAGCGAAGCTGTGCTCTGCACCTATGAGATGAGCAAACACTCCTTGCAGTGTGAAGACAGTAGTTTTTGGTCATAGAAAGAAGTGCTGCATTTCACAGGGAGCAAAGTTTTGATGCCCTATGAGTAGCATGGGGAAAAATTAGAATTAAGTCCAAAAACATACTGACTACATTTAGGGGCAGTAAGCTGGGTTAGAAGCGACCTTGAAGGTGTCTTTAACTTACCTGTGAAAATGACATCACGGAACCAGGAACCACATCCTCCTGGAAAGTATTCCTTGCTGCCCATGCAACCACTCCTGATAGAACAGCAAAGTATAGCATTTCCTAGTCGTCTTTGGCTTGGGGACAACTAATGGCCTCGAGGTGACACATAGTATTTTGAAAATTTTCCGCCACGTGAAAATCACTGGCATTGATGAGGATGACATCCACAACCTTGGTTTCATGTTTCCCAACTGTCTAGAACAGTGCCTGGTACATAGTAGATGCTCATAGTTATTTGTTGAATGAATGAATGAATGAAAGTACCATATTCAAAGTGACTCAGCTGTGTGTGTTGGCCCTAGATCGAAGTATAGGATCTCCCCATTTTACAAATGAGGGAACTGAGGCCTAGAGAAGAAAAGGTCACTCAGCTTAGTTAAAAGCCATGTGAAGACTGGGACTCCTTTTTCTCTGTCTAGAAACCGTCACTGGCCGCTGGCTCGCCCTCCCGGGAGACTGCGCTGCTGTTGGGTGGGTGGGGTCAGTCAGTGACTGAGTATCGGGACTCGCTCTCTGTGGGAGGCTGATCCTGGGGAGGGAGTGGGCCTGGTGCCTGCCCTTGGGGTTCATGGAACGAGCACAGGCGTGAGAAACGCGCACGGTGGACGAGCTCATGAACGCTGTAAGAACCAGAATGCTCCTCCATACTCCTGCGTCTGATCATTCCAAACTCCACCCGGTTTGGCATATTTTTCTCTAGGAAAGTTACATTCTTGCCTTATTTATCATTTCAGTGGCGGGGGAGAAACTGATGAAATTCAGGGTCTCTCCGCAGGAGGGAGGGGCCGTGGACGAGAGTGCAGGCAGGCGCGGCAGGGGCAAGCTGGCCGCCGTCTCCAGGGACAGACTCTCCCGAGAGAGGGACAGGCCAGCCTGTGCTTTACCGGGAAACAGAACACAACAAAACGGGAATCCGAGGGTGTTGAGGAAGCCACACCCTAGTTATTGCGGCCCACACTTTCTCCTGGAAAGGGTGCTGGCAAGCGACAGAAGGCAGAATTCGGCTGCAGGCTGACTGCTGAGGGGCTGTGTCTGGCTCCCAGTGCCTGGTAGCCCTTTGCATTCACGGTGCACAAAGCCCTCCCAAGCCTTTCCTAATGGGAGGCGTTATCTCCATTTTCCAGACCGAGAAGCCGGCGCAGAGAGGAAGCTGGGCTTTTCCGCCCCCGCGCCCCCTCCCACCCTTGGCGGACAGAGGGCGAGTCGGTGGTGGTGGTGGCACACGAACGCGGTCCAGGGCTTCTGCTTCCAAACCCGAGCTTTATCTCCCCGACCGTGCTGCCTCTTGGAGCCTTCTGCAGAGGATCGCGCTGTGGAAATGAGCACCGTCCAGACTTGGAGCCTGGGCTTCAAGGCCCTGCGCAAATTTCCACCCTGGCTTCCAGCCGCCACCATCCTCACGTCTTCCCCTCACGGGTCTCCCCCTGCCAAGGGGACCTGCAAGTGATTGACTTGCTTCTGCGCATCCAGGCGGGCCTTTGCCCCCACCCCAAATCCCCTTTTCTCCCTACTTCATTTTCCTCCTGGAGTTGTTTAAATGAAAGTATGTGGATCCTGGACAATACATGGGGTGATTTTCTTTTACACTTACATGTTTGGTCTATAATATTTGTCATCGGTATAGCCTCTTCATTAATTCGCTCCTTGATGCATCCTTTGACATACATTTATTGATCCTACTGTGTGCCGAGCACTGTGCTAGGTCTGAAGGACTCCCGCCCTTAATAGACAATTGGGGAAATAGAAATTTGTAAAGATGGACCAAGTATTTCTCCAGAACACACAAATCCAGAGGACAGTCAAGGATCAAAATGTTGATATGATGGTGGGCTCAGGCCCACCGATGAACTGCAGGCGCTCTTGCCCCCACCGGCATCCTTCCTCCGGTTCAAGATGGAGGTGGCGGGACATGTCATCCGTCATCTTCTGCATTCTCTGTGGCCTCCTGGCTTCCTGGGCACGGTGGTGTCCACACCATCCTTCTAGATCAGGTGCTGTCACTAACACTGCGTCCCCAGGAGTGCAATGACCGTGCCTTTCGGGGGTGCTTCTTACAGGCACCTGCAAGGGCTTCTCCTCTCTGACCAGCCTTGGCTCTGGGCACTGAGGCTGAGCCTCCGGAAGGACACGATGTCCTCTCATCCACAGCAGACACCCTCTTGTGTAGTCAGACTGCCCAGCCAGGGCCACTTCCACCGCTGCACCCCGCTGCCGCCTGGGGAAGCTTCAGCGGGCGGTCCTCAGTGTCCATGCCTCACCAGTGCCCTCACACCTGCTGCCTCCCCTCTGGGAACGCAGGAACATAGCATGAAGGCATGGGATTGGAATCAGGCAGGTCGGTTCTGGGCCTAGCTTTGCCACACGCTGCCTGTGAGATATTTGGTAAATTTACTAATCTCAGCTATAAAATGGAACAAACAATGCCTCCCGGTGTCATCAGGGTTCTACAGAGAAATAGAAACAATAGGAGATTTGTATTTATTTAAAGGAATTGGCTGACACAGTTTATTTTAAGGAATTTTAAATAATTTAAATCGGCTGCCAATTTATTTTAAGGAATTAGTTGACACAGTTGTGGGAGCTGGCAACTCCAAAATCTGTAGGGCAGCTTGGCAGGCTGAAAACTCAGGCAGAAGTTGATGCTGCAGTCTCTAGACAGAATTTCTTCTTTGGGAAACCTCAGTTTTTACTCTTAAGGCCTTCAACTGATTAGATGAGGCCCACTCACATTACTGAGGGTAATCTTCACTTAAAGTCAACTGATTGTAGATGTTAACCACATCTACAAGATACCTTCACAGCAACACCTAGATTAGTGTTTGATTAACTGAGTACTATAGCCTAGCCAAATTGACTGATAAAACTGACCATCACCTTTTCTCATAGGAGAGTTATAAGGATTAAGTAAAATAATATATGCAAAGTGCTTATCATAGAACCTGGTACAGGGTAAACATTTACTCATTATTGGCATTATTACTACTGCTATTATATTTATTTTCTGCTAATTTTTGGTCTGCTGCTGATTCGACAAAGCATTGTGCTTTGTTCCAAGGTATTTGCTACTCTGATACATCTCATATAAGGTGGTGTTTGCTATGAGAGCAGAAGTGTGCTGTGGGAAGTCAGAGAGGGGAGTGGAACCCAGCAGTACGCTCCTGGAGGGCAAGCACATGTCTGGTTCACACATAGCTCAGAGTAAATGCTCTGTACATATGAAGACATGAATGCACAAATGAAAACAAAGTCCTTGTAAGCAGGGCTGTCCCATGCACATATAATACAGCCTCATCTGTAATTTGAACTTTCCTAGTAGCCATATTAAAAAAGAAACAGATACTAATACCGTCACGTGCCGCATAATGACGTGTCGATCGGCAACAGATCTCACAGGTATGATGGTGATCCCATAAGATTAGTACCATATAGCCTAGGTGTGTAGTAGGCTATGCCATCTAGGTTTGTGTAAGTACACTCTGTGATGTTCACACAACGAGGAAGTCGCCTAATGATGCATTTCTCAGAACGCATCCCTGTCGTTAAGCAACACATGACTGTATCCAAAAGTATTACTATTTCAAAATGTAATCAATATGAAATTAATAATTAGACATTTTACATTCTTTCTTTTCATACTAAGTCTTCGAAATCCAGCCTGTGTTATATTTATGGCACCTCTCCCTGTGGACTGGCTGCATTTCAAGTGCTCAATAGCCGCGTGTGGCTAGTGGCTACTGTATTGGACGTGTAGACTTAGAGGAATGTTTCTCCAAGCCTAGTCCCTGAATAATTTTATCCTAACCACTGGGGCTGGGTGTGGAGTGCGCGGCACGTTCATAACGGATCCTACTCTAGAACAAACTCAATACAATTTGCCGACTCACGCCTGCCTGTTCGCAGACTGTTTATGACTGGTGCTCAGCAAGATAAGAACAGAAATTGAGAGCAAGCATTTAGAAAGTTTTATAACAATTTGACAGTAATTTTACATCCATTGAATCCAGTCATAAAAAAATCGAAGATTGCATTATATGTTTTTTTAAATTTAATTTTTCTATAAATTCATTTGTATTATATTTTAAAAACTGTTGGTGACGGAGTGGAAATAAATAAAAACCAGTCCTTCACCAGAGATAGTTGAGAAGCAGGGCTCTAGGTCACTAACGCAGAGTCTCTGGGGTGGATACTGGGGATTTGTGTTTTTAGCAAACCCCGTGATGATTCTTAGGCACGTGCAAGTGTGAATCTTCTGAAATTAGGTCAAAAACCCCAAGAAATGTAGACCTCATTTAATTCAATTTTAATTTTATTTTTTCCCCCAAATTGCTGCGTGTCCAGAGACAGAGCCTCAGGCCTGGATGGGTCTTCATAACAAGGGCAGCTCTGCTCACTTCAAAGACACGGTCCCAGCACCTGTGGGGAGCCCCGTGTCGCCTTGACATCCACGCAGGCCAGAAGGCGAGTCCCACACAGCCCTGCTGTTTCTTCAGACCCTTTGTGCCTCCTCTAGGAGACTCGGATTTTCAAGGTTTTCTCTGATCCTTCACACAGAGAATACAACTTTTCAATCTCCATCTCTTGGAGCAGACAGGCACTCTGTTAAAAAAAAAAAAAAAAAGGAAAAAAAATCTCTAGACCCAAAGGAACTCTATTTTTTCTTGTTCTTGCTCAAAGCTTTTATAGAACATCTTGAGCTTTCAAAGGCAGTGCGTGTATTGATTTTTTATCCCTGACCCCCAGGGTTCATTGCTGCTGTGTTTTGGGCTAAGGCTCCCTATAGAAATCCCAGTGGCCTCAACTCGGGAAGTCTTGGTGATTGGACGATATTGGAAGCAGTTTCCTTATATAAACCATCACAGATGTCCTTTGTAATTTGTCATCTTCTCTTTCTGTGAGGCTCTCCTCGCAGGATCTTTCCTGTGTGGCTTGAAACTTTTAAATCAGCCTTCGGGCTAGAATTTCTGCAAGGAAATGGAGGCCTTTACCTCTGGCTCTGCCACAGCTTCCAGTGAAGTTGTTTTAGGTTCTGGTCCCTGCCCTGCCAGCCCAATACTCAGAGATTGATTGCATCTCTTCCCACAAAATCTCAATGTCCTACTGTATTAGTTCACTAGGGCTGCCATCACAAACTACCACAGACTGAGGGTCTTAAACAGCAGAAATTTATTTCTCACAGTCTTCTGGAGGCCGGAAGTCCAAGATGAAGGTGTCGGCAAGGTTGGTTTCTCCTGTGGCCGCCCTCCTTGGCTTGCGGATGGCCACCTTCTGGCTGTGTCCCTTCATGGCCGCTCCTCTGTGTGCACATCCTGGTGTCTCTTCCTTTTCTTATAAGGACACCAGTCTTACTGGCTTATGGCCCTACACTTAGGACTTCATTTAACCTTAATTACCTTTTTAAAGGTCCTCTCTCCAAATACAGTCACATTGGGGGTTAGGGCTTCAACATATGAATTTTGGGAGACACAGTTAAGTCCGTAACAACTACTGAGTTGGCTTCTGCTCATTGTCCAGGTCCCGCTTGGATGCTGGGGTTCCCGCACCTGACAGCTGTGTTCCCCACCTCTATGACCAATGTTTGCTTCCCACCCCATCACCCCCCTGAGGCTGTCCCTACACCGGGGAGAGGCCTGCTTGGACTTCTTTGGGTGTTGACCAGGGCCTTCAGCCCACTAAGCTGTGTTAGATTCTGCCTGTGGTGCTGTTGCTGGCTCTCAGAAGAATGTTTTGTGTGCAGCTGTGAATTCTATCAGAGACTGCTCTCCACACCCGACTCTTCAGAAATAATTCCAGGCTTTAGGTAAAATGTGATTTTTGTGCACAGGACACTTATTCCCCTGCTCTCCTCTCCCTTGGAGACCTGTCTCCCCTCCATTGCCTCAAATTCAATGGGAGAACAGAAACTTGTCACCTTAATCCTTGCAGCCATTAGCACTCCTATTCTTTCCATTAGAAGACTGGGTATCTACTTGTCTCTTATTTTCCAATCTATTTTATGGCAGGAACCCAGGACCGTTTCTACTTTCTTTGCAGTTATCAAACAAAAGACAAGAGAGGGCAAAATAGTTAGATTTAAGTCTTTAGTGACAGGCTTGTTTAGGGACCTTGATAAGTGAAGAAACGTTAAGATTTTGTATGGCACCATTCATCAATCCATTGATCCACTGATTCATTGATCAAACATTCATCGAGCACCATCACTGCCCCAGGAATGTGCTGGGGATGACGGGTGATAGAGTTGAGACACACCATTCCTATCTTCCAAGAACTTTTGGTCTGGGCATGAAAAGAGTCCAGTAAGCACGCAATTGGAAGACAGTGGGGCAGGGGCGGTGATGGGCACAAACCCAGAATGCTATCTGAACCAGAGTGGGACACCCAGCCACTGTGGGAAATTCAGAAAAGGCTTCCCAAAGGAGATGAAGGTTGAGCTGAATCTTGAAAGAAGAGTGGGAGTTAGCCTGGTGCAGAGGTTGAGGTAAGAAGAGGAGAGAGAGCGGAAGGACCTTCTAAGCAGAAGTCACAGCTCAGGAAGTGTTGGAGGTGTGAGGGATGTGCGGCAACTGAGGAAATATGAAAATATTGCATGTAGTTTCTGGGATGCCGGTAATTAAAGCCCAAGGATGGCTCTCCTGATAGCCTGGAGGTTGAGGGATACACCTACCTCAAGTGGGGAGTGTGCATGTGTGTGTGTGTGTGTATATGTATGTATGGTGTGTCGATGTGTACAGTAAAGGGAAGCTCCTAAAATTAAAATGGCACTCCACTAGCTCTCTTGCTGCCTTTCTGATTGTATATTCCTTAACTCCTTCTTGGGCTTCTCCTGACCCCCTTTCTCCCCTCTGTTGCCAGCCACCACATCTCAGCCCTTGGATCCCTGTTCTCTATAGAAATAGATATTTTAGAGGATGACCGTGTCTCTAAGCTTCACATTCTACTTCTCAGAGCAGAGACCACATTCCATAGTCCCATCATCCCCCCCAGTGTTCCAGGTTGGCATTGCCAACTGTCTCCTGAACATCTCCACCATCACCTAGTCTTGGGTGACCCTGTGTCCTGGTTTGCCTTGGTGGTCCCAGCTATGTGTTTTGTCGTGGGGTGATTATTAAGAGTGCACCCTTTTCACTGTCAATAGTGTCTCAGTTTAGATAAGAAATTATGTGATCACCCTACATATTTTTCAGGAAGTCTAAAACCAAACTCTTTTTTCTCTATCCCTTCCCACCCCAAAGGCCCCTTCTGATTTCCTCGTTTCTGACAACTGGCGATAGGAGGATCTATTGACCACGCCTTCCTCCTTGTAATTTATCTTCAACTCATCGCCCAGCATTCTTTGTTAATCTCTTCCACATTTGACCTACCCTTTCCATTTGCATTGCCACAATAATGGTCCAGATTTGTACAATCTCAAGCCCTCTCCCCACTCCCCAAATCTGTTCTGAGTGATCTATTTCAAAACCAGGTTTTACTGACTTACAGGTTCAACTCGTCTAGTGCTCTCCCAATGTCTACAAGATGACATCTCTACTTTAGCTGAACACTTAAATTTGCTATATTTGGCCTAACTTTACTTTGTTAACATTTGTTTTATCACTTCCTGTTACTCTACTTCAGCTAGGTCATTCTATCCACTGACCCTTGAAAGTAATGTGCCTATTCTGACTTGCATATCTTAGCTCACACTATGTTCTCTTTTGTTCAAGGCTCTCTTTCTACTTCTCTTTCAAATCTTATTCAAACTTGGAAGCCTAGATTGATTCCATCTCCTCCAGGAAGCCAACTCTAAACCCTTAAGCCCTGAGGGGCGAGTCAGTCCGTCTCTCTTGACCTACCTTTCTGGGCTGTGGATTCCTTGCTGTACAGTGCTCAGCAGAATGTTGATGTCCACGTTCATGCTGCTTGAGCAAATGGAACTCTGATTGACTTGAGGTCTTGCAAAAGACATTTCTTTTGTCAAACTCTTATTTTGCCAAAGACAAGATGCTTGCAGCCAGTACTATCACCTCAAAATCCATGGCGTAAAAGCAGTATTTCCAAACCTTAGCTGGCTCCAAATCCTGCTGTGCCACCTACCAGCTGCATGACTTCGGGCAAACTACTTAACATCTCTGTGACTCAGCTTCCTCTTCTGTAAAATGGAGCCAATAACAGTACCCCCCTTATGGAGTGGCTGTCAGGATTAAATGAGATAAAAGAAGTTAAGGGCTTAGTATAGCACCTGGAATATAGAAGGAACTCAATATGTGTTTACTATTGTTGTGGTCAATTTTTTTTCCCCAACAAGCAACCAATTCTTGGTAAGAGTTCCTTGGTTTACCATTGCTTCTCAAAGCTAGCAGGTTAAGAAAGTAGCAATTACTGAGCTTATAGACATTTAGGGATAACCTTAATAAACTCCCTTCACCCCCAAATTAGCACCATCAGGTGGAATTAAAACCCATGCTTGCACATCACCTGCTCTACCTAATCAGGTGGGTCTTCAAAATAATCCAAGTGGGACCCCCTTACTCTTGCCTGCACCAAGCCCACCTTTTCTTGGGCTGATCCCCTATTGCGGATTGTTCTCCCCTATCTCCACTTACCTAAATTTGACCCATCCTGAGAGACCAATCAAGGTCCATCTTAGAGTATGTGTCATGGAGTTCAGCCCTTAACAATTGTCTCCTGCAGTAAGAAATTAAATTTTATCTTTATTTTATGGAACTCAGAGAACTTATCTCTGTGCTGAGCACATACCAAATGCTTCCGAAACATTTATTGGTTGACTGGTTGTTGATCACAACCATTAGGTTTTTCAGGGTGAGTTTATTGGAGAAAATGCTCACCTACTCCATGTTCAAAAGAGCCCTCACCCCCGGCTCAAATCTAACCACCAGCTCTGATTCTTCTATTGGGGTGATAGCCTACTGAATTCAGGACAAAGAGGGGAGGAGAGGACCATAGGTGTATTTTCAGATTTCTCGATAATTCGGTATCACAACTAAATATAGTGTTATTTAGCATTATGAAATAGGCCCATTTTAAAGTCATTTTAAGTAAACCTGAAGTTTGAAGCTTCACTGTTTTATGTGGGTCACCTGGATTCTCAGTGAATATGAGAAAATGAACCAACTACATTTCAGGCAAACATTCCTGTTAGATTTTACTTCCTTAGTGTCCTCAAGCTCAACTTCTGCCTGAAGGACATGGTTTAGTCTACAAGCCCATTTCACAGGAAGACTGCACAGAACAGGGAGGCTCCTCTCCCCTCCCCTTCTGCTCAGCCACTGCTGACTTCAGCTGCCCTATTTTCTCCTGGGCTCGCATAAAGCCAGCATGGGAGAGTTGTACATGGCCACTGAGTCTACACTGACTTTTCATCTTTAAGGCCTGTTTTTCTAGTAGATTGGGTACTCTTGGGCGAGTCTCACAACCTCCATGTTCCCATTGGCAACAAAGAGGCTAGTTGATCTCTAATGTACTTTCCATCCCCATCAGCTTGTGATGTTTAAAAATGCAAGATGGGCTTTCCTGGAGTTTCTCTCTAGGTGAGCCAGGTAAACCCTCTCTAGCAGCCAGCCTCTGCAGCCAGGGCGGTGCCTGCTGCTCTCCAAGGAGAAGGGGAGGCTTCCAGATGAACAAGGCTCTTTAAAAACACCAAGGCTGTTGGTGTGATAACCACTCAAAAGCCAACAGAACGGCTGCAAAATATGATAAAAATCACTTGAAAAGTTCACTGATTTTGCAGCAAAACTGCAAGTACTTCGCTTTATAATAATTGTTCCCTCACGCTCTCGAATCCTGTACTCAGAGCTACAAGGGCGTTCAGGTCAGGGCGGCATTCAGCAAACAGGCCTGAGAAGACAATGGCGCAAGGCTGAAGAGACACTTTAATCATGAACTAATTTACAAACCAAAGCAAAACGGAGTCAGGTTTTGTCTAAGATTATTAGAAGATGTTAATTCTGTGCTTAAATTATTTCCCTCACTCCTTTCCCCCGAGCTCATAACTAGAAGAAAAAGGAACATCAACCCAATCTTGCCCCTCAATTCTTATCTTCCTAATTAAATTTTGTGACTTGGCATACACGGGTGGGTGGGTTACTTTTTTCCCTTTCTTCTTTTCTCTCCGAGGACAATGTACTTGTTATTCAAATTCTTATTGCTTCTTGGTGGAGCTTCTTGCACACAGAATGGCTGCTAGCCCTTTCTCTCCACTTTTTCTCTGGGTTGAGCAAAACAAGGAAAGAACTTGGTACAGAATGAGTTCCTCCTGGGCCGTCACCGTCCTCCTGCTCTCCTCCCCTCCAAGACAAGGACCCGGCAGCAGGCTCTGCCCCGCCCTGCCCTGTCCTGTCTGGCTGGCCCCACTCTCCTCCCAGGCTGGCAGGATCCCATGGCCAGGAGTTAAAAGGATGTGAGCAAACAAACCCCAAACTGGACTAACTCTCAATTATCCGCATGAGTGGCAGGCTAATCCAGTATTCATTTCTACTTGGCTTTGGAACTCCTTGTGTGATTTGTACAGACTGATGTACCTGGCTGTTTCCACTTTGCTTGGGTGAATAGCGTTAGCATTTTCAACATGTCCATGGATTGCTGGTGAGGCTAGCACCCCAGGAACATTCTGTGGTGGAAGGGAAATCAATTTGGGTAGGAGAATCTGATAAAAGGTAACCCACATATAGTGCCACTGAGCTGGCTGTCCCCCCATCATCCTGTCTTGTGGCCGTTTCTTCTAACTTATTATTTTCATCCACTTAAAGCATCTGGGTGGACTATGGTACATGACTCATTTGTACTCATGAGAGTACTAATGACTGTGGTACTTTCTGATGGTAAGGAGAGGCAATTTACGAATTGATTCATTTTTTCAACAAACAGTTATTAAATATCTCCTACATGCCAGGCACTACGTTACGGGCTGGGATACAACTCTGAAGTCATCACGGAGCTGATGGAGCTGACACACGTATGAGAAAGATAGACACGTCCACAGACAATTCTAAGTGAGTGTGATAAGGGTTGTGACAGGAGAGGAGTAGGGTGTGACAGATCAACTGGTAGGGACACCTAAGGGAGACTTCTTGGGGGAACAGGAGAGGACAAATCTCACCCGAGACCTGGAAAACCAGTAGGAGTTGTTCAGGAAATTGGGGGTGTTAAAAAACAAATTCAACTGAGTAAACTTTAAAGATCTTATTGGCTTTATTCAACAATTCATAAATCAGGCAGTATCCCATCTAGCAAATAGAAAGGAGCTCCAAAGAGCTGTACAAATGGAAGACTTCTATAGGCAGGAAAAGGCAGGACAAGGAAGTTACTAGTGAAGAGTGGATTGTTTCAGGCAAGGTCACCTTCCTTTATTGAATGGCAAGAGTCTATCAGAAAGATTACCTCACTGGTGCTGACCAGGTAATTCCATACTAACTGGTTAAGATTACATTCCTGGGAGAGGCTGAAACTGGAATGAGGTTAGGCATTAAGTCTTGATTTGGTGACGTGGGCTTAGCACAAGTAACTCCATTTTGGGCGTGTTGTCTCTTTCTTAACAGGGGTCAGGATGGGAGTGGGGGTGCTCTGGGCAGAGGGGGCTCCTTGTGCTAAGGATCAGCAAAGGAGAGCACCAGAATGGTGAGCTGGAGGATTTGAATTGAGTTCAGAGGGGATAGAAAAGAGTTAGAGGCTGGAGGATGGAGAGGAGAGGCCGGAGATGCAGGGGGCGGGGGTGGGGGCAGGTCATGAAGTCTGTGGTAGAAACGGTGAGGACTTTGGATTTTATTCCCAGCTTTCTGGCTGCAAACCCTGAGGGAGATTGTCATCAGTGCCCTGGGCTGGTGAGGAATCTGGCACCACTTCAAGGGACTATTTAAAAAAATATATATTTGTTTAATATTTATTTTTAGAAGATAGAAACTTATTTTCTATTAATAAAAATTGTCTATCTCTTTGTGTTCAAAATAAGGAGATAATTCTTTCCCTCTGAATGTAACATAACAATTTAACTTATTTGGATTATGTTTTTTTTCTGTCTGAACTTATACATACCTGGAAGGTGTTATCATGCAGAGGTGGAGCTCACACAAATGTGGTTACACAATCTTCTTAAAAGTATTTTAAAAAAAATTTTTTTTTGGCCTTCATGCAGACAAAAAGTGTTCCTACTTTTCTAAGTTCTTTTCTTCTCTGTCTTTTTTTGTTTATGCTATATGTGTGTCATTTTCTGAATGAAACAACTTTTTGCGAGGTTTAATAAAGGCCTTCAGATTTAGACAAAATAAATTACTTGTTTGCTAATCGGAACTGCTCCATAAATAACTGAGTTTCAGAATTTCAGCAGAGATGGGTGACTTTAGATGGCTGCCCTCTGGCTGGTCTTAGGTTGGTGGTGTGGCCTAGATTTCACCAAGCAAATCACACTGTGATTCTTAGGAGTGGTGCACAGTGCTGGGTCAGCTCTTATGGGAACACCATCTACTTTAGCCAGATTGGGACCACATTAGATTTCGTCAGTGGAGTAAATCGCACACGAGAATCTGAGTTAACTGGCACCATGTGTTTTATCTACCTGAGTGATATCTCAGGGTGTCTTATAAACTGGTGCCCCGGGGAGCTTCCAGGTCATCTGGCCCCATAATCTGATTCTCTGTGACTCCAGTGTAGACACTGGATTTGAGGGGAGCAGGAAGGAGACAGAGAGAGAAGTGTTGGTGACCTGGGTGAGGGGTTGTGGTGGTCTCAGCCAGGAAATTCGTAGTGGAAATAAAACAAATCAATTTAAGAAACACTAAAAAGTGAACATGACAGAACTTGGTGATTAGATTTGGAGAACGAAGCAAACATCAATGACAGTGCCTGTATTTCTTGTTTGAGCAACTTGGTGGGTGGTGTTGCTAGCTACCATGGTAGGAGACAGCAGAGGGGTAGACGTATGGGAAAGATACTCAGTTCAGCCTGGACACGCGGAATTTCAGGTACCTGTGGCCTATCCGAACTGAGATGTCAAAGAAGCAGTTGAGTGAATGGGCTCTAGCTCAGGAGCCCTATCCAGGTGAGAAATATAAAATTTGAGGAATCTCCATACTGTTTTCCATAGTGGCTGCACCAGTTTGCACTCCCACCAGCAGTGTATGAGAGTTCCCTTCTCTCCACATCCTCTCCAACACATGTTGTTTCCTGTCTTGTTAATCCAGCCATTTGTGACAACATGGATGGACATTGAGGGTATAATGCAAAGTGAAATAAGTCAGAGGGAGAAGGTCAAATACCGTATGATTTCCTTCATTAAGTAGTAGATAATAACAACAATAAACAAACACATAGAGACAGAGATTGGATTGGTGGTTACCAGAGGGGAAGGGGGGGAAGGAGGAGGGCGAAAGGGATAATTTGGCACATGTGTGTGGTGATGGGTTGTAATTAGTATTTGGGTGGTGAACATGATGTAATCTATGCAGAAATAGAAGTATAATGATGTACATCTGAAATTTATACAATGTTATAAACCAATGTTACTGCAATAAACAAAACATAAAAAATAAAAATAAAAATAATATAAAAAGGAAATATAAAATTTGGATATCATTCACATAGAGAAAGAAGTCCTGGAATTAGGTAAGATCACACCGTGAGTGGAGAGTATGTGGAGAGAAGGGCTCAGGACAGAACCTTGAGGAAAACCAGTTTTAAGGAGCAATCCAGGGAATAGAAACTACAAAAGATAGTAAGAAGGAAACAATAAAGAAAATTAACCAGTTCTAAGAAGGAATCCTGAATCTTTGTTCTATTGTGTCTTTAAAAATTTTATTTATACTTATTTATTTTATTCATTTATCTTTACCATGAAATATTTCAGACATTCAAAGAGTACAGACTAGAATAATATAGCAAACACCCATGATCCCTCCTACTCCTTGAGCACAGTTGAAGGCTCTCCATGCATTCCTTCCTGATCATTCTCCTCACCTTCCCCTCAGGGGTAAGCTAGTCAATAATTCTCATGCTTGTCTTTATACTTTTATGACACCTTATGGTGTCACCATGCAAAAAGAAACACTCTCTTTCGTTACTACCAGGACACGAACTTCAAATTCCAAAGAAATGAGCATCTACAGATTGCCTTTCAAAGAAATCACAGGTGTGCCTCTATGTATCAAACAGCACCTACATTTGGATTGCTAAGCGTAGCCAGTTATCAATTCATTGTCTCTCAGCTCCAAATCCAGCCCACTTTGCCCGGTTTTGTGGCTCTGGAGCTGGGCGCTGTAACATTTTTTCTTTGCCAGCTGGTGCAATATTACCCTTGCCAGTAGAGGGTACTGAAAGGGCACTGCAGGAGGCAGGGTCCTCTCTTCCTGGTTCTGGTGTGCTTCCTCTTTCTTGCTCCTGCCCTGTGGCCCGTGACTTGCAGGTCATCTACTGGTGCTTACTCTCCAGTTTCAGTGGGTGGCTTCCCAGGGAGTCTCACCGGTGTCCTCTCCACCCCCAGCAGACAGTTTTCTGCCCTTCAGCCCCAGCGTGTAGCACTCCAACCTCTCCACCAGCCAGTGGGCCTCAGCCACATCCTCCCCACTGAGAGGAGGCCCTCAGCCCTGGGGTGGAGGTCTTTCCTTAGGAGCTGTGCCTCTGCCCTAGAAGTAGTGACTGCTCCTTATATCTGCTCCCTATACCTGCCATCCCTTTATTCTCAGAGTTCTCTTTACCCTTGAGTAATTAATTCCCTGTTACTATTTAATAATTCTTTGTATTAACCTTTCCTTGTTCAAACTACTGTGTGGATTCTGTCTCCTCACTGGATCCTGACTAATACAGTAAATGATAGAAAGAACACTGACTTGTGGCCACAAACTCTGACTTTGCATTATTCTTAGTGGTGAGACATTGGAACGTCATTTCATCTTTCTGAATTTAAATTCCTCATCTATAAACTGGGGGTAGGAATACCTTCTCTACCTCCTACCAAGATTGTTCCAAGAATCACACTGGATATGGATGTGACTTATTAAGGGGTAGAGTACAGGATACACATTCAGTCTAAGTCCAAGTAGGGGCAAATGGAAGAGTTGGGGAGAGTAAAAGGAGATGAGGTAGAAAAGTATTGGAGGGGCAGTCCCTGACTGGCATTTACGGCTTCGTGTCACCCCAAGTCTCCTCTCTCCATTCTTTCTGCTCAGTGGGGTGAAAAGAAGCAAGACTCGAAGAAGAGCAAACTGGAAAAAACAGAGTTCTTTCCTTCAATGATCTTAGAAGTCTAGAAAGAAATAGCTTTATATTAGGGTCCCAGGAGCTGAGTGGCTCAGGGGGCTTGGTGCCAAGGAAACCTAAGAGCTGAGGATGAACTAACTGCAGGGGCTTTGGATTAATCTAAAATTGAGGGTGAACTGATAAAACGGCAATAGGGATCAGAGAGAATGATACTAAATTGTACCTAAGGATTTTTAATTTTAATTTTTTTTTTTTTTTGCTTTAAAACAATTATCTATTTTGGGGGGCCAGGTTATATTTATGAGTTTTAATATCAAATTTTATTCTTTTACTAAAAGAGGAAACGTTGGAGCCTTGGTGTTCAGAATGTGTCCCTCTGGCATGGCTAGTACCTAGCCGAATATCTAAATTGCAGGTTTAGTTTTTGTTCTGGGGGCAAAACGGGCTGCAGGATCTAGCTATGGTAACCGTATAGAGAGGGTACAGGCTGTAGTTAGCAACGATATAGTTCAGATTTTTCTGAGAAAGTCTTGTTTGTGTGTAGTTTTATTCTTTTCAATACAATTTGTTAAATGCACAAGAAAAATGTAATCTTATTTGATATCTATTGAGTTTCATAGAAATAAATTTGTCATGTATCCTGAGTTTTTTTGTTCAGAGAGCATGGTTTTCATAGGTGGATACGGCAGGATTCAGACTAGGATATTCTTACTAGGATATTCCTTCTGTGGTCCCTTACCCTTCTTGGTCCTTCATTTACTTACCTGTAAAACAAGAAGGGTTGGTTTGGTCAGTGACTTTACAACTTTTTTTAACTGTGACCCATAGTGGAAATTACCTTTACATCACATTATCTCTCTGTCTCTGTCTATCTCTGCCTCTCTCTCTGTCTCTCTGATACACACGCCTCAAATAAGTTTCCTTGAAATGATGCCTAGCCTTACTAAATGCAATGCATTTGGTTCTGTTCCTCACCATGCCACGCCATGCCACTCCACTCCACTGCATTCCATTCCATTCTGTTCTATTCACAACAAAACTTAACAAAAACTGATGGGGTGAGAGCCGCTAATTTCATGACATACAAATGCGTCTCACCCCCAAGTCCAAAACACACCTAACAAAATAATCTCTAATATACAATCTATGTCTATGAGATTATTTGCTCCTCGATGATAAAATCTCCTCACAATGGGTCCTTTACAACTGCTACCACTGCTACAGCCCTACCAGGATTTGCCATTAGCAAGTCCGTTGCCAGTGAGAACCAAGTCCAAATACAGAATAGACGCCCCATTTCTACCAGTACATGGTATTTGGAATTCATTTTGTGCTCAGACTTGGCATGGGGTGTACCTCTTCCACAGGACGTCTTCTTCTTGGGCTTCTGCCTCTTTCCTTTGCTCTGGAGGCCTGGCTCCCTGTTTAGTAGTGGAGGTTGGACTCTGCCTCCTGTGTTCCAGCCCCTGGCTGTGTCCTGCTTATTCTAGGTAAACCTTCCAAGAAGCATAATGATACCACCTGTTTGGCAACTGGATGTTTTTGATTTTGATGTCTGTCCTGAACATATCATCCTTGATCACTTTTCTTTGGGTATTCTGATTCCTACTGCTGGTATCCCTAACTAGGCCCACTGTTTCCTCCCCTACCTGCCACTTGAAGATTTCAGTCAGCCTCATGGTCCAGATGGGTCGATTGGGGAGTGCAAAACCTATGAATTTATGCGTTTTCGTGATTTACAGATACACTGTGGGCAATGGGTAATTTCACTCTTAATTTGCCTATTACAAATTTCTATGAAGCAGTTGCTACTGTAAACAATCACTTAACTGTACCATGATAATTCACCTTCAAGAGTCATGAAATAATTCCATTTTTAAAATAACCCCTCTTTGTAGCATTAAAACATATCTTCCCTTCTCTTCCTACCCCTTGTCCCACAACTTACCTGTTTTATAAGAACACAATTTTGTATATAGTTTCTTTAAGTGTGTGTGAATCTCTTTTCAGCCCAAGGAAGTTTATCAATATATTTTTGGGGCCTTGTATTTCATCTCCAACTCTTCTAGGGATAGAAAAATCTTCAAAATACTGGAGCTCAGGGGGGGAGAACTTCCGACAGAGGAAGGTTGTGGAATGTTTCCTTTAAAATAATACAGTCAGCCTTCCATATCTGCCGGTTCCGCAGCCCCCTATTCAACCAACTGTGAATCAAAAGGCCCACGATGGTTGCGTCTGTACCGAACACATAAAGGCTTTTTTCTTGTCATTATTCCCTAAACAATACAGTATAACAACTATTTACATAGCATTTACTTGTATTAGGTATTATAGGTAATCTAGAGATGATTTAAAGTATATGGGGAGGATGTACATAGGTTATATGCAAATACAAGGCCATTTATATGCAAATACTAGGTCTGCAGAAGAGACCTGAGGATCCTCAGATTTTGGCACCCCTGGGGGTGCTGGAACCAATCTCCTGCAGATACCAAGGGGCGACTGTAGTAATAATAAAAGAAGGTGGGCGGGTGGGGTGAAGAGATCGTCCTAACCTGTGAGGGCTGGAGGGGGAGAGTTAAATGACTTCTCAAGGTCTGATCAGCCCTAAGATTCTTTGATGTGGTTGCTCTGTCTCTTCCAGCTGTCTGTTTTGGATCCAAGGCTTTGGCTACTGGAGCCCTGAGCTCTGAGTGAGAAACTCCCAGCTCTGCACCACCCTCGGCAACCCACGACCCCGCGCCAGCTGGCTGACCTGAGCTCTCTGGGAGTTCCAGGCCAGGACTAATCGGCTCCTCTTATTTGCTTTGACTGTTGGGCGTCCAGGGAAGGCCCATGGCTGTGGAGCCAATGAACCCCTTCCAGGGACCTTCTGCCTCCATTAGTTAACTCATTAGGGGCTTCCCGGGCATCCTCTCGCGCTGAGCAGAGAGTCTGCCCTTTACCTTGTCCTTTTGTGCTTCGCTGGTTATGCACGGCTGACTGGAGAACTCAGTTCTGCAGCCAACCGTCTCATCCGAGTTCAGCCTAATTACTCAGTCCCTTGATATGGTTTAGGTTAAGTAAGAGCCCGTTTAATCCCTTTTTGAGCATAAAGTGAACCAGCAAGTGGAGTACTCTAGATATATTAATAAATGATTTGGGGATAGAATGATTTGAATTTAATATATGTATGTCCACTGCAAAGAACAATTGGATCAAGAACTTATTTGCTGGGTCTGCTTATGAGTTTATTCTTGTTAAACATTCAGACAGTACACACAAAGCTAAAGTTCCCCTGGGCTACCACCCCGAATCCATTCTTCTGGCTAGAGGTGACCACTGTTAAGAATTTCCAGTGCACTTTTGAGCCCCTTTCCAGGGTGTGATTGGAAGGGCATAGACTCTGGAGCCCATCTGCTCGGGTTTGAATTCCAGTCTTGTCACTTACCAGTGGAGCGATTTGGGTAAGTTACTTAACTTTATGCCTCGTGTTTCTTCACCCACAAAAATGGGGACAATAATAGTACCTATTTCGTAGGGTTTTTGAAGAATTAAAAGAGTTAATTTGTGTAAAGCACTTACAACGTCTGGCATACGGCTATTGCTCCAGTGTTACATATACGTATACATATGTATTCTAGAAAATTATAATGTTGTATTTACATGCTACCATACTGTACGTGTATTTCTTTTACTTGCTTTTTACAAACTCTTTCCCTATTAGCACAATTAAATGTAACCCCACTCTTTTTTAACTGCTTCAATGTTTTTCATTGCATGTTCATAACATAATTTATTTAGCTATTCCCTACTGATGGATATTCATATTATTTTCAATTTTTTGCTATTGCTAACGAAGCTGCAATGAATACCCCTGTACCTGCCTCCTTTTGCATGTATGCATTAATGTGTTTCTCTAAGGCAAATACTGAGATGTGGAATTATTGGGTTATAGGATATGCATGTTTGCTGTTGTTGTTGTTGTTGGTGGCATGGTATGTTTGTTATTTTGGATATTGTTAATATTCTTGCTTTAAAATGCCTTTTATATTTACCTGCACATTTACCTTTTCTGGCATTGTTTATTCCTTCTTGCACTTCTGTGCTTCCACTGGGATCATCTTCAGCCCAAATAACTTCCTTTAGTGAAGTCCAAAAGTGCTGCTGAGGGCCGGCCCCGTGGCTTAGCGGTTAAGTGCGTGCGCTCCGATGCTGGCGGCCCGGGTTCTGATCCCGGGTGCGCACCGACGCACTGCTTCTCCGGCCATGCTGAGGCCGCGTCCCACATGCAGCAACTAGAAGAATGTGCAACTATGACATACAACTATCTACTGGGGCTTTGGGGGAAAAATAAATAAATAAAATTATTAAAAAAAAAAAAAAAGTGCTGCTGATGAATTTGCTCAGTCTTTCTCAGCTTTGGTTTATTTGAGAACACTTCTTTCTGCCTTCATTTCTTCTTGATGAAAATTTTTGTTTTGAGGTCTTCGTAGATTTGTCTGCAGTTGTAAGAAATAGTACAGAGGGACCCTGTGTACCCTTTACTCAGTTTCCTCCAATAGTGAAATTCTGTAAAAGCAGAGTACTGAGAGCCTGAGATTTTCACCAGGATCTACCCACTTTGGCTGGATCTGAAGCTCAACACCTCCCAGCAGTACACAACTTCTGACATCTGCTCGGCTCTTCACCTCCCAGTGGCTATACTCTGTGAGGTCTTTGGAGGGCTTGCCCTCAGGAGTTGGGCAAAAGCTCGAAGTGAATTTTATGCAGATTTTTTTGTCTTTTTTTTCCCCAGCTCCCTTTTTGCTGAAACTCTGGCCCCTAGACTTCAATCACTGTGAAAACCTTTAGTGCTATTCTCTTTCCTCTATCCAGTGAGCTAGAAAAAGATGAAATCAGAGATATAACAGGAGGCTAGATTGTGTTGGTCCTTGTGAGCCATTTAAGCCACCGTAGGCCATTGTAATCATTGATATCATAAATAATCAACATTACAAATGGGTGTTGATTTTGGGGGGAATCTATTGAGATAATTGTTCCTTTAATGTATTAATGCAATGGGTAACATTAATAGATATTTAAAGCTTAAGCCATCCTTATATTTATAGGATGAAATTATCTTGATTACGATTCATTATTGTTTTTAATATGCTGCTAATAATTTGCTAATATTTTATTTAGGACTTTTGCACATCTGTTCACAGGTGATATTGGCTTATAGTTTTATTTTCTTGTGTTGTACTTGTCCATTTTGGGTATCAGAGTTATGCTAACTTCGTAAAATGAGTTTAGTAGCTTTCCATCTTTTTCCATGCTATGCAGCATTTGGTATAAATTGAGTATTTTCTGTTCTTTGAATGTTTGGCAGAATTTATCTAAAGGTTATTGGTCTACTGATGTTTACGTTTCTTCTTGAAACTGTTATAATTCATACTTTCCTACAAAATCATTATTTTAAATCAAGAATTCAAATTTATTGGCATAATGTTGTACATAGTATTCTCTTATAATTAAAAAATTACAGCCATAGTTAAATACCCTTTTCATTCCTCTTCCTTTTTTTTTTTTTTTTGGTGAGGAAGATTAGCCCTGAGCTAACGTCTGTTGCCAATCCTCCTCTTTTTGCTGAGGAAGATTGGCCCTGAGCTAACATCTGTGCCCATCTTCCTCTACTTTACATGGAATGCCGCCACAGCATGGCTTGATCCTGGTGTGTAGGTCTGTGCTCGGGGTCTGAACCCGCGAACCGCAGGCGACCAAAGTGGAGTGTGGGAACTTAACCACTACACCACCAGGCCAGCCCCGTTTCCTTCTTTTTTTGATCAGACTCAGCCAGTTTATTTATTTTTTGGTCTTTTCAAAGACTTAGCTCTTAGTTTTATTGATCAATTATTTAAAAAAAATATTATCTTTCCTTAGTTTCTGGGTTTATCTTCATTAATTCTTTCTGCTTTATCTGGTTTATTTATTTTTACTTTTCTAGATTTTTAATTAGTTCAATTACCAACAGTTTTATTTTCTATAAAGGTACTACGGCCATACATTTTCTTAAGATTCATGCAGGGGGCATGCCATTCATTTTGGTATGTTGTGTTCTATTTGTTGTTCATTTCTGAATAGTTTGTTATTTGTACATTTATTTCTTTTTAATCCAAGACTTTTTCAGAAATGTGTTTAAATTTCTGGCTGCCTATTTTTGGGGATAAAGGGGTCCCATAGTGGATGCCATGGTGTGCCACCTAGTTCTTCCTTTAGGACCAAGACATTTGTTCTCCCCAGTGAAGAGAATGTTGGTTGCTAATGAGTCATGGCCAAGTCCTTCCTTAATTATTGCTTTCAGCCAAAGGGAGCTGCTGACCCAAAGTCATGCCCCTTCTTAGGTTCCCAGGGCAGCTCACATCCGGTGATTGGTTGATGAAGGGTACAAAGGCCTGAACTTCTTGCCTCAATTTGGTACAACTGTGAGAGGCAGCCTCAGATCCAGAAATCTCTGTAGGATTGGCTGAGACCTCTGTGACTACGCAGTACAGTTCAACTTCTCCCTTTGCCCAATCCTACTTCCCTCATTCTCTCACAGGGATTGCTCGCAAGAGTGCCGCTTAAAACCTTCCTGTACAAAACCCTCCTGCACACAGATATGCATCTCAGAGCCTATTTCCTGGGGAAGCTGATCTCTGACCGGGCTATCTTTTGGTTATTTCTAATGCAGTTTACATTAATGAACATTTTGCCTCATGCACGAGTAAAAGAATTTCTATACCTAGAAGTGGAACCACTGGGTTAAAGAGAATATGCATCTTCAACTTTACCAGGTATTGCTAACTAGTTCTCTGAAGAGACTGTGCCAATTTACCCTCACATCAGTAGTGTACTTCACACCCTTGCTAACACTTTATATTACCATCCCTTTATCATAGCTTTCCTAGGTCACTCTGTTTGTATACCTAGGTTATAACTAGGTTACAGGTTGTTTTTAAAAAACTCGATCAGCGAGTCTCCAACTTTTAATAGATTAATTCTAGATGTTCACTTTCATTATTAATATCATTTTTATTGGAGATATAATTGGAGTTAATTGACTTAGTTCAAAATATAGAACCAGGGGTCAGGAAACCTGGATTCTAATCCTTATTTTGCCCAGGATCAACTCTACAGACTAGAATCAGTCATTTATCCTCTCTGGACCTCATTTTTCTCATCTGTTAAATATGGAAATTGGACTAAGAGAATCTCCTAGGCCCCATCCACTCTGACAGCAAATAATTCCCAGCGTTCAATCCCTACTCCTCTTCCACCACCATCGTCACCCCACCGCTGCCTATACTGAAGTCATCCTCTCTCTTAGAGGAAGAAGAAGAAATCTTTTGCTTCTCTTGGTGACAGGGGCTTGGGGTCAGGGTTAGGATAGGAGAATGCCCAGAAGTTGGAGGGGGGAAGACTGGGATGGATTTCTTCATTCTCTTTGCTATGTCACTCCCCTCCCTCTAACCTCCGCCTAACTCAAATTCTGACTGACTTCCCACTTACTGGTCTAGAGACAGTGCTCAGCAATTCTTATTTAATAGCGTTTATTTAGTTCTACTTTCAGATATCTGTCAAAATAAGTAACAAATGTCTGGTCCTTTAAAAGTTGAGGTTTTAGATGGATTAATATTTATTGAAAAACTATTTATTGATGCTATTTTGGTAACTGGGAATAAAAGCTGAATGAGACTCTGTCTCTCCCCTCAAAGCACACAGTCTGGTGGCAAGATCTGGAACACCAAAAGCATTGCTGCAGAGAGAGTGCTCCAGGTGTGATGAAGAATGAAGGCTTCTCAGTCCTGGGGCTGCCAAAGGAGTCCTTACTGAGGAGGTGGAGATTGGGGTGGCATCAGAAGAATGGCAAAGAGAAGGAGGGGACAAGCTGATATTATCTATTCTGCTTCCCGTTGTACATGTTTCATGCATCTTCATGTGGAGAACTGAATAGAAGGTAAAATCATAGTCAGCTTTTCAAGATGCTCCAAGGCCCTTGGAATCTGCTCCGGGTAAGGCCTAGTGTCACCCTTATGTATATTTATCATCAGCAACACTGTTTTTCTGGTTCATGTCGTAGGATCCTTCCTCCTGAGGTTTTGGGGTAGAGATAAGAATATAAGGAGGGGGCTGTGGAAGGGGCTCTGGTTTTCTCTGACAGGCAGGTCATTGGTTTCACATGAGAAGATACCCAGTCAGCCAAGAAAATAAATGACCACATGTCCAGTCTACAGACCAGAAGAAACCAGTCTACAAACTTAATAGAAAGCAGGCCCAAGAACCTTAAGGAAATGAGTCAAAACCTATCATTCTTTTACTAGTCTCTTTTAGAATTTTGTTTTTACTTTTGAGAGTGTGAGAATGAAATTCCATATTGGCAGCAGAATTGATTGCCTCCAGGCAGATGTCTCTGTGCCTAGAGTCTACTGATAAGGGGCAGGAGAGGGAAATGCAGATACTAGGAACTGATCAAGGAACATATGGCAGGAATCAATACAAATTATACCAACTGAATTGGAATTTCAGTGACCAAGCAATGTTTAAACAAAATGGCTGGTCAGTTTTCATCTCTGATGGAAATGTCATCCAATAGTTCCTCTTCTGGGAATAACGCCACAAACGATTATAGAAAATTGACTTTATACCTGAATTCCCAAATGAGAGGGAAAAGTTCCAGGCACCTGAATTCTCAAACAAACACAAAAATACTCAGATGAAATGATCTGGAAAAATGTTCAGCAAATTGTGGTCTTTGAAACAATACATCAACATGTACAAAAGTTCCATACGTATATGGAACCCAAGTGGAGTGACCAATCTGGATGGGAAAATTTGCTAAAGAAGAATTTTACATATTTCTTTTTTTTGGCAAATCAAGACATAGATTAGGGTTGAGGACAGAGGGGTAAATTCCATGTGATGGGATCTGCTCCCTTCAGTGGTAGTTTCAGACCGTGGAGATCCAAGATGATTATCTTCTGATCTCCAATGACCTACATTCCCTGCATGCAGCGAGGGAGACTATATTACAGATTCTTCTTCTCTGGAGCCCAACTCCATGTGAGTTGGTGAATAAAGCCTCTTGGTGCCCTCTTTAGCATTTGTTTCCCCAAAAGTCTATATTTTACTCCCAGTATTAACATATCAATACCACCAATATGCATACATTTTCATTAAATTACTTTCAATTGGAATAGCTAACATGTCCTTGTAATGCCATAAATGTGAACAATTATGAAGAAAGAGAACACTCCATTTGTTCTCTTTCAAGACCTCAAAATAGATTACCTTGTTCTCCCAACAGGTGAAAGTCCTTTTGCCCAACAAATTAGACATGGACAAATTGCTTCTATTTCAGGCTATTTTGAAAGCCTTTCCCTTCTGTTAACTTTCTCATTTATTTGTATTTGAGGTGTAATGTTAAATCTTGATCATAGGCACTAAATGAGGGGAACTGTACCACAAATAATAGAAAAAGGCAGATAATCCAAAAGACATTTTTATTTGGCTTTGAAATATGCGTATATATTTACCTTTGAATATGGGGATGTTGGACATTCCAGAAATTTATTTCAAACCAAATTAGGAAGCCAAACTGGGAAGACTTCATGCCCCTGGAACTAAGAGGCTATGTCCAATTTCTAGTCCTGCCAACCCCAATTAATGCCACCTTGCAACTCACTTCAAGCTGTGGAAAAGCATGAAGGGCTCAGACTCATTGACATTTTATTCTCTGCCAAATCTGTGCTGAAGCAGGGAAGGAGTTAAATAGACCAGTGTCTGTGGGTTTCCTGAAGTAAACAGAGAGACTTGAGACATCAACAGAACTGGGGTTAATACTGTTAAAATAAAAACTGAGGCGTATTAAAAATTTTGAGTTTATTTGAGCAAAAATCGATTTGAATCAGGCAGCATCCCATCTAGCAGATAGAAAGGATCTCTGAGGCGCTGTACAAAATGAAAGACTTTTACAGGCAGAAGGGAGAGGGAACAAGGAAGTTATACCAGGCAAAAAAAGCGGGTTGGTTATTGCAAAGTTACTTTTGGGAATGGCAGGGCTCTATCAGGCAGATGACCTAACCAGTGCTGATCAGGTGACTCCTGATTGACTGGTTTATGATTCTGTTTCTGAGAGAGCCAAAACTGTAATTAAGCCTTGGTTTGGTGACATGGGGCTTAACATAAGCGACTCCATTTTGGGCCTGTTTTCTTGTTTTTTAACAATACAGATTTAAGAATTAATCCATAAAGAGCATATGTCTGAAGTTCTAATAGAGCAACTTTCCAAATTTAGAAAGAGTTAATCTGGGTCAATACTTTGAGTTTATTATGTACCAGATACTCCAATTGATACAGTGGATGTAAGATTAAAAAGCAGACGAGCAAACACGTTACTATGTCCATAAAGCCTTAAATGACTGCTTTGTGTCTATCTCTTCAATGTCGTCTGCTCCTCTCTGCCCCTTATTGACTATGGGTCAGCCCCATCAGTCTTCTCTTGTTTTCTTGAACATGCCAGGTCTTTCTTGACTTAGGAACTTTGTACATTTGGTTCCTGAGGCCTCTGCCTGAAGTTCTCCCATCCCTCTTCACAAGGCGACTCCTCTTCTTGTAGGCCTCTGCTCAAGTAGCCCCACCTCAGAGAGGCCTTCCCAGTCTCCCGTCCTCAATACATCCCCTTTATGATGTCTTAGCAACCTCTCCCTTTTGTGTCACTTTGTTTCTTTCCATCTTTGTCCTTTACTGGGATGTAAGCATCCTGCAGGCAGGTGCTTTCCTGTTCAATACTGCACCTCCAGCTCCTAGCACAGGGGCTGGCTCATAGAGATGAGTGATACGTAGTTTTGAGTCAATCAATCAAAGCTGAATAAGATCTGATGTGAAAGGGCTCATAGACGAGTGCTGAGCAGTAGTAAACCTGAAAACCGTAATTACTGTCAGTTATTCCAAATTTATTGTCAGCTTAAAATTTTTTTAAAATAGTGTGACCAGTTTTAAGGATTTTAGAAAATTATATCTTTTGTTACAGAAAGTTTCAAATCTTGTTTCATTTATATTCCCACTCACCATTCTCTCCCCACTATTGGATTATTTTGAAGCAAATTCCGGACATCACATGAGGGCCAGGACTAGGGTGAGGCAAGTGAGGTGCCTAGCATGCGACATCGAAGGGGCCCTCATCCCAGCTGCCAACCTTGCCTTTGCACCACCTGACGGCCTGACCCCAGTCCCGGTCCTGCATCATATCATTTCACCAGCAAATATATCAGTATGTATGTGTCTGTATAAGGCAAAAACTCTTTAATTAAAAAAACACACATAACTACATTACTGTTATCACACTTGAAAATAACAATTCATTAATATCATTAAATGTCCAGTCTGTGTTCAAATTTCTCTGATTATTTCACAATAATTTTTAGGTTGGTTTGTTTGCAGGAGGATCCAAACAAAGTCCACACGTTGCGTTTAGTTGATATGGCTCGAAGAAAGTCTCTTTCAATCCATTGGTCTCCCCATTCCTCTTTTTGTTGCTATTTTTGTTTTGGATTTTCCTTGTGATTTATGGAGTAAAAGAAAAACTGATGATTTGTCCTGTAAAGTTTTCGACATTCTTAGTTTTGCTAGATGCATCTGTGTGATATTGTTGGACATGTTCTTCTGCCTCCAGTATGTCCTGTCACCTGGTAATTAGATCTAGTGGCTTGATCAGTGTCTTAGTCAGTTCAGGCTGCTGTAACAAAGTACCATAGACTGGTGGCTTATCAACAGAAATGTATTTCTCATAGTTCTGGAGGCTGGGAGTCTGAGATCAGGGTGCCAGCATGTTCAGCTTCTGGCAAATGCCCTTTTCCAGGTTGCAGACGACTGACTTTTTATATCCTCACATGGTGGAAAGAGAGCTAGCTAGCTCTCTGGCCTTTTCCTATAAGGGCACTAATCCAACCACGAGGGATCCATCTTCATTCCTAATTACTTCCCAAAGGCCTCGCTGTCACATTTGGGATTAGGGTGTCAACATATGAATTTTGAGGGGACACAAACATTCAGTCCATTGCAACCAGATTCAATGTTTTTGCAAGGATACTTCATAGATGGTGCTCTATACATCCACCCAGGGGCGTGTAAATCTGGTCATCCTTCTTTTTGTGATGTCAGTAACCATTGAAGATCATTGCCTAGATTCATTACATATTAGAGTTACACAATAGCAATATTCAGATTTTACTATTCTTTCCTTATTTGTCAGTTGGAACACTTCTATAAAAAGGAACTTTTCCTCATCAGCTATTTGTTTACTTTGAGGTGCAGTTCATACAGAAAAGGCAGATAAATGCTTGATTCTTTCCCTTTATGTCAGTTTTCAGAGTGATGAGTTGATTTTCCTTTATTCTCCAAAGGTGACCAATGAGGTGTTGGTGGTGGTGGTGTTTTGTATCGTTAGGAAATCATGGATTTATAATGTATTTGGTGTGTTTCAATAAAGTTGTCCCAAATTTTGCAGTTGGAGCCTCTTTTAGTTGGCACCTCAGTCCTTCTGGCAAGGCGCTGGTAGTCTTGCTAGTTGCCTGGTTCCAGGTTCATCCTGTATATTTCATGCCCCCGACCTAGAATCAGCCATTTCACCTAGGAACCTGGATTTCTTTTAGTGGAGAATTATATTTAGGGACCACAATCTGAATGTAAAATGATTTAAATCCAGGATTCCAAATGTCTGCTTCTATTATTAATATATTTGTTTGTTAAAAGGAATATAGTTAATGAACTTGTATAGTCCAAGGCATGGAACCAGTAGGAGGGAAGCCAGTTAGGGTTGAAACCAGTGGAAGGAGGAAGGAGGAGAAGGAAGACATGTATTCCAATTTCTCCCTCCACTTCCTCCCATCTTCCCTACCCTGTCATTCTCCTACCCCAAATCTCTGAGCATCATGAGAAGCCCTTTTCTAAACGGAAAATTGCTAGTAGTCTATCAGATCTAGTTGGGGTAGGAATGGAGTTGGGTGTAAAGAATTGATTAAAGGACCACTGAGAGGAAATTCCATTTTTCATTTTCAAAAACAAAGCATTCGTCTCTATTTGTATTTCTCTATTTCCATTTTTTTTTTTTATTATGGATAGCATTCTTTTGGGTTTGATACTAAAGGTACCAAAGAAGGAATGTAAAACTTTGGTTCCAATTATAAGACATCAGAAACTTGTGGAGATGGTGAAGGAGTAGCACTGGGTTTTCTCAGCCACCCCCTCACCCCGCCCCAGGGCACAAGAGATGGAAGGCATAGCAACAGTTCTCCATTCAGACCTGGAGCTGGAGATGGAGTTTCCAAAGGATCCAGACGAACCTGGGGCTCTAATACTCTCTCTTCCCTGTGAGTGTGTCTGTGCCACTGCAGCTGTACAACTTCACTGGGATGTCATTACCCCTGGGGTCAGGGGCAGTGCTTCAGATGGAGGGAAAATAACCACCTCTTCAAGCTGCCCGGGATTATTTTTGTTGTTATTGTTTCAGGGGAAAGCCGTAATAGCATTTCTGAAAGTAGAGTGGTTGCTTCCTTTACTGTTACCTGATATTTCTTAGTTGATATTTTTTTTCCAGGAGGCTTTTCCACAAAACTTATTGTTCAGGGGGAGGCACAATCGAAATCAATTGCTAATTAAATTTGTGTCTAAATTAATAAATCACAACTATTCAGACATATCTGTCTGAATAATTTCTATTATGGTGAACATAATTGTTAGATTCAGCATTTAATGAACCATATTGTTAGGTAAAATTCTTATGACAATTGGGACTAATAGAATATATTAACCTTTATTCTTCCCAGCTTGACATTACATCGGACCATGTTAATATGAAAGCACCTAGAAGAGTTTCATCGTTAAGTAGTCATTGTGACTCTGCTGGCCTTCTGATGGAGCTTGTGAGGCTTTGGAAAACTAGTGATGTTTGATGTTTGTCAATGGGTGTCCTTGTCTATGATCAGTTTTGGGGGCATTTGGTTCTGTGTGTGCATATCTTCATAAGATAGGAACTGTACCAAGCTTGAGAGCTGGAAAGCCCACATCAAGTGTCAACAACCTGTTTGGAGCACCCATCTATAGGGTACTCTGGGTTTTGGGTCCCAGGCTGGGTATGTAGTGGGTGGAAATAGAAGGAATAAACACGACTCCTTTCCGAGGGGAGCACCCAGTCTAATGGAGAAAACAGAAGAGCTTTATGAGAAAGTATAAAGGCCACTCATTCCAAAGAATCCTAAGTATATTTAACAAGAAATAGCTTTATGGATCTATATCAAGATGTAACTCTAAAGTTCTGTGATCGCTTTCTTAGAGAAGATATAAGAATTTATACATCCTCTTGAATGTCATCTCCTTCAAAATGTCAGCATGGCAATCTGGACACCCATCCCAGTGAACTCTGCTTTGGGAGATGTCTTGCCCTTTTAAATGTTTAGCGTGGAACATCAGCTCTGCCTTCGTAACCAGGAAAATAATTCTAGTTCACAGAACCAAGCAGTATTGGGCAATGTTACCGTTAAAGGTGAAGAGCAGCTTCCCTTGTCTTCCTGCGACACCAGTCAGCCCAGCAATGACAACAGCTGGTGCCAACCAGGCCTTCCCTGATGCTCAGAGTCAGGCCAGTAGCTCAGGAGTCAGACCTCCCTCTTCTCTCATTGACGACAGAACAGCACTTTGTGCAAAATCCTCTATCACTGAGTAGTGGCCAGGGGCCTTTCGGCTTTGCGTTAACCATAAAACTGGCCCCAATAAACTGGAGAAGGCACAAAATCACTTCCCCTCACCCGAGTCCCTGGCTTCCTTTTCTTGCCTATGAGAGGCGATGGGAGGGAGTGGAGGCTGTACCCCAGAGCACCATCTGTGTAGCAGTGACTGTCTGTGGAAGTCACTGTAAGTTGGCACCCAGCTTTGCTTCTTTGTTGTTTGTTTTGTTAAAAGTAATAAACCTCTTGTAAAGGACATGTAGTTAGGATCGTTACTTTTGCTTTAAGCAAATTCCTAAGAGGAAAGCCGAACCCCAGTGATCTATAGTGGAAGGAGGAGGACAAACACTAAGCCCTGAAAGACACATCCTCCCGCCCCAAGTCCAACAGTCTGGTATGCGCACAAGCCCACATTTGATTTATACATGCTGCTTGCGACTTTTAATCATCTGCTCTATTTGACCACTTTTGACTAGAGTCTAAAACCCCCAAATTTTCCCAAACTGATTAGGATTAATATAGGAAAATTTTCATAGAAGATAAAGGAGAGTTCTGAAGAATTAGACAGACAGGATTTAGCAAAAAGGAGTGGGAAGGGCGTCTCAGAGGCAGAGAAATGGGTCTGCCTGAGTGGAGCGTGAGGGAGTAATTGACCCCAGGTGCATCCTGAGGTTCTGAGGCAGCTGCCATCCAGCCCTGTCTAAGAATCCAGCACTTCCCTCTCCCTCTTGGAGACAGAGCTAGGAGAGAGTGAGGCTGCTTCTCCAAAGTTGGTCTGCCAGGCTGTTCTCGCCCCTCTCTCTCCTATCCCCTGTTCTCCTTCCAAGCAGTCTGTCCCCAGGCCTCTGACTAATTTTAGCCCAACTGTTACCAGGCTCAGGGTAGATGGAGCAACTGCTCCTGCAAGTCTGCCTGTGGGTGCTTGGTGGATGTCAGCCGTTGGCGGGGCTCTGCTTGGCCAGGGCCCAGTCGCAAACAGCACTGAGCATGGAGACAGCCGGCAGAAAGGACCTGGAGCTTGTGGTGAACAGGTGCTCTGATCTCTCTCCGAAGATGGTTTTTGAGAGTGGACACAAGGATATTTCATGTGGTTGATTATGGGAGTGGGAGAGCCCCTATTGAAACTGAAAATAGTACGTGCAGGTTGAAAGATGTTCTCTCAGCTGCTTTTTCCAAGCTATCACAAACGGCATATGGAAGGTGGTAAAATGAGGGATAATTTATCAAGCAGGCTGAAGGGACCTTTCCCGGACATGGTAGGTATTTCTGTTTGGGTGCAGAAATATTTAGTTTTGAAATTATTAAACAACATCATCATCTTCTTGGCAATTTTGTCCTTTTGGTAAACCAAGCAGAGCGCATACGTATTTGTGTCTGCAAATTACTTTGGAAAATGCATATTATTTACTTGTTCTGAAGAGGCTCTTAGGCTCTGTTGTCTAAATAGGAAATTTGGATCTAACAAAACGAGACTCTTATGGACTCCCAGACAAATAACAACAGAGGCTAATACCTTTAAACATTCAAAATTTTTTAAACAAAGGTCATTTTGGTTAGCTATCAGGACAAAATTCAGTCTAAACCTCTACAACTCATTTCTTTCTCTCCCCATTCTCTCCCTTTTAACACAGTCAAGGCAAATCCCTGGATACAAGAGAAACTTTCTTCCTGTGCTCTGAGAAACAGCTGAGGCCTCCAAGCCTCATCCCCAAAAATGTCACGTGTAACCAGGCCGTGGAAGCTGTGAGGAGGAGTAATAGGATATGTTCCGAGCACCGATTCTGGATGCATTTGTGCTGGCCGAGGGAGTGATTCGGGAGAGACGTATCTGCCTTTCAAAGGCATGTTAACTACGAGGGGCTTTAAGACCCTGTTGGCGTAGAATCGTTTTTCTTCCTTTGAACTCCCATGGTATTAAAACTCCTACAGCATGGTTAGGTACCGCGTCCTGCTGTTCTCTTCTCTGAACCTCAGTTTGTCATCTGTGAGACAGACAAGCAGCGGCAGCCTTTCTTTTTTCCAAGATATCTTATGCAAAATTTCAGTGGGTAGAATGCGTACCGGTAGAGCTGCTTTGCTGGAATCAGGTGAGGAGCCCACTGGCCCCTCTTTACCCGCCCTGGTCTCTCTGGCGGTCCCCAAGGCCCACAAAGACATGAAGGTGCAGGGTTCCACAGGTCACCGTTTGAGTCCCCAGGACTGGATGATTGCTAAGTCTTTCTAGCTCCAGGGTTTGGGAGTTCTAGGTATTTCACGGGTAAGTGGCCATCTCTGGCCTCCAGTGTTGGCTTTGGTGTATATGGCAGAAAAAAGAGGGTGAAGCCATTGGCTTTCACCCTCCTGCTCATTTGCCTTCTTCAGATGGAAAGGTTTCATAGCTTTGGGTCTCCTAAGTCAATCTCTCAGAAGTGAGAGGAGAATCTTCTCCCACGTGGCATATTCCCAGTTGATTTGGGGTGTCCCAGGGCAGCACTTGTGTTGTTTCCCTGACGAGGAACCAGCGCCTCATATCTGTGGAGCACAGTGGCTAGTGTGGGGGTGTGACTGGTGTGCTTTGAGGGGTGTCAGTAGCTGAAAAGGAGGCCCTCGGGAAACATCCAGCAAAGGTGCAGGCCTCACTTTCCAGAAGGTTCCCCAGTTGTAAATCTTAGACCTCCTTCTTGGAGGATCAGAAAGATCAGTATTTACTATGAGGTTCCTGGCTGGGGCTTGGCCTCTCCTTCCACTTCTCAGCGCCTCTCCCTTGGTCACATGACCTGCTGGCTGCTTTCTTCTGGAGCCCTTGGCTTCCTAAATGATCATGGATGAAAGAACAAATCTGTCCCACACAGGTTATCTTTGCCATCTTAATATTTGTTAAGCTTTTTGATTTACTGAGGAGTTAAAGTCACATCAGGTCACAAAACTGCACATTAGCTCTGCTTCACGAAACACTCTGAGCAAAGGGTTTAACTCATTTATTTCACCATCTTTAAACCAATGTAGCTGAAGAATTGCACCTCCCCTTTATAAATCTTCCCATTTATTTCTGACTCAAGTTTAGGGGAGGGTGCAGACCTAGTCTGTTCTGGGGTTTTACATATGGCCATGGAAACCTGACATGTACTGCTCGTAATGGTGAGCAAACCCAGCTCACATATGTTCAATTAGCCAGAGAAAAATCTCATCTAGGAAGCCTGAGGCATGTGCTTTGCTGATAAGACTTCCTTTTGGTGTTTGAGATTGGCCAGTGCCTTACCTTCCTCTCTCCTCTAACTGTCGCCCCCTGCGTTCTTTTCCCACTTGCTTCTTTCACTCTGGAAGTCCAACTAATTTGGAGGGAAATTTGACGAGCAAAAGATTTACAGAGAATCATTGCAGGTTGCTCTAAAAGAGAGGGTTTAGAGGCTGTGATTTGTGACTGACTTAAATTAGGTCAAGAAGAATCCAGATTGTGGCTTTTCTCCATTCTATTCAGTCACTTACTCCTCCTCAGAAAGGGAATTTCCAAAGGGATACCATTGCTCTAGGCATCTTTGGCAACCCTGTAGGGGGGGTGGTGAGACCTCTCCCCTGAGGTAAGATCTGAGGGTTGTGCTGAGCGACATCGTGGTGCTGAAGTTGGGAAGGGGGGCCCTTCCGGGCGGCCTGACTCCTTCCTAATGTGATCTAATATAGAACCGGGACACTGGGCTTTTCATATTTCTATTGTCTAGATATTTCAAGTTCTATTTGTGGTCTAATATATAATCAATTTTTAAAAATGTTCCAAGGATATTTGAAAAGAATTTCAAATATGTAATTCAAAATATGCGATATGTTTTATATTACAAAGTTCAAAATATATTTTTTAAATCATGCTTGCAATGGTTTCTTCATATCAGTTATATCCATATTTATTTTTTATCTATTTCATCTATTGATATTTTGGAAGGCAAGCGAAAACCTCTACTATTATTGAGGTTTTCTCAGTGCTTCCTTATGTTTCTAATGGATTTTACTTTATAAATTTCTCTGATTTTTTGCAAGTATAAATGTCTATGATGGTTTTATCTTCTTTGTGAATTGTACCTTTTATCAGTACAAAATATTCATCTTTGTTTTCTTTAATTTATAGTTGCTGATATATATTTTTGATCATTTTTTTAAATTCCTTATTTGAAAATTAAAAATAAAAAAAGCTAAAAAGGATGATATAATAAAACCTGGATACCCACCATCCCAAATGAACAAATGTTAATATTTTTCATGTGTACTTCAAATTTTAAAAAAACTTAATAGATTTTATTTTTTGGAGCAATTTTAGGTTCACAGTAAAATTAAGCAGAAAGTACTGAGAGTTCCTAAATTACCCCCCACTCCCGTAGGCACACAGATCCCTCACCATCAACTTCCTGCACCAGAGTGATACGTTTGTTACAATCAATGAACCAATATTGACACATATCACCCAAAGTCCATAGTTTACATTCATCCATGGTGTATATCTGCCATTATGGTATCGCACAAAATTTCACTGCCCTGAAAACCCTCTGTGCTCTGCCTATTCATTCCTCCTGTCTCCCTAATCCCTGGGAACCACTGATCTTTTCACTGTCTCCATAGTTTTGACTTTTACAGAATGTTGTGTAGTTGGAATCAGACGGTATGCAGACTTTTCAGATTGCTTCTTTCACTTAGTAATAAGCATTTAAGTTTCCTTCGTGTCTTTTTATGGCTTGATAGTACTGAATAATATTCCATTGTCTGGATGTACCACAGTTTATTTATCTCTTCATCTACTGAAGGGTGTCCTGGTTGCTTCCAAGTTTTGGCAATTATGAATAAAGCTGCTATAAACATCCATGTGCAGGACTTTGTGTGGACATAAGTTTTCAACTCATTTGGGTAAATATCAAGGAGTGTGATTGCTGGATCATATGGTAAGAATATGTTTAGTTTTGTAAGAAACTGCCAAACTGTCTTCCAAAGTGTCTGTCCCATTTTTCATTCCCACCAGCAATGAAGGAGAGTTCCCATTGCTCCACATCTTTGTCGGCATTTGGTGTTGTCAGTGATTTGGATTTGGGCCATTCTAATAGGTGTGTAGTGGCATCGCATTGTTGTTTTAATTTGCAATTCCCTAATGATGTATGATGTGGAGCATCTTCTCCTGTACCTATTTGCCGTTTGTATATCTTCTTTGGTGAGGTGTCTGTTTAGGTCTTTTGCTCATTTTTTTAGTTGGGTTGTTTGTTTTCTTATTGTTGAGTTGAAAGAGTTCTTTCTATGTTTTGGATAACACTTCTTTCTCAGATACATCTTTTGCAAATATTTCCTCCTAGTCTGTGATTGTTTTTAAAGAAATAAAACATCATAAAGTTTAAATCTCTTATATTTCCCTCTCTAGTCCAATTCCGTTCTATCCATCCTCAGAGGGAACAATTATCATGAATTTGGTGTGTATTCAGTCTGGACTTTTATATGTTTGCTACATGTATACATTAATAATACATAGTAATGTTTTGTGTATTTAAGAATTACTTAAAAGATCTCATACTGTACGTTACATTTCAAGACCTTTTTTCTCCCCACTCAATCTATGTTTTTTTAAAGATCTATCTGTGTTAATACATATGGGTATGCTTATTCATTTTAACTATTGCAGAGTATCCTATCACATGAATATATCACACATTTTATATCCGTTTGCCTATGTCAAGCATTTGGATTATTTCTAATTTTTTGTTCTTATGAACAAAGCTTCAATGTCTCATTGCATTCATGTGAAAGTTTCTCTAGTGTACAAAACTGGAAGTGGAATTTCTGAGTTATAGTATGTGCAGGATTTTTTTACTTATACTAGACATTGCCCAATTGCTTTTCAATGTGATTTTGTCAATATACACAAGAGATATGTGAGGTTTTTATTTTTCTGTATTCTTACCAACAATTCATATGGTCAGACTTTTAAATTTTTGTCAATTTAAAGGATGGAAACTAGCATCTCACTGCATTTTTTGTTTTTTGTATGTTTTTTTATTTTTGTGAGGAAGATCGGCCCTGAGCTAACATCTGCCAATCCTCCTCTTTTTGCTGAGGAAGACTGGCAGTGGGCTAACATCCATGCCCATCTTCCTCCACTTTATATGGGATGCCGCCACAGCATGGCCTACCAAGCGGTGCGTTGGTGTGCGCCCGGAATCTGAACCGGCGAACCCCGGGCCGTCGCAACAGAGCACGCACACTTAACCACTTGCGCCACCGGGCCGGCCCCGTGTGTTTGTTTTTTAAACTGCATCTCCCTGATTACTATTGAGACAAAATTTTTCAAACTTATTGGTCATTTTCTCATTTCTTAATTGCCCGTTCGTACCCTTTACCCATTTTCTATTGGGATATCTATTTTTTATTAATTTATAGGAGTTATTCATGTATTCGAGACATGAAGTTTTTGTTGGCAGAGATGATGTTAAAAATATTAAACAATAAAATATGAAACACCAGTACAGCATGAGTAATCTCAATAGATTACCCATCAAAATAGATGCCATATCCAATTGGAACAAACTGAAATCATACAGACATTCTTTTATTTTTATTCTAAAATTATAGATTTGTTCCTTTATATCTAGATATTTATTTATTTATTTATTTTATGTTTGTTTATTGTTGTTATTATCTACTACTTAATGAAGGAAATCATACGGTATTTGACCTTCTCCCTCTGACTTATTTCACTTTGCATAATACCCTCAATGTCCATCCATGTTGTCACAAATGGCTGGATTTCATCATTTCTTATGGCTGAGTAGTATTCCATTGTGTATATGTACCACATCTTCTTTATCCATTCGTCCCTTGATGGGCACTTAGGTTGCTTCCAAGTCTTGGCTATTGTGAATAACGCTGCAGTGAACACAGGGGTGCATGTATCTTTATGCATTGGTGTTTTCAAGTTCTTCGGATAAATACCCAGTAGTGGAATAGCTGGATCATATGGTAGTTCTATCCTTGATTTTTTGAGGAATCTCCATACTGTTTTCCACAGTGGCTGCACCAGTTTGTACTCCCACCAGCAGTGTATGAGAGTTCCCTTCTCTCCACATCCTCTCTAACACATATCGTTTTCTGTCTTGTTAATTATGGCCATTCTGACAGGTGTGAGGTGATATCTCATTGTAGTTTTGATTTGCATTTCCCTGATAGTTAATGATGTTGAACATCTTTTCATGTGTCTGTTGGCTATCTGTATATCTTCTTTGGAGAAATGTCTGTTCAGGTCTTTTGTCCATTTTTTAATTGGGTTGGTAGTTTTTTTGTTGTTGAGATGCATGAGTTCTTTATATATTTTGGAGATTAAGCCCTTATCAGAAGTATGGTTTGCAAATATCTTCTCCCAATTGTTAGGTTGTCTTCTCGTTTTGTTGATCGTTTCCTTTGCTGTGCAGAAACTTTTTAGTTTGATGTAGTCCCATTTGTTTATTTTTTCTATTGTTTCTCTTGTCCGGTCAGACATGGTGCTTGAAAATATGTTGCTAAGACCTATGTCGAAGAGCATACTGCCTATGTTTTCTTCTAGAAGTTTCATAGTTTCAGGTCTTACATTCAAGTCTTTAATCCATTTGGAGTTAATTTTTGTGTGTGGTGTAAGGTAAGGGTCTACTTTCATTTTTTTGCATGTGGCTATCCAGTTTTCCCAACACCATTTGTTGAAGAGACTTTCTTTTCCCCATTGTATGTTCTTGGCTCCTTTGTTGAAGATTAGCTGTCCATAGATGTGTAGGTTTATTTCTGGGCTTTTGATTCTATTTCATTGATCTGTGTGTCTGTTTTTGTGCCAGTACCATGCTGTTTTGGTTACTATAACTTTGTAGTATATTTTGAAATCAGGGAGTGTGATTCCTCCAGCTTTATTCTTTTTTCTCAGGATTCCTTTAGCTATTCACGGTCTTTTGTTGTTCCATGTAAATTTTAGGATTCTTTGTTCTATTTCCGTGAAAAATGTTGTTGGAACTTTGATAGAGATTGCATTGAATCTATAGATGGCTTTAGGAAGTATGGACATCTTAACTATGTTAATTCTTCCAATCCAAGAGCACAGAATATCTTTCCATTTCTTTGTGTCTTCTTCAATTTCTTTCAGCAATGTCTTATAGTTTTCCGTGTACAGATCTTTCACCTCTTTGGTTAAGTTTATTTGTAGGTATTTTATTCTTTTTGTTGCAATTGTAAATGGGATGGTATTCTTAATTTCTCTTTCTGCTACTTCGTTGTTAGTGTATAGAAATGCAACTGATTTTTGTATGTTGATTTTGTATCCTGCAACTTTACCATATTTGTTTATTACTTCTAAAAGTTTTCTGGTGGATTCTTTAGGGTTTTCTATATATAAAATCATGTCATCTGCAAATAGTGACAGTTTCACTTCTTCCTTTCCAATTTGGATCCCTTTTATGTCTTTCTCTTGCCTGATTGCTCTGGCTAGGACTTCCAGTACTATGTTAAATAGGAGTGGTGACAGTGGGCATCCTTGTCTGGTTCCTGTTCTTAGAGGGATATCTTTCAGTTTTTCACCATTGAGGCTGATATTAGCTGTGGGTTTCTCATATATGGTCTTTATTATTTTGAGGTACTTTCCTTCTATACCCATTTTATTCAGAGTTTTTATCATAAATGGATGCTGTATCTTGTCAAATGCCTTCTCTGCATCTATTGAGATGATCATGTGATTTTTATTCTTCATTTTATTAATGTGGTGTATCACGTTGATTGATTTGCGAATGTTACCATCCCTGCATACCTGGAATAAATCCCACTTGATCATGGTGTGTAATCTTTTTAACATATTGTTGTATGCGATTTGCCAGTATTTTGTTGAGGATTTTTGCATCGATGTTCATCAGTGATATTGGCCTGTAATTTTCTTTTTTTGTGTTGTCCTCTTCTGGTTTTGGTATCAGGGTAATGTCGGCTTCGTAGAATGAGTTAGGGAGCTTCCCCCCCTCCTCAATTTTTTGGAAGAGTTTGAGAAGGATAGGTATTAAGTCTTCTTTGAATGTTTGGTAGAATTCACCAGGGAAGCCGTCTGGTCCTGGACTATTATTTTTGGGCAGATTTTTGATTACTGTTTCGATCTCCTTACTGGTGATTGGTCTATTCAAATACTCTACTTCTTCTTGATCCAGTTTTGGAAGGTTGTATGATTCTAAGAATTTATCTATTTCTTCCAGATTGTCGAATTGGTTGGCATATAGCTTTTCATAGTAGTCTCTTATAATCTTTTGTATTTCTGAGGTGTCTGTTGTAATTTCTCCTCTTTCGTTTCTGATTTTACTTATTTGTGCCTTCTCTCTTTGTTTCTTGGTGAGTCTAGCTAAAGGTTTGTCAATTTTGTTTATCTTTTCAAAGAACCAGCTCTTGGTTTTATTAATTTTTTCTATTGTTTTTTTACTCTCTATAACATTTATTTCTGTTCTGATTTTTATTATTTCCCTTCTTCTACTGATTTTGGGCTTTGTTTGTTCTTCTTTTTCCAGTTCCTTTAGGCGCCTTGTTAGATTGTTTATTTGAGCTTTTTCTTGTTTGTTGAGATAGGCCTGTATGGCTATAAACTTCCCTCTTAGAACTGCTTTTGCTGTATCCCATAAATTCTGGCATGTCCTATTTTCATTTTCATTTGTCTCCAGGTATTTTTTCAATTGTTCTTTGATTTCTTCGTTGACCCAGTCGTTGTTCAGTAGTATTTTGTTTAATCTCCATGTATTTGTGGCTTTTCTGATTTTCTTCCTATAGTTGATTTCTAGTTTCATACTGTTGTGGTCAGAAAAGATGCTTGGTATTATTTCAATCTTCTTAAATTTATGGAGATTTGTTTTGTGGCCTAATATGTGATCAATCCTGGAGAATGTTCCATGTGCATTTGAAAAGAATGTGTATTCTTCGGTTTTTGGATGGAATGCTCTGTATATATCTACTAGGTCCATCTGTTCTAGTGTGTCGTTTAAGGCCAATGTTTCCTTATTGATCTTCTGTTTGGATGATCTATCCATTGGTGCAAGTGGAGTGTTAAAGTCCCCTACTATTATTGTGTTACTGTCTATTTCTGTTTTTATGTCTGTTAATAATTGCTTTATATATTTAGGTGCACCTACATTGGGTGGGTAGATATTTACAAGTGTTATATCCTCTTGTTGGATTGTTCCCTTGATCATTATGTAATGCCCTTCTTTGTCTCTTTTTACAGTTTTTGTTTTAAAGTCTATTTTGTCTGATATGACTACTGCTACCCCAGCTTTCTTTTCATTGCCATTTGCATGGAGTATCTCTTTCCATCCCTTAACTTTCAGTTTGTCAGTGTCTTTAGGTCTGAAGTGTGTCTCCTGTATGCAGCATGTTTATGGGTCTTGTTGTTTTATCCAATCAGCCACCCTATGCCTTTTAATTGGACCATTTAGTCCATTGACGTTTAAAGTAGCTATTGATAAGTATGTACTTACTGCCATGTTCTAACTTTTTTTTTCTCAGTGTTTTAGTAGTCCTTCTCTGTTCCTTTCTCCTTCTATACAGAATTGATGGTCTCTTTAGTTTGACCTCTGTCTGAAAGCTCTACTCTTTCATTCCCCTCCTCCCTCATTTTATGTTTTTGATATCATATCTAACCTCTTTTATGTGCATTTGTGTCTAGTACCCTCGTTTCATGGAAATAGATAATTTTTCCTATTTGCGGTCTTCTCTTTTCCCCTTAAATCAGTCCCTTTAACATTTCTTGTAGCACTGGTTTCTTGTTGACAAACTGCTTTAATTTTTGCTTGTCTGGGAAATTTTTGTTCTCTTCTTCCATTTTGAATGATAACCTTGCTGGCTAGAGTATTCTTGGCTGTAAGTGTTTTCCTTTTAGCACTTTAAATATACTGTGCCACTCTCTTCTAGCCTGTAAGGTTTCTGCTGAGAAGTCAGCTGATAGCCTTATGGGGTTTCTTTTTATGTAACTTGACTTTCTCTTGCGGCTTTTAGGATTCTCTCTTTACCTTTAATTCTGGACATTTTGATTATGATGTGTCTTGATGTGGGCCTCTTTGGGTTTATCTTGTTTGGGGCTCTCTGTGCTTCCTGTACCTGGATGTCTGCTTCCTTCCTTAGATTAGGGAAGTTTTCATCTATTATTTCTTGAAATAGATTCTCTGCCCCCTTGTCTCGCTCTTCTCCTTCCGGGACACCTATAACATGGATGTTAGTGTGCTTGATGTTGTCCCAGAGGTCCCTTAGACTGTCTTCACTCTTTTTAATTCTTTTCTCTTTTACCTGTTCAGCTTGGGTAATTTCTTCTAGTCTTTCATCCAGCTCACAGATCCGTTCTTCTGTATCCTCTACTCTGCTTTTGAGTCCCTCTAGTGAATTTTTCATTTCCAGTATTGTATTCTTCATTTCTGATTGGTTCTTTTATATATCTTCCATTTCTTTGTTGACATTCTCACTGAGTTCATCTATTCTTCTCCCCAGATCAGTGAGCATCCTTAACACTCTTTGTTTGAACTCTCTGTCAGGTAGGTTGCTCATTTCTGTTTCCCATAGTTCCTTTTCTGGGGTTTTTTCCTGTTCCCTTACTTGGAATATATTCCTTTGTCTCCTCATTTTGCCTCTTTCCCTGTGCTTGTGTCTACGTATTAGGTAGGTCAGCTACTCCTGCTCTTGGATAGGTGACCTTATGTAAGTGATGCCTTAGGAGGCCTGCAGTGTGCTTCCCTCAGTTCTCAATGTTCTAGGGGTGACCCCCATGTGGGCTACGTGTGTCCTTCTGTTGTGGCCTCTTTGCTCTCCCTGTAGGCGCCCAGGGAGGCTGAGTTATGCTCCTGGCCAGCTGTTGTAATGTTCAGCTGCTTGTAATTGTTGTGGGCCCTTCAGTCTCTTTATCAGGTGTGGGGAGCCCCAGCACAGTTGGCTGCAAGTTCTAATACCACATTTGTGTTGCAATATTTCTTTTAACTGAGTAGGCCCCCAGCGTGGCAGGTTGTTAGGCTCAGGGCCTTACAATTGCTGTAAGCCTCCAGCCTTTTGGTCTCTTGTCAGCTCTCTGAGGATTGCAGCTGTGTGGGGCTAGCCAGAGGCACAGGAGCACCCAATTGTTTCAGGCTGTGGAAGGTGGGGCAAACCTCCTATGTGGGTCTTTGAGAAGCACAAGTCTTCTGCAGCTGACAAGCCCTGCCGCCCACAGGTCCACACACACAGTCAACACAGTCCTGCCCCGTGTGCATGTCCTGACCTCCCGAAGTGGACCCAGTCTCTCCATGGCGGGAGCCCCACACACTCCGCCACTGCCCCACACTCTCCACCCGCTCCTTGAGCATGCCCTGTCCCACTGAAGTTGGCTCAGTTGCCAGGCTGCAGAGAATCCAGTCACCAATCTCTGCAGGCCCACAAGTTGCCTGAGGGCTTGTTGTTGGGTGGGGCCAGTCTCTAGGGTGGGCTGCCGGCTCTGGCTGAGCTGGATTAAATTGGTGCTCTAGCGGTTGGGACAGATCCTGGGCTAGCAGGCCTCAGGGAGAACTCCAATGGCATGTGTGTCAGCACACCCACACCAGGCCACAACAATGGCCGCCGCCAATGTCCCAGTCCCTGGAGAGGTCTCACCTCTCACCGAGATACACTCAGGGCCTATCAGGTGAGTCTCTTTTCCCCAAAGCACTGTGCACCTTTCTTTCTGGTGATTTTAGGTTGCTTTCTGAAATGGGTGAGTTTGTGCATGGGCCCTTTAAGAGATGCTTTTAATGTCTTTGTGATCCAGCTTTTCTGGGGGTACTCCCCAATGTTTTAGTAGCAGGCAAAGTCAGATATTCTGCCACTCGTCTTGATTGTGCTGGGTCCACAAAATGCCCACAGCGGGGGCGCTCCCGGCTCAGTGCCCCGCTACTCCAGGGAGGGCTGCGTATCTGTGGGCTGCTCCCCGGCAGCCGTGAGGCGCTGCGGCTTGTGAAGGCGGTGTTTTTCCTCTCCAGAAGGGAGTTTCTGCCTCCTCCACCTCAGTTAGGATTGTCCGTTGTCGCAGGAGTTCCTCTTATCCAGTTATCAGTTCTGTCTCAGGGGTAATTTTCCCCGAGTAGTTGTAAATTGGCTGTGTCTGCGGGAGGAGGTGAGTTCAGAGTCTGCCTATGCCACCATCTTGACTTCCTCCCTAGATATTTAATTAATTAGAATTTTTAATGTATATGATGGGAGATACGATAAATTTTTTTAAATAATAAAGTCCATTGTCCAAACCTCATCTTTTGAACAGTGCATTATTTCTCTACTCATTTTTATGCCTCCTCTACCTTGTACAAAGGTACCACGTATATTGGGTCTGTTTTGGTGTTTCTAGTTTGTTTCATTGATTTATTTGTCCATCTCTCTGCCAATATCACACTGTCTTTTTTTATTAAGCTGTGACTTCATAAGGAATTTTGATTTTTCCTCCTTATTCTTTTTCTGAAGTATCTTGGATATTTGTGGACATTTACTCTTCCATTTAAATTTTAGAAGCAGTGTTTAAATATGCAGGAAACATTCTGTTGGGATTTTGATTGGAATTACACTGAATTTACAGAGTAATTCGGAGAAGAACATTTTGTGGTATTGAGTTTTCCTATCCATGATCATATCTATCTCGCCATTTATTCAGATTTTCTTTTTATGTTCTTTAATGATGTTTTATGCATTTTTTTTCCATAAAGTTTTACATATAGCTTGTTAGATTTGCTTTGACAGTGATCTTTTGTTAGGGTACCTTATATTTTTGTAGCTGTCATGAATTCTATTTTGTTTTCTATTATATTTTCCAAGTGGTTATCACTTGTATTTGAACGCTATTGATTTTTGTGTGCTTATTATATGTCTAGCAATATTGCTGTATTTCTTATCAGTCCTAATAGTTTATCTGCAAATAATGACAATTTTGTTTCATTCTTGTCTTATTGCTTTGGCTGACTTAGTACTAGGATAAAAACCCTTATGAATGAGGAATAGAAGGGAATGTCCTTGATCTGACAAAGAGCATGATAAATTACAGCACATATCACATTTAATGGTAAAACTTTGCTGTAAAATTTCATACAATTTCCCATTAAAGTCAGGAAAAAAGAGATGCCTGCTCTCTCTCCTACTATTCAATATTATACAATAAATAGCTTTCTTGGCAGATATGTTTTATCAGGTTAATAAAATACCTTTCTATTCCTAGATAGCTAAGAATCTTTTGTGAATGATGTTTAATACTATTAAATTCATATTCTGTATGTGTTGAGATAATCATATGTATTTTTCTCCTTTAAACTCTTAATGTGGGGTATTACTTTAGAGGGGTCTGATGTTAAACCATCCTTTTATTTCTGGGATAAATCTTTCTTTGAAATTAACATATTTTAATATCCTAATGGGTTCAACTTGCCAAATTTTATGTTTGGTTTCTTTTCTGTGCTTATTAGTGAGATAAGTCTGTAAATATATTTTCTGTTCTGTCATTTTTTTTGTTTGTGTATGAAGGCTATACTAGTCTCATATAATACAGAGGTGGGAAGCTCTCTCTATCATACCATTTTTCTTTAAGCAAATTGTGTAAAGTTTTATGTCCCTGAAGATTTAGTAAAACTTAACCTGAATAAACAGCTGGTCTCAGTGTTCATTTTTTGGAAAGATAGAGGCAAGAATGGGAAAATACTTTGACTACCAATTTAATTTTTAAAAAATGACTTTTGGTTTACTTAGGATTTCCACTCCATGTGAATTTTGATAATTTGTATTATACATTTGATAATTTATATTCTTCTAGAAAATTATTTATTTCATCTATTGTACAATGTTGTTCATATAATTTTAAAAATTTATATGGTATTTGTAGTTAAGGTCTTTTCATTCTTAATATTGTTTATTTGTGCCTTCTTTCTTTTTTCTTATTTATTCTTACTACTTTTCTGAACAAATGCTCAACTCATTTATTTTTAATCTTGTTAATTTTTGATAAATGCATTTAAGGCTATTTTCCACTAAGTGATATGTTATCTGTATCTTTGAAGTTTTGATAAATAGAACCTCTCTACTTAGAAATCCTTTGTGATTTCCTCTTTAACTCAGGAGTTATTTGAGTGTGTGATTTTTGGTTTCCAAATGTTTGGTTTTTAAGAAAAAAATGTTTCTTTACTGTTGAATTCTTATTAATTACACTGTGGTCAGAAAACATGATTTACACGATGTTGATTCTTTGAAACTGTTATCTCGAATGCAGTCAATTGTTGTAAATGTTCCATGTAAAATTGAAAAGAAAATTAGGTGGAAACAAGATTCTTGAATTGTAATGAGATATTCACATTAAAAGTTCAATTGATGTAGTAATATAAAGTAGACGCTGTATACCAAAGTGAACTGTCATTCTCAAATGCAAATTTTAAAAGTAGTTGAACCAGGACCAGTTTCATGAGTCTTGGGCCCTTTACTTGGGAATCATGATTGTTATATCTAATTGATAGTATATTTTTTAATATGTTGGTGTTCCTCATTAGTCCTGTTAAGGTTTTTCACCTAAAATTCTGTTGTACCTGATGACATTAATGCTAAATCAGTTTTATTGTGGTTAGTATTTGTCTAGTATATTTCTTCATTCCCTGTTTTTTCAAATGTAATATGTTATTTTATTTGGGGTGTAGATCTTTTAAGCAGCATAATAGTTGGATTTTGATGTTGTTTTTGCTAATGTTTTAAATCCAATCTGAGGCCACTGTCTTTTAATAGGTTCACTTAATCCATTTACATTTGTTGTGATTACATGCAAATCATGGATTGTATCTACCATCTTGTTTCATTTTTCTGTTTACCGTTCATTTCACTGTTTTTTTTTTTTCTTCTTCTGTCTCTTTTTTTTGGTGAGGAAGATTGGCCCTGAGCTAACATCTGTGCCAATCTTCCTCTATTTTGTATGTGGGACGCCATCACAGCATGGCTTGACTAGCGGTGTGTCAGTCTGTGCCTGGGATCTGAACCCACGAATCCCAGGCCTGCTGTAACAGAGCATGTGAACTTAACCACTATGCCCCAGGCTGGCCCCTCTTCTTCTCCCTTTTTGATGCTCCTCTTGACTTGGTAAATTTTGTTTAATTTTGATTTTACTCTCCTTTCTCTGCCTTTGCAGAGGTTTATATTCCACTTTTGGCCCATGGAAATGCTTATTCATTTTGATGTGTAAATCTGTCTTTCTAAAACTCCATTAAAAATCTATTATTTCTGTGTTTGAAATAGAGGAAAAAATTTTAACTGTAAAATCACAGTCCCATTTCTTTATTTTTAACACTTTGTTTTTGTGTCATTTCAAAAAAATCTCTAATGAAGAGCTTACATGTGGCTTTGGCCTTTATTTTTTCAACCTATGTTGAGAATCTTTGTCTTTTAATAAGGGAATTTAACTCTGACTTCTGTTCTTTTGGGATAAGTGTGGTGTCTGGTGTTGCTCCTGCCTTTTATTGTCCCTGTTCTGTTTATTACGTGTCTCACTGTCCTTCTTTCCTTTTTCCTAGTTTTTGCTTGAATGATACCTCTTTATTGTTGTTCCTCTCCATCCCTGCACAAAGTGACTTGGAAGTTTAACATCTTAATCATATTCTACTAGTGAGAATGTTTACATTGTTAATAAATGTTTTTAAATGTATTTTTCTTCAATAACTTAATGAATTATAGTTATCATCTTAGACAAAAATTAAGTTTAACTATGGTTTTATTTCTTTTTTTCCATCTCGTCTTGAATCTCAGAAAATCAGAATTCTTATTTCCAGATTGATACTTATTTTTCTTTTACATTGTATCCTCTTTTAAACCATATTTTTTTCATAGCCATATCATCAAGACTTACTTAGAAGTAATTATACATATTACTGGTTTCATTGATCACAATTAATTCATATGTATTATGTCCTCTTCTTTCATGAGGTCTTCATCTGACTTCATGTTCACTTTATCTGAAATTTTCAGGAGTAATTTTTTTCATAGAGACATATGGTGGACTTTCTGAATACTTGCATGTCAAACATCTCCTTTCTTTTGTGCTCAGAAGAAATAATTGCTACACTGGATAGAGAATTCTATGGCAAACCTTTGCTATGAGAATGATATATAAAACATCTTTCTGCTATCTTTTCTTTTTTAGTGTTACCTATGAGAATTCAATGACAGTCTGAAGTTTTTTTTTAACTGTTGCTAATCTTATCCATCTGGAAACTTACACAATATGTATGAAACTTTTAAGTTCATAAGACATGCTTACTTTTGATCTTTTTCTTACTCCTTGTGATATTTGGCAAACCTTTTCAGTGTGAAGGATTAGGTCTTTCTTCAGTGTGAATTTTACATCTATTTCTTCTTTGGTTATTAGTTCTCTCTTATCCACTACTTTCTTTTCTTTTGGACATCTTTTTGTATTGATATTGGTTCTCCTGGCTCTATCCTCCATGACTCCTACCATTTCTTTCTCAAATCCCAGTACTTTGTCTTTTTGCCCTGTATTTTGGGAGAATTTCTCAAGGCAAGCTTCTAAATCACAAATCAGTTTTCATTAACATGCATTCTGCTATTTACTTCCTTCACTGAGTTATTATTTTTGTGATTTTTAAAAAATTCCAATAACTCTCCTTTTCTCAGATTATCCCAAGTCTTTAAAAAATAGAAACTTGCTATTTCAAAAAATGTTTCATTAAGGCAAAATTTGCCTATAATAAAATTCACCATTTTTGAGTAGTCAGTTCAAGATTTGACAAATGTATACAGTTGTGTAATTGTTACCACAATCATCATATAGAATATTTCCATCATCCCAGAAAGTTCCCTTTTCTAATCTGTAGTTAATCTCTTTTCTTTATCTTAACCCTTCGAGATTACTGACCTCTTTTCACTTTAGTTTTGCCTTTTCTAGAATTTCATATAAATGGGATTATTTATTCTGTAATCTTTGGTGTCTGACATCTTTCACTTAGCATAATGCTTTTGAGATTCATCCATGTTGTTGCACGTTTCAACAGCTTGTTCTTTTTTTTATAGCTGAGTAGTGTTCCTTTTTATGGCTTTAGCACAATTTGTTTATCTATTCACCAGTTGATGGACATCCCTCCCTCCAATCCAGGTTTTGGACATAATGAATAAAAATGCTATGAAAGTTCATGTACAAGTCATTGAGTTTATAAAGTTTTGTATTTGGTCTGTCATATAGTAAGTGTATATTTAATTTTGTAAGAAACTGCCAAAATGTTTTTCAAAGAGGTTTTACATTTTGCATTCCCATCAGCAATGTATGGGAGCTCTATTTCTTCTTGAGTGAGCTTTGATAGTTTATGTCTTTCAAAAAATTACTTGAATCTAAGTTGGAAGCTCTTGGAATGATATCAAGCCCAGAGAGGACCCAATTAAGGGCAGTCGTGGCAATTTCTTCTGGCTCCTATCAGCATCTCTACAGCAACTGTGTCACAGTGGATATAGCTCCTAGCATGAAGAATGACTCCTGATGAGTGAGAAAGCAGCTATGGAGTTATTGTATGCAAACAAAGCCCCATAGGGAAGGTGAGTGGCTTTGGGAACTTCTCTTTTGCATTGTATAATCCCTTTTTCTGTAGCTGCTTGCCTGGCAGAGTCTAAGGCTTTACTCAGGTGTGGTGAGAGTGTGGATGGGGACTCTTAAAAAGCTAACGTGGAAGAAGGTCTCTTCCAGGTATAGATAGGATAGGCCAGTGGCAATCTTTCCTCCCCATTCTTAGGATCCTGTCTTAATGGGAATCCAAATTTTCAGATATGTAGGTGAGACTCCCTCCCTATTTTCAGTAATGTGACAAGATTTTCTTTCGTACTAATTGGATTATCTCAGGGAGAAAATTAATAAAAAGAGGAAGACAGCCCATGATGTAATTATATCGCCATTTTCCTAGAATTCTATCATATCACTTGTCTTAGTTACCTATTGCTGCCTAATAAATTACCCAAAACTTAGCAGATGAAAACAACAAAAATTTATTGTCTCCCATAGGTAAAGAATCTAGGTGCTACCTAGCCAGGTGGTTCTGGCTCAGCATCTTTCGCAAGGTTACGATCAGGGTGTTGGCTGGAGCTGTAGTCATCTCAAGGCTTGAATGGAGAAGGATCTGCTTCCAAGTTCACCCACTTGGTGGTTGGCAGGCCTCAGAAGATCTGCTTCCAAGCTCACTTATGTGGCTGCCAGCAAGCCTCAGTGCCTTGCTACGCGGACCTCTCTCCCAGGGCTGCTTCGCAACATGGCAGCTGTCTTTCCCCAGAGAAAGTGAGAGAACACTCAAAATGGAAGCCACTGTCTTTTTATAGCGTAATCTTGGAGGTGAGATTCCATCACATGTACCATATTCTATTCACTAGAAATAAGTCAGTAAGTCCAACCCACAAGCCCACATTAAAGGGATGAAGATTACACAAGAGTGTGAATACCAGGAGGTGGGGATCATACTTCTTACTTAATTATTTGTTCTCCAGTGTCCTGGTGTGAGTTTCTCCTGAAGCAGACCCTGAAGAAAGGATTCAATTGTAAGCAGTGTTTTTTTGGGAGATGATCCCAGGAAAATCTAGTAGCAAATGGGGATGTGAGATAGGAAAGGTAAGAAAGCACACAAAGGGGATGTTTTCAAGCCAATTACTACTCTGGGTGGCTGGAGCTCAATACTGCTGGGGAACTCCAGGAAACAGTATAGAAATGCCATGGTATAGTCCCAACCAAGGATGGAGGAAGCTGGGGTATTTACCTACAAACTCTCCATCCATCATTGGTTGAGGACTGCTTGTTGGGGAATTAATTCTCTGGCACTTCTGCTTGCCTTGCATATGCTAAGAGTGCTCTCCTTCCCACCCCACAATCTCTAATCCTACTTTCTATGGAGGTAAATGCTGAGAGGATGTGGGTGGGATACCAACAACGTCTGCTATACCCAGCTAGACTGTAAGTTTCATGAAGGCAAGAACCATCTGCCTCTCATTTGCTTTCCATTGCATTGTCATTATCTAGCATATCACCTAGCACATACTGTTGCTCAACAAATATTTGTTGAAAGAATGCAGGTCTCTGGTGATGGCACCATGAAGGAACTCACAGTGCAGTGAGCGAGATAGAGTCGTACACTGCTAACTACAATGGGATAAGTGCAATCCTGTAGATACTCACAGGGTGCTATCAGTCTAGGGCAGTAGGGGCCAACTCTGCCTGGAGGTGGAGATGAGGCTAAGGAAGGTTTCACACACAGTGGAAGTCTGAGCTAAGTCTTGAAGAAGGGCGGATAGGATTTTGTTGGTTGGAAAAAGTAGGAAGCAGTGCAGGGAGAAAGAATGTGTGGCAGAGGCATTTGCTATTTGTAAGAATAGAGTGTGGGTACTCTAGATTCTCTCTCACCCTTGTCCTTATTCTACTCCAGAAGTTGTATGTAGTCTGAGCTTTTGGTGCTCTCTCTGGCACGCCGTCTTGTCCACAGAGTCATCATCAGCTTGCTAGTCTGAACGTGTGTTAGTTCACTCTCCTCTCTCTTGCCCAACAAACACGCACACAACACAGTGGTTTAAAGTCCTTATGGCAAAGATCATCTTTCCTTGATCTTTCAAAAGGCAGGTACAGTATATATACACACATAATAAATATTTTCTTTATGCATTTACTGTTTGTAGGAAGTCTAGCCCTAATCCAGCATTTATTAAAACCAGACAGGATTTGTTAAATTGGTTTAAGTTTATCAAATATGTACAGACCTTTACATAAATTAATTCGCTTGTTAAATATTTGTGAAATTTATTAAGACTTTGGAGGAACTTAAATAATACCTGAGCTCTCCAGCTTAATTTTTTTTTTTTTTTACCTAAGGGATTAATGAGGCTATGAGGTGCAGACACAGGACTTTAGATGGTCAGGTGAGAGAGGGCCAGTGGGCAGGTGTCACCAGCTGGGGCCTGACAGGTAGGCAAAAAAAGTGACATCTTGGTACTTTTGGGTGAACCTCTCTGTTCCTAAATCTATAAGAAGATTTAAGATTCTGGAAGATTCTGATGGTGCTGCCTGGGGACAGTGGGACCTGCCACTGTGTGATGATGTCATAAGAGGCAACATCAGGGGCAAAGCTGGGGCCGGCCCATGGACACCTTTCCTCCTGCTCATTAATTCAATAATTTATTGAGTCCCTGCCATGTGCCAGGCATGGGCCCCCATGAACTTGGAACACAATATGACCAAGACGTGAGCCTAGCCCTCAAAGATCAAGAAAGATAGACCTATATATGTAAGTTTCAAATTCTAAGTTCAAATTCTGTCTTCACCATTTACAGCCTCTCTGACCTTGAAATTATCCATTTCTTTAGATCTTCATTTCCCAATGCAGAAAATTAAGACAAATATATAGAATTATTGGAAATATTAAGTTAAGCCAAATGAGGCATAGTGGTTAATGCATTAGCATTCAGGCTGCCTGAGTTTCAATCCTGGCTCTGTCACTTTGTGCTATGGGTTGTAGGTGCGAGATGTAACCTCTCTCTGGGCCCTTTCTCCTTCCCCCTCCTTTGACTATGTTCTACTAACCCTTAGGTCTCAATTTAAAAGTCACACACTCCAGAAGGCCTTTCCTGATTCCCTCCCCAGACCAGTTTCTCTCTATTATACGTGCCCATAGCACCTTGTATCTTTCTTCCACAATGCTCACATACTTGTGGTCACCTGAACAATTTCTATCTTCTTGGAAAGATCCAAGCTAGTTGAGTCAGAGAAGCCATGCACCTTATTCACCATGGTATCCTCAGCTCTTGCATGGTGCCTGGAGGTAGCTGGCACTGGATGACTGTATTAGCAGTGAAACATAGTTAAACTATCTATAACGTAGTATAACATGCTATAACAGGACTGTTTATAAAGTATTATGGGAGCATAGATATTTGCCTCCTAGAGGTTCAGCCATGTCCAAGAAAACAGAAAGTATCTTGCTGAGAGTTACTGACAGATATTCGACCCCTCCCGCAGGCTTCCCAGTGGTGGGGAGGGATTTTATTTGGTGGCAATGGTGGGCTTTCGGTTGCAGTGTCTGCTTCTTCTTGCCCAGCAGATTCTGGCAACCTCTTAGATTAAAGAGTAAACTTTCCTAAGAAAATGGAGGCTCCAAATGCCCTCTGGAGTAGACGGACTCTACCCCAAAGAAATGGAGCATGAAATATGGAAATTGCATTAGGCACCTGGACATCAGGATTGGAATCCAGGATCTTAGAATATTTCATTTCTTGCAAAGTCGTATATGAAAAATAATTCTGGAACAGGGAATCCTGTCTGTCCCAAATTTACGAACACTCTTTTCGAAGATTTTGATCTTCATTTGGAGTGACTCTGAGTTTGGCTCCTAACGCTTTAGTTATCTAGGGCTCTCTGTCTTGTGAACTGTCAAAAAAAAAAGAAAAGAAAAATTAAGGGGCTGGCCCGGAGGCGCAGCGGTTAAGTGCGCGCGCTCTGATTGGGCGTCCCAGGGTTCGCAGGTTCGGATCCCGGGCGCGCACCGATGTACCACCTGTCAAGGCATGCTATGGCTACATCCCATATCCAGTAGAGGAAGGTGAGCACGGATGTTAACTCAGGGCTGATCTTCTTCACAAGAAAAAAACAATTAAAATACTCTATAAAAGTGTAGCACTGAAGTATATCCTTTGGTGATTCAGGTAATTGTCCTCAAATTAAATCTAAAGTAAAGAGCAGATGGTTGTGTGTCCCTGCCCCCTTCCCTTTAACATGATCACACCTGTTGTAATACAGCAGGCAGGAAGATTTGAGAGGATCTGGAAGTTTACGTTCTTAGGGAGGCTGAGCTCTTATCAGTGAGCTGGGACAGACACACCCAAGAGAGAAAAAAAATCTCAAGAATCCAAGGGTAGAATAATATAGTGTGAACTATGCCTCTTAATCTGGTGGGATATGGCAAAGGGAATGACCAGACCTGAGTGCAGTTGCGTAAGGAAGGCTGACAGAAGGTGGTGAATCTTAAGCATCTTTCTAGGTTTGGAGAGATGGTATTCTAGGTGTGAAGAGTCCCAGAGAGGACACAGGTGGGCTGTGTGAGAAATGAAAGGCAGGGAGGCCCATAGAGGGGAGAATCAGAAGGGAGTGAGTGGTTGTGGGGTTGGGGCCATGATGTTTAGGAATCACCCTCCCTGGCAAGCTGGGTATGTGGATGCCATCACAGATCTAAGAGTGGAGAAGGCTTATTTTCTTCCAGACTTCTTCATTCAGTAAACAATTATTGAGCATCTACTTGATTCCAGACTCTAAGGCGGATGCTGAGGATACAAAGATCATAAGACACCATCCTCACTTTGGAGGGGCCCAGAGTTGAGTGGGGGAGACACGAGAATGGAAAATTACAATACAGTCTGCTGCAGACTAGAATAGAGGTGTGCAGTGGCAACCTGGAGGGACTCCGAAAGGACTTCATAGAAGAGGTGAGGAATGGCTGGGAGATGTGCTCACAGGCATAAAAAGGCATTTCAAGCAGAAAGTATGGTAACCCAACAGCTTAGAATTGGGAATGAGCCTAATCTGTTGGAGGCGAAAAGCAGGAAGTTCAGGGTGGCTGGAGATTTGGGGGAAAATGGGAATTTTCTGGACATGAAGTGGGAGAAGTTTAGAGCCAGATGGAGACAGTCAGCCTCTATTCTGCAGGCAGAGGGGCTGGCTGGGCATCGCAACAAGGGAGCAACGTGATTGCATTTACTTCAGGAGCTCTGCAAATGCGGTGAAGAACAGAGTGGAGCCAGACAAAACCCGGGGCAGGGACTGCAGGTAGTAAGGAGGGTTTTGTGACAATCCCAGAGACTGAGTGACAACAGGCTTGGAATCGGTCAGGGCAGGGGGAATGGAGAAGAGGTTATTCCTCAAGCCCTGCTCAGTGTGGCTTCTACTTTTTCCAGAAGAAGCTCTTTCACTCCTATTTCCATTAATGTCCTATTGAATGCAAATTTAGATCTCTTTCCTTCAGCCTTCGCCTCTCCTTCCCCTACAGAAATTGAAGGCAGCTTAATAGGGCAAGACGTACAATGAATTCCGCTCAGAGGGAAAGCAGCGCTGATGTGGGCTCTTCGCAGGGCTGGCAGAAGAAGCCAACATTAGTGCACGTTTGCCTTGCCAGAAGCAGCTCTTGGAGGCCAATCTTTTCTTGCTTCCTTCTTGACTCCATCGAGAGGTGAAGTGGACGTTGTTTCCTCTGCCTGGAAACAGGCTCACTGTACTCAGGCTTTGGACACTTGTTCTGCTTCCAGCACAGGAGAAGGCCCCTTTTAGGAAGACCTGGAGCTGTCTGTGGTCATCAGAAGAGGAGAGATGCGTTGGCCTTTGGCTGCCTGGACAAGGCCAATGCCTTGCCTCTCTGGCTAGGATGGGAGGTTCAAAATGGCAGGACTCTGAGTGCTGTAGAAGTGCAGTGAGAGGTAGAATTAATTGCTCTCAAGGGCATCTGAAAAGCAGCTTACTTTAAACAGGATCTTAAGAGGTGGCAGCAGATTGTCTTGGTCTTAGCATTTGGGGAGGGGAGGTCCTCTAGAGAAAGTGGGGCTGCAGAACAGCTCAGGTAATGGCCGGCTGGGGTGGGACCTCACCTTCAAAGAATTTTCAGAACTGGCTAATCAGAAGTGAAGCAAAGGATCCAGGAAACAGTGTGCCAAAACGCAGTGGGACGGGATGGGACAGAACCAGGGTTAGGCTTGTTCTAGGGAGGAGTTAGAAGCTGCATCATTTGGGGAGGACCTGAGATGTCCCTCCTTACCCACCCCCCCTTCACCTCCCAGCTTGGTGGTGGTGAGACATTAAAGGTAGCTGTTAAAAATGCTGCCTTTCTCTGGAACAAAATGCATCTGTTATCTGGCAAGGAGATGGATTATCAGCAGCCACCAGTGCCTCAGCACCAAGTAGCTTATTAGACTGGCAGAACCGCAGTCCTGAGGGAAGGCTTTCATGGGGCAGCTGAGTCAGGGGCAGGGGTTCCAGGTGGGACTAAGATCTGGGGGAGCAGGAGGCCACCACGTGCACAGAGGAAGTGTGGGAAGGACAACAAAGAGACTTCCAAGTAAAACTTCGTCTACTTCTGAATTTTTCCAAGACCAGCCCAAGTGGCCTGGATTTGTAGTCGCACTGTCTACACTGGGGCCCATCTGCTGTTTTCCCCCGCACAATGGCTGCCCATTTGAGGTTGTGACCCAGGAGTCACTACGGTTATCAACTGGGAGAGCTCAAACTGACACATGAAAAGCAGCTTTGTTGAGCGTCCTGGACATAACTAACCACATATTAGCAACGGGGCCTTGTGGGATTGAGGCTCCCTGTTTGTTCAGAATCTTAATAGGTGGGCTTTGTGCACACAGATTTCTAGTACTGCTTACCCTGTATTTTAAGTCAAAGTGGATCTTTGTGTGAAGGATTCTCCACCTCCTTTTCCCTTTCTACAGAGGAGATAAGTGTTTTCACTCACCTTTTGTGACTTACAAACAGCTGAATAGCACTTGTGGTGTTTGAATGTCATATAATAGGCATTGTCACCGATAGAGAAATGTCCTTTTCCATGTTTCTGAGCTCTCCTGTGCTTACTATCTTTCTTGCGTGTGTGCTCTCTCTCCCTCTTTATGAAGCGGCTGAAAATGTTTGTCCACCATTTTTTAAAGCATCTATGTCCTTGGAATGCTGTGTGGAAACTGCTGTTCAACTATTTGTAGCCAGTTCCTCCAGCAGATCCCCAGGCAGAACTCAGCTGGGAATGTGACAGGTGGGCAGAGTGCTGCCCTGGGCTGGTTGATGTGATTTAAGAGGAGTCGCATTCTGGAGGACTCACGTGTGGGGGTGGTGGTAGAGAAGGGGTGGTGATGCTGTTTGTGGTGATGTTGGGGTCTAAAATTACAAGAGGAGACACCATTGCAGTCATAGTCACATGTCCTAAGTAATATGAGAGGCTGATTCCATAGGAATATTTTACTCCATTTTTCATAAAGGATTATATTTAAGTAGCTTCAGATATGAAGTTAGTGGCAGATTGCTCTTAGTCACAAAAGCTTTGGCTGCATAAGGTTTATGTCTTTGGGTTTTTCATTAATGTTGTGGTGTCAGGAATTGGGATGGATGTGAAAGTAAGAAGTCAGGATCCCGGAACTTTCCATTTTAGTCAAGTTGTGTGAAAAAAGTTTTAATTCAAAATGGTGGCTGGCCAAGGGACTCTGACAGAGCTTTCACCAAAGATCTACTGAAACATTTATGGACATTAAAAATAAAGTCCAGACAGCCAAGTGCCAACATTTAAGATGAAGCTGTACTAACCATAACAAAGAGCTGCATAAATAAGGATGGACACGTTCTTGGCTGCATGTAACAGAGATGACCTGAAAAATGGTGGAAAGACACTTCATGCATTCCTCTTTCTCATGTCTCTGAGGCAGGAATGTGTGTAAGTATCAACCCAAAACATAGACATTAGGGGAGTTGATGTCTTTTCTCCCATTCCTCCCCCCTCCTCACCATCTTTTTATAACTACTTGAAGTCAGAGATTCCCAGAAAATAACTGAGTAGGAAGTAGAATTAGAATGAGGGATTGTGGAGGCATATTGTATTCTAAAGAACCGAGAAGTGAAACACTGTAGGGCAATGCAGAGAGAGGGAGACCTAAGAGAAGCATGTGCTGGAAATCATTGCATTTCATCTACTACATCATTTCAGAGGATCAGAGAACCAGACAGTGGTTTTATAGATTAATGGTTCTCAAAGTATGGTCCTGGAGCAGAAGCATCACCTCGGAACTTGTATGAAATGCAAAATCAGAAATCTGGGAATGGGGGTCAGCAATCTGGGGTTTAACAAACCTTCCAGGTGTTTTTGATGCATGCTAAAATTTGAGAACCGCTATAGTAAATAATGCTATTTCAGAGAACAGAGGTGACCTAGCAGAGGCGAACTTGCTGTATTTGGGAATTAAACATGGAGATATACACATTAGCCTGCCCCCCAGCTATAGAAATGATTGGGATGAGATTGCCAAACACATTTAGAAATGAGACTAATGCAATCAATTCACCACATCTTTTGACAAATTCTAAGGGTAGATATGGCTCACCTTGTTCAAGGATAGTAAGGCCTATTAAAACAGTGAATAAAGGAAGACTCAAGGAAATGCATACTGCAAAGAACTATCAATGTCAGGATTCAGATTTAAAATTCAGAAAATTTTTTGACATCTTCAATAGAGGCCAAATCAACATAGATAAAAGAAAACTGCTGTAGGATGAGGTAAAAAGAAAAGATGGACAGAAATGGAAGGATAGAAAAAAACCCTAAAATTTTGATAGCAGTACTTAGATGCAAAATGGAGTCAATGAAGAACACTAAATGATATACTGGAGAGTCATGTTGTTCTGAAGGACAAACTTTAAAGGCAGAGGAGGAAAATGGATAAAAGTTATGAGATAGAAAATGATAGAAGTGAAAGACAGAATGGAGAGCCAGCACATGAATAATTGGTGCCTCTGAAGCAGGGGACAGAATAAATGGAAAAGAGCAAAACTCAAATATATAAATATGTGAAGAAAGACACATTTTTTTGAATTGAAGAGAAACTTGTAGGTAGATTTTAAAGACTATTCTAGACAAAATTAATGAAAAGAAAACCATACCTAGACATTCTGACAAAAATTTTGAATTACAATGATGATGAAAAATCATACAAAAGTTCACAAAGAACTAGATTATCTACAAAGAAATAAAAATAATTTTGTCTTTAGATTTCTTAGCTACATTAAGTTTCAGAAAGTAATGGAGAGTTGTCTATGGGATTCTGAGGGGGAAGAATTGTGACCCAAGAATTTAAAGCCCAGTCATATTGTCTTGAAAGTGTGAAGGTAAGAGAAAGACAGCCTTGGCTATGCTAGGTTTAGAAAATATACCACACTTGCCAGTCTTGAAAAATTACTCAAGGATGTTTACCGGAGAGAGTTCTTAGAGAGAAAGCAACATTGAAATCCAGTAATAAAAGTAATAATAATGGTAATAATAATAATAGCAGCAAACACAGTGCTTACTGTGTGCCAGGCACTGTTCTAAGACCTTCATTCACGTTAACTGGTATAAACTTCACACCACATTATGAAGTATGTACTATGAATATGTCCATTTTATAGATGAGGAGCTGAAGGACAGCTGAGTTAAGTAACTTTACCCAAGGTTACATGACCAGTGGATGGCGCAGCCAGCATTTGGACTCAGGGAGCTGCTGCCAGAGTCCTTCCTCTTTACCTTTATGCTCTGTTACGTTCCTGTTGTAAAAGGCAGACAGTCAGCTCTAAAATTGTTTAAGTTACAGTTAGGCATAAATTACTTTTTTATGTGTGATTATAAAAATGAATGCAAATGTCTTATTCATAAAAAAGAATATAAAATATAAAAATAATATAAAGTAATTATAATAATCTGGGGTTAAAAGCTTAGATAATATAACTGAACTCCAAAACATTTGTATACTACTCTCTCTTTTAGCATTTTAAGAAATCACACTCCCTCCCTGGGTCCTAAATTTCTGAGCTTAAATACGAGGATCTTAAAAGATATTTTTTCATGTTTGAATCTGACAATTAGAGAAATATACACTTCACAATGCTCTTAAAAAATGCGTAGGTAACCAAGGTCAGAAATAAAAACTAGAAAAGTAAATGTGAAATATTTAACAAATGATAGACAACAAAGACCAAAATAAAGAAGCAAAACAAAAATAAAGCACAAAACAAAACAAAAATGTAGGCCCAAATATATCAGCAAAAACTATAAATATAAATATGTTAAACATGTCTATTATAAAATAAAAAAAATCTCAGAATGGGTCTTAAAACAAAATATGGTTCACAAGAGACATATCTGTAAAAAAAAAAGTCATATAATATGACTAAAAATGAACGAATGGGCAAAGATATGTCAGGCAGCTGCAAACAAACAACAAAATAATATATATATATTCTTAGTACTAAAATAGACTCAAAAGCAAAGATCATAAAACAACAAAGAAACCTACTATCAGTGGTGTGTCAGAGCTGGCTTGTGCTGGCTTGTGAGAGCCCGTTGTGTCCATCTCATCCCAACTCCGAGTGATTTTACATCAGTAACTTGAAATTAGCCATGGTGGGAGCGTTTACACCACAGAATTGGCAAACAGTACAAATCACGGCTTTTTAATTTTTTCTTTAGAGAGCCAGTTTACCAGCATACCACTTGTTACCTTATATTGATTGAGTAAAATTCACAAGGGAGATATGCATCATATATTTCTATGTACCATGAACGTTGTATTGAAATATATAAGGTAAAATTGCTGGAAATATATAAGGAAATCAACAGAGAAACAATAGTAATAAGCAACTTCAATGTTTCTCTCTCATTCTTTTGATAAAATGAGTCTGCAACCAATAAATATGTAGCGAATTTGAACTATATAAAGAATTAAGTTGATTTAATAAATACGTATATATTGAACAGGATATGCTATGGTATATGTTAGTTCTTTTCCAGCATCCATGCAACCTCTAAGACTCAACCAAAAATCTCAATTAACTCCCAAAAGCAGATGTGGTACAGGCTGTCTTCTCTGGTCATACTGCAACACAACTAGAAATTAATAATAAAAATTTAACTTAAGAAAAAATATACCCAACCACATGGAATTTTGCCCCAAACAACAAAAAGCAGCCATTAAACCTCCAATCAAACCATAAAAGTAAGAAAACAACAACACAGCCTCCTCCAATAACTTCTAAATAATATGAGGCTATTAAAATTTCAATTACATATAACTTAGAAAATAACAAAAAGAACACTACATATCAAAACTTATTGGATGCAACCAAAGAAGTAACAGAATTAAAACTCATTGTCTTAAATGTCTTAATATTAAAAAATTAATGAAAATAAATGAATTGTATTTCAGCTCAAGAAATTAGAAATAGAGTTAATAAAACAATCCCAAGGAAAGCAAGTTGAGGGAATTAAAGATAAAAGCAGAGATTTATAAATTCTTTAACAGTTACAAAGTAGTGAAGTTAATAAATAGATCCAAGACCTAGGATTTTGAGAAGACTAAAAAATTATTAAAACTTGGAAAATATAATAAAGAAAAAACCTCAATGTAGGAATCAAAATGGGATATAACTAAATACATAGAAAAAGTTTCAAAAATTTTAAGAGACTACTAGTTAAAATTCTGTATTACTAATTGTAAAAATTGTGTCAAGGTAAAACTGAATAAACTAATGACTAACAAAGTTGAAAAATTACTCAAACAGTTACATTAAGTAAGAAAAGGCTCAAGGTCTTGCTATGCTGAGTATTTTCAAGCTATTAAAGAATAGATAACTCCTGGGGCTGGCCTGGTGGCATAGTGGTTAAGTTTGTGCATTCCGCTTCAGCGGCTCAGGATTTGCTGGTTTGGATCCCGGGTGTGGACTCCTCATCAAGCTATGCTGAGGTGGCATCCCACATAGAAGAGCTACAACTCTACAACTATGATACACAACTATGTACTGAGGTTTGGGGAGGAAAAAAAAAAGAAGAATATATAACTCCTATCCTGTAAAATTACTATAAAAATAATGTGAAAGTTTGTAATTCCATTTCCTGAGTGAGCATAATCCTGTACTATAACCTGTCAAAGATAACAACAACCAAAATTAACAAACAATTTCTTTGAGGATATATCCATTGTGAACATATATGATGAACATATCATAAAAGAAATGTAAGTGATATATTAGCAAGTAAAATCTACCAGTAAGTTAAAAAATAGGTTTTGGCCAAGAGTTTTTACTCTAGTTATACAGGATTTTTCCACATTAGAAAATCTCTTATTATTATGACTCACAATAATTTAGAAATTTAAAAAAACACTTCATTTTAATGGACAAAGAAAGACTTTTGATAAAATTAAGCAACTCTTCCTAAGAATATAAATGTGTTTTCTTTACATGCTGAAGATTCCTTATTTTATATCAACATTTGGCATCATAAACAGTGTTATAACACTTGAGGAAGGCTCACTGAAGATCATGATGCACGTTCCCACCTCCATTTTTAGTTGTTCTCCAGTCGTACCAGAGCCTAAGACAAGACAAAGAGCTAGAAGTACAGAACTGGAATGGACTTGATAAAATTATAATTATTTTCAGATGATATGATTATACATCTAAAAAGATAAAGTATCAAAACATTTTAAAATAAATTATGGAGTTCAGGAGGGTGCCAATATGTAAAACAAACCAAAAAAAGTCATCTGCTTTCATATCTACCATAGAATCTATTAAAAAATAGAAAAACATTGTATTAATAATAGCAACAAAATTTATAAAATACCTAGGGAAAAAAACTTATTGAAAGAGAACTATAAAATGTTATTGGAAGACATGAGAGAAAATATGAGTGAATGGATGAAAAGAATCAATATTTAAAGATATCAATAATCTACAGATTTAATTCAATTTCAATCAAAATTTCCAGATTATTATATTTGGAACATGACAAAATTATCCTAGATGTAACTAAATGATTAAACCTGAGATAATAGAGTTTGAAGGAAGAACAGAAGACTAGGTGTGCTCTATAAGGTATAAAATGTACTATAAAGGTTGAATAATTAAAGTGGTAAGGTGACATCTTAAACCACTGAGGGAAAAAAAAAGATTACTCAATAAATGGTGTTTTAAAAGTTAGATTATCATTTAGAGAATAAAATTAGATTCTCCCAGTTCACTCCCTAAGACAAATTCCCGTACGGAAGAAATACTTTCCTCACACCAAAAGTAAAATATATGCAAGTATTAGAAGCAAATACAGATGAATACTGATATCATCTTTGCTGTGAGAAAAATATTTCTTCACAGATCAAAAGGCATAAATCATTTATTTTTCTGGCATTTGTTTGGCACTTAGTTGACTTACAAAGGAAAAAAAATGGGTAGATTTTTTTACATTAAAATTATGGGGGCTGGCCTGGTGGCGTAGTGTTCAAGTTTGCGCACTCTGCTTCGGCGGCCTGGGATTCGCGGGTTCAGATCCCCAGCGTGGACCTACGCACAGCTCGTCAAGCCATGCTGTGGCGGCATCCCATATACAAAATAGAGGAAGATGGGCACAGATGTTAGCTCAGGGCCAATCTTCCTCAGCATAAAGAGGAGGATTTGCAGTGGATGTTAGCTCAGAGCCAGTCTTCCTCACAAAAAAAAAAAAGAAAAAAAAATTATGTTTACAAAAATACCATAAATTTATTGATTAGGAATATCCATGGCTAGTAATAACAGAAAACCTGACTTAAACCTACCTTAAATAGATAATGATTTATTTATCTCATGCAATAAGCAATCTGGAGATTGGTAGTCCAGCTGATACTGTGGCTCAGGAAATCTGGGCTGTCTCCATCTTTCTATTTCCTATCCGTAGAGTATAGAGCTTTGTCCTCGTGGAAGTCACCTCATGGTGGCATGATGATTGTTGATGTACCTCTAGGCCCATATTCATTTTCCAGATAGAAAGAAGGCAAATAGGCAAAATCCCCAAGAAGCATGCCAGGAGAGTCTATCCCTTATTAAAAAAAATTCTTTTTTTCCAGGGCCTTACCCAGCAACTTTCATTAGTATCTCATTGGCCATAATTGGTCACATGGCCACTCCTAGCTGCAAGGGAGTCTGGGAAAGTGCACTTTCCAGCCTCTATTAAAGAGGAAAGATAGGGAGATAGAGATTATAAATGGCTTTTAAATGTCCAATCCACAATAAGCAAAATTAAAAGACAAATAAATTGCAGAAAATATTTGTACTATATAAGACAAAGGTCAATATCATTAATAAATAAAGAGCTTCTAGAGGTCATTGGAAACAAACTCGGTAAAAAATGATATAAATATGACAGTAACAAAAGAAGGTATACAATGGCCAATTGACACATTAAACGTTTAGCCTTTCTACTACGTACAAATTAAAATGCGATATCACTTTTATGTACTAAACTTGCAAAGATTATAGGAAAAGATATCAGTACAAGGATGTTTATCCCCCTATATAGTGACAATTTAATAACTGTAAATGTCCAAAATGGGAGAATTGGTCAAATAAATTATAGCTCATCTATAGATCAGATTATCATGTAGTTATTAAAAATACATTTTCCATGATTACATGGGAAATATTTATAACATATTGTTAATATTATTAACATTTTTAGGTTGTTAAATGTTCCAAAAAATCATTTTACAAAATAATATAGTCCATACAATCCCATTGAAAATTAATAGAAGAAAAGATAAAGAATATTTCATGGTTATCGTTAGATAATAGAATTATGGATGGATCTTTATTTTCCTTTGCTTTACCTATTTGCATTTTCTAAATATTCTACAATAAATTTGAATTACTTTTATAATAAGAAAAAACAACTGGGGCCAGCCCGGTGGCGCAAAGGTTAAGTGTGCGTGGTCTGCTTCGGTGGCCCCGGGTTTTGCGGGTTCGGATCCCGGGCGCGCACCAACACACAGCTTGTCAAGCCATGCTGTGGTGGTGTCCCATATAAAGTAGAGGAAGATGGGCATGGATGTTAGCCCAGGGCCAATCTTCCTCAGCAAAAAAGAGGGGGATTGGCAATGGATGTTAGCTCAGGGCTGATCTTCCTCACAAAAAAAAAAAGAAGAAAAGAAAAAACAACCAATAAAATCATTATAATAAAAGATGTGGATTGAAACTGGAACAGAAACAAGGAATCAGGAAAGCATTAGATATTAAGGCTGACTGAAGATTAATCCTCTCTTTTCTCGTGACCAGGCAGTCTTACTCTTATGGTTTCTCTGCTTTCCTTTCTGCATATGCTCTATGTTTCTCTGCCTAATAAGTGGCTTATTTTTTCTTTATACTCTCTATATCTTTTCATACCTCACAAGTTTTTCTCTATGGCTGCTCAATCTCTTCTCTACCTTGTTGTTGCAACTTCTTCCTAATTTTGGCTTGCCGTGATCCTCAACTCTCCCTCTTGGCCACATAGTTTCATTCACCACAGGGAGCCACATAATTGTTTCCAGATTTCCTCCATTTGAAGTCCTGAGAGTGAGAATCTGGTTAGCCTAGCCAGTCTTTTCCCACCAAGCCATGATAGAGACAGCTGACAAGTTGTGGGTCTGTTGTCGTTGGTCAGGTTCCCTCCTTGGTTTAATCAACAGAGACTGGGTGAGCAGGGTGATCTGTGGTACAAAGCAGGTTGACGTGGCGTTCCCCTTCAGCAGGGGCTCTGGATGCGATGCCTGTGGCAGTCACTGCTGCCACTGTGATTGACATATGGAGTACACTTCACCTCTTGCCTGCTCTCACACACACCCTCTTTCTCACATCATTGTTCCATAAAAGATCTTCTCGCCTATCAACCTTTAATTATCACATATAAAACCAAAAAAATCCTCATTCTCTATCTGTATTTAGAACCTGGGACATTTCAAAATATGTTTGTTAGAATTAAAACAAGGATCGGATACTACTTTCACGCAAGAGATTGGCAAAACAAACGCACAAAAATTGATAACATCTAGTGCTAGTGAGGATATTGTGGACATTGTCATTCTTGTACAATGCCGGTGTGTAAATGTGAGCTGCTAAAACCTTGTGGAAAAATAATCTGAAAATATCTATTGAAATTATAAAAGCATATTTTTTTATTCTAATCACCTCACTTCCAGAATTTATTCTGTAGAAATTAATGTATCAGTACGTAAGAATATGTATGAGGATATTTATACAGTATCTTTTGCAATAAGAAAAGTCTGGAAACAATCTGAATGTTCATCAAAAGGGGATGCATGAATACATCATGATTTATGTGGATTCTCGTGAACTTATTAAACAGAATAAGTTAGAACTATACTTATATCTAGAAAAGTGTTCATAATTTTAAAATTAAACTAACATTAATTAAAATTAAAATTAAAATATTTCCAACTTTTGAAGCATGATAGCAAATTTATGGAATCCCCTCATTATTGTGGATTCCTCCCTTCTGGTGTTCTGTGTCCTTCCAGACTGATTGCTCTCTGTCTGTCACATGGCTGTTATTCTGTGCTTTACTTTACTTCTGGCCTGAAGCCAATATTCCAGGCCTTTCTGTTTTGTACTACTCTTTTGTCTTGCTGGAGCACATCCTCAAGCAATTTCCTAATACAAAGTGTGGGAGATAAAGTTTCAGAGGCTTTGCATGTCTGAAAGTGTCACACTGTGTGGACAATTTAAGTGGATATTAAATCCAATTACCCTCAGAATTTTGAAAAGTATTATTTTCATCATTCAGTGTTGCTCCTGGAAAATTTGATGCCATTTTTATTCTCATTTCTTTGCAGCTGGCTTGATTTTTTCTTTCTGGAAGCTTCTAAAATCATCTCTTAATCTCTAATAATTTGAAAGGTCTCAACATTTATAGTTCCTTTTTCATTCATTGTGTTACTCACAATGAACTCATTTATCAAAAACTGGTGTTCTTTGGTGCAGGGACATTTCTTCTATTATTTCTTCTTTCTAATATCTCTGAGACTCCTATTAATTAAATATTGAAGCTATTGGATTGATTTGTATTTCTTCTCATCTTTATTTGTATCTGATATTTTGTATCTCTTTCTTTTTAAATCACTTTAGGTGATTTCCTTGATTTTATTTTTCAAACTTATTCTGAATTTTCTATTTCATCAATCCTATATTCAATTGCCATGTGTTTGTTTTTTTGTTTTTTTTTTTGTGAGGAAGACCAGCTCTGAGCTAACATCCGATGCCAGTCCTCCTATTTTTTGCTGAGGAAGACTGGCCCTGGGCTAACATCCGTGCCCATCTCCCTCTACTTTATATGGGACACTGCCACAGCATGGCTTGACAAGCAGTGCATCGGTGTGCGCCCAGGATCCGAACCTGAGAACCCTGGGCTGCCTCAGCAGAGCATGCGCGCTTAACCGCTGTGCCACCAGGTCAGCCCCCCATGTGTTCTTTCTTATACCCTCTTCAAATCTTTTTCAATAGCATCCCATCTTTGTTTTATAGATCTTCTTAGATATTTTGAATATATTAGTTAAGGTTTTGTTTTTTGTTGTTGTTCTTTATTCATCCCAGAAATTACCTATTTTCTCCACAGACATTTTTTGGTTATTTTGAACTGTCTCTTTCATATTTCTGTCTTTCCTCCAGTGTCCCATAATCCTTGCTTGTCCATTTATTTGTAGCGTGAGGGAGTGGAAATACTGACTGGGATCTCCGGTTATTTCTGTAGGGCCTGTTGCCTGCCAGGCTTCCTTTTAAGGTAGGCAGTTTAGAGAGCCGCCTTAATGCTGGGGGTCCCCTAAATGCCAAAATGTCCCTCACTAGCTGTCCTCGTTCTCCTTGGTCCACTCAGTTTCTTTAGCCATAAATTCTTGATTTTTTTTAACCTGGGATAAAAACACCTGGGTTGCTAAGTGTGGAACGGAGATCGAGTCACGATACAGAATTTCAACGAATTGCTTCTTTTCCTGTCCCCTTTCTTATTCCCACCCGCTTCCAGCCCTCAGATCAGCTCCTCCCGGGCCTCAGGCTCCTCTTCGCGTAGTCTAGGTTCCAGCTGCCTCGTAGTCTAGGTTCCAGCTCCCTCGTAGTCTAGGTTCCAGCTGCCTTGTAGTCTAGGTTCTAGCTCCCTTGTAGTCTAGGTTCCAGCTCCCTCGTAGTCTAGGTTCCAGCTCCCTCATAGTCTAGGTTCCAGCTCCCTCATAGTCTAGGTTCCAGCTGCCTTGTAGTCTAGGTTCCAGCTGCCTCGGCTGCCTCACCACCGCTGATCCGCAATGTACTTTCTGTCCTACGGCAAGAGCGGGTGGAGCCTTCTCCTCCACTTGTGAAATACTCTCTGCTTTCTTTGCTGGTAACTTATAACACTTTATCATTTGTGATTATTTTGTGTAGCTTTTGTAGCCTATTTTGTGATTTATAAAGAATACAGAGAGGAGGAGACAAGAAAACAAATCCTTTCCTGTCTCAGGCTCGGTTTCCTACACTAGCTGTGCCTGCCTTTCTTCAGCCTAAGCAAGCTCATGTAGCGAGCACACCTAAATTTAACAGTAGAGCAAACCAAGCACCTGGCATAAAACCTCTTACTTGGGAACGTGGAGAGGTGCCCTGTTCCCATTGTAACTTGTCTAATATGGTGCACGGTGTCCGTCTGATTTGTGGTCCTTTACCTCATTCCTAATCCCGTAAAACTGAGTTAAGGCTAAGTCCCCCACAAGCCACCCTCTGGCGGTCTCAGGGTCCCTGGATTCTATAAACGAAAGCCCAGTGTTCGCACTGTCACCACATTGGAGAGTGGGGCTGTGGGGCTCCCTGCCCCTCTTCGCCCTGTCATGCTGTGTTCTCCACTTCTACCTGGCCCACGTGTCTTCCGAGATCCTGTTCTGTGTCCACTGGTTCACCTCACTCCCACCCAATCCAGGACCAATTGCAGCTTTAGTCAGGCTCTTTCAGTTCCGGGAAAAGAGACCCATGCAGACCAGGCATGGGAGGCAAAGGGAGGGCGTGACTCAGAGGATACTTGTGAGTTAGGACTAAGTCTCTGGTCAAAGCACCTCCTGAGCGGCTATTTCTGTCACAGGTCACGTGTTTTCTGATGGTGTCTGAGCTTTTTCTGCATGGCTGCTTTAGAGCTAGATTGTCTGGATTCAAAACCTAGTCCTGCCACTTGCCAGCTATGTGACTTTGGACAAGGTGCTTAACTTCTCTCAGTTTCCTGATCTGCAAAATGGGGATAACAGCAGTGCTTCGTAGGCTTGCTGTGAGGATTAATTGAATTAATACATGTAATAGACTGAGAACATTGGCTGGCACATTTTAAGTGCTCAATAATAATTCCTAACGTGTTAACACATACATGGTGCTCCCCACATGCCAGGCACTGAGAGAGAGGTAGAGCAACTAGGCCAAGGTAACACTGTGGGAAAAGGTGAACTGGGATTCAAGCCCAGGCAGTGTGGTTCCAGAGTCCACACTCTTGACCACTTCCGTCTACTGTTCATTTGGTTTCTCTACTTCATAGTTCCTGCTTCCATATAACTGTAATTTGCTTTAATTCCTTACGGCCTTGATTCTGCCCCATGGCTTTATGCACAGTTTCTGCCTCTGGCTTCACTACCAACTGCCTGATTTTTCTCCAATCTGAGAGAGAGAGAGAGCAAGAGCAGAGAGAGAGGTTGAGATGATGGACCCAGCTCCTCTTTTGTGTCTGGCCATGCCGTAGGTTGTTGGCTGGCCCTGTATCTGTTGTCCTTAGATCATGGCCCTTGCCCCTCCACTCAGCTGGGGTTTGGAAAGGAGTAGAAAGCTACTACCTCAACAGTGACTGTGACTGGAGCAAATTCTCTTCAAAGGGGATCTAAGGGCAAGATGGCGCCATGATTGACCTGCTGAGTACACTGCAGTAAAAGCTTTTGGCCCTGCAGTCCTTTCCTCTGAAAATGGATCTCCTGGTTTTGGACCTGGTTTTGACTAGGTGAGTAACAAGATGGAATGATGGCCTTGGGAAGGATTTTGTACATGGAAGGATGCCAGTAATGTGTCTTCAGAATTTCAGGATATGGCTGTGATGGAAACTAAGTTTTAGCGACCCACTCATACCAGATGACATTAGATATTTGCAGAAGGAACACCATTTCTGAGTGGATTGGAGATGCAATGATTGTCCAAACTCTCTTACCACACACCAGGCTGTATTCTCAGAACGTCATGTCTGGCATTGAGTAACAATCACTTAAGGCTCATTTAACCCTTCACTCAGTCACTCATTCAACCTCTATGGGGCACCCACCAGTTCTAAGGGGGTGTAAGACAGCCCCTGTGACTGGTGTAGATGATTCACTGAAAAAGGAATCAGAAAATAAACACCTGTCCATATTTATTCAGCACAATCCAATAGAGGGAGAGGAAAAGAAAGAGAGAGAATGAGATCTGAATACTAATGTCTGGTAGTTATTATTGGTCATCAATGTGATGATTTGCAATTAGTTAGCAAATAGTGTGCTTTCGATGCTATGACTCAGCAACTATGTGACCTTAGATCAGTCCCTTATATTTAAAAGCGAATAATAATTCCTGGGGGATTTTATAAGAATTAGAGATAATAGATGTCTGGCTTGGTGCCTGGTGCTATTACTTTTAGGCAGCATTTTCCCTGGAGTGGAAAGTGGCAATTCATCCTGTTCCTTTTGCTCTTACTTTATGTTCATTAACCAACTTTCTGACACGTAATTTGCTCCTCTGAGGCAATCATTCCAGGAGAGAGTGTTCTGAATGACCAATGTGAATTATCCTCTAAGATATATTTCCCACGGTAAATTGATAAATCAATGAAAATATTAGCATTCTGGTTGGCAAATTAGGCTCCTGCTAATTTGGTTACCGGAGTAACTTCCCCGCGTATGACCTATTCTAAATGAACAGGTTTAATCACGTTTCAGGATCCCCAAATTTGAGGACTTGGGTGGTAACTAACACCTGCCAGGTACTGCCTACCCATGAGGGCTGACCTAAGCAGGCAGCTGGCCTGGTCTGGAGCTCCTACCTGAAAAGGATCCATTGACTTGGCGATGCTGGTGGGCTGTTTGAAACAGGGACATCCTGAGAACCGGTACCCAGGTTAGGCCTCTCACAATTGACCAGCTAAGAGGTAAAACTGGCCTGAATTAAGATGGTAGTAATGGGCATGGTAAGCAGGAAAAGGACATGTGGAGAAACTGAAGAGAGTTGGTAGCATTTAGAATCATCACTTTGCAAAATTTCACAATTAGAGATTATCCACATCAACCTGCCTGCTTTTCACCTGGGAATCATGAGCTCTTGGTGATGTGCTCTGGTTCTGTGTTCAGGTACCACGGGTCAGGTCCCTGGTGGACACACTGCATTGCGGGGCTCCGGAGTGATTCTATTATAGCCTCGAGTGTTTTGCTAAAACACACCGCACAATAGCCATCTCAAGTACGCCTGGGCATGGCTTGAGCTGCGGATACATATGCTGGGTGTATTAATCAAGTTTAATAGACCCCAATGTTTGAAACAATGCCTTAAATTTTTTTTTTCAGAGACCGCACAGAAGTGTGGCATTGTACAGCAAATGAAAGTGTTGCTACAATGCCTGTAAATCAGAGCTTTAAACTATGTTTCAATTATCCTTCTATTATCCAGCTGGTATTTAAGCATGTTTATTATTCAAATCAGCAGCGAATGTGCTGCTGTTGTGTAAACAACTGTCACTTGCTGAAACAATGATTAGGAGGCACCATCCCATTCAGGTGTACTTAGGAGTACTTATGCCCCAGCCACTTGTATTTAAATATCATGCAAACACAATGCATGAGTGACTACTTTCTCTCCTGTTCCCAATGCCTCCTGCCAATTCTATTACATTAAGAGGGAAATCTATTAAATTTTTCATTTATACACATCCGTACACTGTTTTTACCCATTGTATCATTAAGGCTTAGATTAATATAATAGATATGCTGAGAGATACCGTGTGCATTGAAAAAGCCTGTTCAAAATAAAAGCCAATTTCTCTGCATTATTTGGGGGTGTTGGGAAGCTTTTGTGAAAACAATGCAAAGAAAATTATTTTCTGAATAAAAAGCATGATACGGAGAAAAGAAAAATTTGTCCCCCAGAAAGAGCAATCTTGAACCTTTATTAGCTCCATTACCAATTCAGCATATGAAAAATTGAGAGCCAGAAAATAGGACATTTGTTGAATGAATCTGCGTCTCTTTTGAAGGTTCTCTGCTATCACTGGGAAGGGGTGTGTGTGTGTGTGTGTGTGTGTGTGTGTGTGTGTGTGTGTGTGTCAGGGCAGAGGTTCTGGGTGGTACTTGCTGGGCAGAGCTTGGAATTGCTACTAGGCTATGTTCCCAATGAGTTTATCTTTTTTTCTTAAGCCTCAGTTTCCACGTATAAACCAGGGAGGCAAGTTTTTGAGTACCAGGGCATTGTAAAGGTGAGGAATCACAGTCTGATCAAATGATTGATACTACCAGGGATTTTGCATTATCTGAGGTATGTTTGGGAGGCTCAATAAGTTCCTGTTGACTGATTTCAGTTGCTAAACTGCAAATACTATCTACTGTGCTTCGGGAACCACTGACAAAAGGGGGTGGTTGATAGAGAGAAGGGGGTACTGATAGGATTTGGATTTGGGTTTGGAAATGCACGCTCAGCAAATTCCTTGAGTACATAGCAAAATCTCCCAAGTGGGTTGTAAAAGAGCTTTGACTTCATCCTTGGAGGTAATGGGAATAATGTCCAAATACTGCCATCTTAATTGATTTTATAGTACAATAAGCGCCTAGTTCCTTAGACTCTGTAATATATAGGATAACCATATAATTTATCACACAGCTTGGGACATTTTGAGAGTGAGAAGTATTAAATAATTATGGCAGGACATCAGGTGTAAACCAGCACTGTTCTGGGTAAAACTGTACATATGATCACCCTAAAATTGCATGGCTAAAGACCAAATCCGGTCAAGACTTAAAGCAAGGAAGGAGAATGAAAAAATACTGTCTCAGGGGTCTGACTATATCCTTCTTTTGAGATTGGTTATTGTTTCATCTTTAAAGAAAAGTAAGATAATCTCTTTTTTTGACTAATTAGAGCCCACAAAGGCAAGTAAACTCAACTTTTGGAAAATACAATAAGCAAAATCCATTTTTCCATATTAGATAAATTAGCGAATGGTTTACTTTTCAAAATAATTATTGCATAATGGAGAGACGTACCAGATTCCTAGCCAGCAACCTATTTTTGTTTGTGATTTAATTGAGCTAAGTCTTGCCTAGAGAATATCTTTTACACAAATGTGAAGTCTTTAATTTACACACAATTTTAATTTCTTAGCAGGGACTTGGGCTCAGTCAACAGAGTCAAATGATGACACTTGGGATCCACATATATGATAACTGACCAATAAAGACCAATTCTTAGGTATTAGAGGGTAGGCAGGACCTAGGTTAATGAATTTCATAATTTTCTCCCCTGCAAAGACAGCACCCAGAGATTACAAACTTTAATGCTGGTATATAAAAATCGTTTTCATCCCTTAGATAACCAATTTTTATACCCATGTCCCGTGATTTCTATGGCTGTTTTTAGCTCTTTTATGATGTCTATAGATGTATTTCTTTTATTGAAGCCCATGTTCTGAAATATTTTTCATTGGTGGAGGAAAAATGTCAATTAGTTGTTTCATACATTTATCAAACAGGAGAATATCTGGTCTCTTTCCCATCTAGGCAGACTGATTCTCACAACTCTGCCTCCAGTATCTTGGGCAGCCTGTTTCCCAACAACTTCTTGGGTTCCGGCTTACAATAGGGTGCTAATTCGTTTACTGGAGGGCTAATTGCTGGGGTGACATTGAACAGCATTATTATGCCGCTTGGTGTAATATTCAGCAGCTAACGTAGTTCCCCCTTCAATTATGTGCTCTGTCGTCTCCTAGGCCCCATACATTACCTGCACCTGTTCGTAAACAAGTTTCCTCCATTATGTACTTGTAATAATTCCTAGTGCCAATCACCAGATCCTGAATACCTACAACAAACCCTTCAGTGTCTCCAACTGCCTGACTTCTTTTATCCAAAAGTTAGACACGCTTTTATCTTTGTCTTTTAAGCTCATTTGATGGAGGTAAGGACAGTGTAGTTTGTTTTTGTTGTTGATGGAACATTGATAGGGTTTCTGCTGAGGTCTATTCCACACTCCCTAACTAAATGTGGTGAAACTCCAGGCAGGGTTTACTGGCCAAATCCTAGGTGTTAACAAGGCTGGTTGTAAAAATAGCCTAAGCAATACAAATTGCGGCTGCCAACTATTTTGTATCTCCCTCGTTAATGGAGTACAGTGGTTTTGTGAGTCTTGTTTGACCCTGTTCATCCTTCAAGGTTTCCGCTTTAAGTCCTCTTTTCTCTGGGAAACCATTCTCCACTATTCTGACCCCGTTCAGTTCCTCCTTGGATTTATAGGAGCCTGTTTGTAACGGTTTGTGCTTAACCGTATTCTACCATTATTTGATGCTGTTTCCCAGGCTTTCCTTATCTACCAAATATAAGCTTTTTTCAGGGGGAAGGGGGGACCTTTCACTTCTATGATTGCTTTAGTGCCTAGCACAGGGCTGAGGTCATAGGGAATTAATAAACACGAATTTAGCAATATTGATTGAGTACTCACTGTATGCAAAGCTTGGTGCTCAGTGCTGGGGGAAGATACAATAAAAAATGTATTCCTTACCATCAGAGGGGTTTCTGAGATAGGATAAATCCAAAGGAGAGGTGATAAAAGAAGCTGGATTTTAAACTCGTATAGCTAGACTTCAAAGGAATAATATACTTGTGGAAACTGGAGCTATGACATGCCATAATTTGAGAAAAATCTTCAATTATAAGATTAGAATATCTCTTAGGAATTGAAAAATGTTGGGGAATGTCCTTTTTAGAAATAGGAATGGCTTACTAGCCTGGCACAAAGGCTGAATGCTGGAGGAACCTTTCTCTGAACGGCTGTGAGCGTCTGTGTTGAAGCTGTGTGGCTTTGGGAAGCTGTGTGCCTTTGGGATTCTGTATGGCTTTGAGAAGGTGTGGCTTTGGGAATCAGCTCTCCGAGGGCAGGACAGGGCTGGGAAGGTCACACCTGCATGGCGTGGCTCTAGCACACTGGGGCTGGCTGTTTGCAGCATCCGGGAGAAGCAGTCTGGGCAGGCATTGGCATTTCGCAGAGGGTATTGGTGGTGGCAGCAGGGAGAGGTATCTTGATGAGGAGAGTACCATCGGGGAGCAAATGAACTTGTAGACATTGCTTTGGGGTTCCCCAGAAGCAACTAGAGAGACTTTTGGTGTAGGAAAGGCATTCCTTCACTCCTCTGCTCTGAATCCTCGAGCAGCTCTTCATTCCTCTTGGAAGAAAGGCCAAAGTCCTTACAACGGCCTGTAAGGCCCATATAATCCAGGCTCCTGTTACCCCTATGACATCATCTACTCTGGCTTCTCCAGCTACATGGACCTCCTTACTTTTCCTCAAATAAACTACATCCTAGCCTGCCTCAGGGCCTTCGCACCAGCTGTTGCCCATGCCAAGCTTTCCTCCTGGCTCACCACTCTCCCCTCCTTCAAGTCTTTGTTTAAAGGTCACCTTCTCAAGGATGTGTCCCTTCACTACTGCCCTTCCTCTAGCACTCCTCTTTCCCCTTCCCTTGCTCTATCTTTTTCCATGCACTTGTCACCCTCCAATACATCATTTATTCAGTTTTTGTTTATTTTCAGTCTTTCCACTTACAGAATGTAAACTCCATAATGGCACAGAGTTTTGCGCATTTGCTCTCTGATGTTCTCCCGTTCCTAGATCATCACCCACAATGTGCTCTGTAAGTCTTTATGAATGAGCGAATGAACAGGAGGGTCTTGATTGGTGGTGGTGATGGTCAGCTTTTAAGGTTACCCTGACTTCGTTTGCGCTCTTAGCTAGTTATGCTTGGGGACATTCATATCACAATTGTCATGAGGCTCTATCTTCATTTCTGACTGATTTTTACAGTATGTCTTAAAGTTCCATTAAAAAGTTTTTCTATTCCTTAGTGTCTCTGAAAGTAATTCAGGGTCTTTAAACCAACATTTAAATGCCCAAAGGAAGAACCTGGCAGGGAACTGCAGAGCGAATATTTTTATAAAAGGGAGAAATTCTTTGGTAACTTGAACAATTGCTGCCTCCATATTTGGAGCCAAATAAATCAACCTTTAGGGGAAACAATTCTTGCCCCGATGTAGGGTCTTTTATAAACTGAGAGGACAGATCCATCTCAGCTGCTGTAACTAGAATCACAGGCTCCCCCAGCCTGCTACTTAAGAAGATGTTAATGGCCAGCTTATTAGCCCATTAGCAACTGCTTTAGCCCATTAGTAGACATTTAAGTGGTACAAACTGCTGGGAGTTCCAGCGGGGCGAGGGTTGGTTGACTTCATGGCTGTGACTCCTTGCTTTGGCAAATTATCTGTGTGGCAGGGCAGGTTTCCTTATGTAGCGTTTACTTGTAATGAGGCACACCTGTACTGCATTTCCCATCTGGGCTGGAATTTTTAGGGCAATCATTTGGAAAGGGGTAGTTTTGTCCTTGTAAACTGCAGACACTCAGCTGCTGATGACCTGACCATTAGCCACGTATCTCTAATTGCCACGCCTCTGCCCGTGCTGCTACTTCCAACAACATAGGAATTATTTAAAAACTCTGGTGATTAGAGGAGATGTTTCCAGACCTGGAGGGTGGCCCCTATGTGGACTGCAAAGAGTTAGCCTGCTCTGATTCTTGATTGGTTTTATTCCTATAGTAGGTAGAATAGTGGCCCCCGCCAAAGGTGACCATGTCTGAATCCTTGGAACCTGTGAATATGTTACCTTACAAAAGGGAATTTGCAGATGTGATTAAGTTAGGGACCCTGAGATGGGGAGATTAGCCTGTATTATCCAGGTGGGCCCAACGTAATCACAAGGGTCCTTTATTTTTTTGTGGTTGTTGTGAGGAAGATCAGCCCTCAGCTAACGTCTGTGGTAATCCTCCTCTTTTTGCTGAGGAAGACCGGCTCTGAGCTAACATCTATTGCCAATCCTCCTCCTTTTTTTTTTCCCCCCAAAGCCCCAGTAGATAGTTATATGTCACAGTTGCACATCCTTCTAGTTGCTGTATGTGGGACGCAGCCTCAACATGGCCGGAGAAGCGGTGTGTCGGTGCGCACCTGGGATCCGAACCTGGGCCGCCAGTAGCAGAGCATGCGCACTTAACCGCTAAGCCACGGGGCCGGCCCACAAGGGTCCTTTAATGTGGAAGAAGGAGGCAGAAGAGGAGTTAGAGTGATGCGATGTGATAAGACGTCCCTGTTGCTTGAAGATGAAGGAGGAGGGCAGTGAGCAGAGGAATGTGGGCAGCCTCTAGAAGTGGGAAACAGCAAGGAAATGAATTCTCCTTGTAGAGTCTCCAGAAAGGAACACAGTCCTGCTGACACCTTGATCTTTGTCCAGTGAGACACATTTCAACTTCTGACCTCAGAACTGTAAGATAATAAATTTGTGTTGTTTTAAGCCATCACATTTATGGTCATTTGTCACAGCAACAATAGGAAACTAATACAGCACTCAAGGTGGTCGGTGGACTTTGTGGCAGGGCAATTGAAGACACAGAGATAGTAAATCCCTGTTCTTAAGGTATTGGGGTGGCAGAAAATGGACACAAAAAGCAGGTTTTCTACAACCATATTTGGAGAGTACAAACTTAGTCTTCACCCCATTCTTAATATGGCACTTTAGCAGGAGCTAAAAAACAAAACAAAAACAAAGTCCCCCAAACTTTCCACCCCAGACTCTGTGGCATGCACAGCATTTTAACAGAGGAGGATAAATACATTTACACCTGAAATAGCTTAAAACATCAAGCTACATGGTCCAAAGCACCCAGTACAAGAACAGAATAATATTGCACAAAGTGGGTGGCGAAGTAGCCTGAAGACACAAAGTAATGCAGATGAGTAGCTTTCTAGGTGCACCATGCCCCAGTTCAGCCATCCTCATAGCCATCAACAAAATAGACTCTGTGATGGCCCTTGGTTCCCGATATCTTGCACTGAAGTGCTCACAGATATTGCCAGTGCCGTGACTTCCATGATGCTTATGACGTGTTGACTGTTTTTACCCATTTTATTAGTTCTCAACTATTTGATTAGTTCTGAGCTGTTTCAGTGGTCTTCTCAAGTCCATTCTTCTCTTTCTTCACTATTCTCAGAATGCCTTTGGTGTTTGGAGTTTGTTTTGATCTTAGAGCCATTTTGAAACCTAAGGCATCTTATTAGGATTTTTTGTAACTTCTCAGCATTCTTACACCTGATTCACCAATTTAAAATCAAACTTTTAACCTTTGATTGATAAATGCTGAGGGAAGTATATATTCTCGTAAATAGTCTTTGGCATTGTATCAAGTTCAAAATTGGTGATAAGTACCTGACATTACACATACCAAAATTCTAAGCTTAATTTTATAGAACTTTCAGAAAAGCATGTTATTGTTACTGTAGTGAGTTGAACGGTGGTCCCCCAAAAGATATGTCCACATCTTAACCCCTAGAACCTGTGAATATGGTCTTATTTGGAAAAAGAATCTTTGCAGATAACATTAAGGTTCTCAAGAGGACATCATCCTGGATTATCCAGGGGGCTCTAAATTCAATAATAAGTATCCTCATAAGAGGTAGAAGAGGAAAAGACACAGACGCGGAGCAGAAGACCGTGTGGAGACGGAGGCAGAGACTAGAGTCACGCAACTACAAGCCAAGGAGTGCCTGGAGCCACCAGAAGCTGGAAGGGGCAAGGAAGGATTCCCCCCCGGAGCTTTTGGAGAGAGTGATGCTCTGCTGACACCTTGATTTCAGACTTCCTGCCTCCAGTCTGTGAGAGAATTAATTTCTGTTGTTTTAAGTCAACAAGTTTGTGTTAATTTGTTATGGCAGCCACTGGAAACTAATACAGTCATAAAATATTCAGTACCTACTTGTTACCTGTTAATGTCAACATTTATAAAATATCAGGCAGGGTTTTCATGAGATCATGGAATCACTGGACCACACTCATTCGCTGGAATGATTATATGAAAAAACCTCACCCAGCTGAACCTTTCAAAAACACCCTCGAGTGTTTTGCATATATAGGATGGTTGTTATCAGTCAAGGTTACAGAGTATTTTCACATACATGTACCCATGTGAGGCCATGGAGTGGGGGTGAAGTTATTTTAGGGAAGGATGATTGTAGGTGAGTTCTGAGTAAGACCTACATTGCTATATCCCAGAGAGAGAAGAGGGGAATGGGAGTCCCAGCTGATCCCTCCATTTTATAAGAAAATTTAATTAGTGGCCCCAGGAAGCATTTTCTTTGAATTGTATGTAACAACTGCATTCTCAGCAGATAGAGGGAGGCAGACCTTGGGGCAAGCAAATGGGAAAAATAATCTATAAAGTGTGTTCACAAAATATGACTGTTATTCCACCCTGGAACTTAATAGAAATCCTTTGACTGTTGTTCTGCAGTCAACAAGACTCATCTAATTGGTGACCATGGTAACAAAATCAGGTCATAGGGAGGTTCACGCTGAGATCAAGCATATGTAGATCTCCTAGTTCAAACATACATAAAGATAAGAACCTGTTGGTAAGAGTCTGAAATGTTAGTTGAAGATGGGCTCCTTCATACTGAGCTTATAAGACTAAGAAAATGATCATTTGTTTGCAATAGCCACACGTTTTGCAGAAAAGGAAGAGATTTTTCTAATTCACTGGGGAGAAAGAGATAATTCAGAAATGTGAGACCAGACTGAGTGCATAGATGTTGCTTCATAGATCTGTGTAATTTACTCCCTGGGGTTTGTAGTGTGTCTGACTTATATTTTAGACATAATTAAGTAATCAGCAGTGTACATTGTAAAATGAATGTTTAGGCTGCTTGAGGTTAAATTTTCACAGCCATAGCAGCTGCGTGGTACTAGCGACCACCCCTCCCCACAGCCAAATCCTCGCCCCTGCATACAGTCAGTTATTTAAAACCTGTGAATGGGACTAAAATTATTTCCACAGTCACCATTTTTCAGCAGATCTAAAGAGCAACCACATGGTAACCACTGGATACCAGGATTACTGCACCTCATGCCAGTAAGCATTCTCTGTTCTGGCTCAGTAGTGGGAGTGACAATAATAATATCAATTATAGAATGAATAATACTTTTATTTACGTAGGATCTCTTTTGATCCTCAAAAAGCCCTGGGAGCTAGGAAGTTTTCCCCCATGATACAAATGAGAAAACTGAGATGATGAGAGAAGTTACAATTCTAAGAAGTCACGGGGCTTCTGCTTTTTAAATGCAGAATTAAGGATTAAAATCCTTATCTTGAGCTAATGTATGTAAAAGATCCAACCCGAGAGTCTGCACCTGATGATGGGAGTTGTTGTGGTTCTTACTGTTCTGTGTCCAAGCCTTGTGCTGCTCTGCCAGTCTTGTTGGCACATGCACCCTTACACCTGGTGGCATTCTCTTCTTTCTTACTCCTAATGGCTCTCGTTCAGTGCCTCTTGGAGGGACACATGAGGAGAAGAGGGATATAGAAGGGCTCCTTTTCTCTTTCCTTCCTTTCTTCTTCCTCTGTTCTTTCCTCCTCCCCTTCCTTTCTTTTTCTCCTTCCTTCTTTTTGTCAAAATTGACCCATACTCACTCTCCTTTTCCTACTGAATCCAAGAGAAGATAAAGAGAGAGGACAGGTGGGTGGCGAGGGGTGATTTAGAGTGGTTGTCTACTTGCTCCAAGGGAGCACAAACCTAGGATTAACTGAGGCCATGAGTTCACCGGAGGATTGTCAAGGGGGTGGGTGGGTGTTCTCTCTCTTAAAAAACAAAACAAAATGTAACATTTTTTCATTGCAAAAGAAATAGTTACTGGCTATAAAAAACATTCAAACAGGGCAGACACAACAAGAAAAAAAATAAAGTCCTTCTCCATCCCTACTCCTTAGAGGTGGTCATTGTTAACAATTTGATGCACATATTCTTAGATTCATTTCTATGTTTAGTGAGTTGTATATAATATACCCGATATATAATAAGCATACGCATATGCATTTAAGTTGTAAATTTTCTTCATTCTATACAGTCTGTTTTGCAATTTACTTTTTTTCACTTAATAACGTCTTTCCACATTAGTGCATGTAAATTTACCATGTTGTCCTTTAATAGCTGAACAATATACCATTGCAATAGATGTACCATGGTTAATTATATATGCAATATACCATTGCAATAGATGTACCAAGGTTAATTATATATGTGTATATATATATAAATAACCTTTGTAGACTTGTGCAAGTATTTGTAGGATCAATTCTTAGAGGTGGAATTGCTAGGTCAAAAAATGCACACATTACAAATTTTTTAGAGGTACTCTTGGTCTGGCTCCTGCATCCCAGTCCCATCCTGCACTGTGTTCCCCTTTGCTCTCAGTAATTGCTTTACTCTGGCTTCTCTTAGACCATGAATTTGTCATGTTCCCTTCCATCATGGATACTGAACACTCCATTCTTCTCATTTGGAATATTCTTCCTTTCTCTACCTTGTTAGCTCCTTTAGCATGGCAGCCTAGTTGCCACTGCCTCAGAAAAGGCTGCCCTGAGCTCCCCAACTAGGTCAAATCCTTACTCTATGCTCTCAAGGCACTGTGTACTTCCCTTTCATTGCACTTACCATAGTTGTAACTTATACATATTTCTGCTATTCACTGATTAATGCTGTCTCTTTCAGTGGACCAGAAGCTCCAGAAAGGCAAAAACTGTGCCTGATTATACTCCTGATGTGGTCCTGTTGCCTGGTTCCCACTGCCTGGCCTATAAGCAAAAGCTTGTCTGTGTATAACTTGAATGAGTGAATGCATAAATGAATGCTTTGTTTTAGTTGCCCTCCTAACACCAGTGTCTTTTCCAGGGGACTTCTAAAGGGCTAATGGATAATTGGTACCCAAAGCCTTTTCCTTCATCACTTCAATAAACCAGAGCCACTGAGGTCAGTTGTTCATGCTTCTGAGTCATGAGGCTGTTGAGAGGACCCAGGTCAGAAGCCTATCCGACCCGGGGGAGCAGGCACAGATAACCACAGAGTCAGGGTTGGAGGGGTCTGGGATGTCACAAGCTAACCTCCTCATACTACCAATGAAACTACTGAGGCATGAGAAGAGAAAAACACCACAATGAGTGGTGGAAGCAGAATGAAGACCCAAGTTTCTCAATTTGGGGCCAATGCTCTTTCTACTCTTTTCCCCAGGTGTCAAGAGCACATCAAAAGCGTCTGAGGATAGGCCCTGATTTGCAGAATGGGAATGTTCTGAGAATTGTGCTCAGTTTCTGTTGAGCACTCTCCACCCTCTCCAATAGAGTGCAGCTTCCTTGTTACCGTGCCACCTACTCTTTGAGTGGATAATACCCACCCATTTAGTTGTGTGTCTGAAGTCTGGCTTCTGGTCCCAAGTGGCCACAAATCCCATGAGGTAATGGAAAGACAGTTGGTCTGGGAAGAAGGCTGTCACTTACTGGCTCTGGGTCCCTCGACAAGCCTTAGACTCCCTGTTCTGTGAAGTAGGATGAGTATCTCTGCTCTATGCACTTGCAGGTTATTGCAAAGAACAAACAAGACCATGATTTATAGGCTATAAATCACTGCAATTTGGAGGTATCAGCAGGAGCAGTGCCTGACCCGTCTGCTAAGTAGTTATCTCTTCTGTGTTGTGCGGTGGTCATTGCCAGGCAAAACAAATTGAAGAGAGAATTCCAGATCTCTAGGAGCTTTACAAATGCAGACTTTCAAAATATTCACTAGATTATGAGCTTCTCACATTTTGAGACCAAGTCTTATTCATCTTTACAGCATCCCTCCCTTCCCCCAATGGCTTGCCCAAGGAATCTCTTTTTGGTGAATGGGGTAAAGCAGTGAATGGGTGTCAATTAAACCACCCAATGAGTTAGCTAGGTACCAGAAAACCTCAGGGTGTCATTCAGTTGTGGAAGGACTGCTAGTCTAAATTAAAGAAACACTTTTAATTCTAGAGTACTGTTTTAAAGAAATGCAATTTTTATTTTCAAGAACAAACAGTAACTCAAATTGGACTAATAAATAGAGTTTTGGCTTATGAATGATGCCTTGCTTCAGTTTCATAAATTAGTTTCCAATCTGTTATCTCCTTCTCATAACTGTCCTGTGAGGTGGGTTATGATCCCCATTTTATAGGTGAGAAATGGAGGCTCAGGGAGAAGAGGCAACTTGGGTTCACACACTTAGTGTTTGAATTAGGATTTTGGACTGCTGTGTCAGGACTATTTGTAGGCTTTCATACTTTCTAATAGATTTCCTTCTTTGAGCATACACACCCTTATCTTCTTCCACTCCATCTCCCTCCATCATGCTTGCTTGGAAATCCCAGCCCTAGTTAATTCAACTCTCCTCTCCTCCCGTGCCTCACCTAGACAGCTGAACCTAGCTGGAGAGAAACATGGACCATACTGACTGCCTTACTTTAAATTCATGATTGGTTAAGCTCCCCAGGAATCCACAACACTACACTTCGCTCATCCATCACCTTCTCTGTCTCCTAGTTGACAATATCACACGTGCTCTTGTCTTTCCACCTTCCAACATCCTCTCTGGACTCTCAGGTGATGAGCTTGCTTCATATTTCGCTGAGGAAATAATGCAAACAGAAGAGAAGAGAATAAACACTGGGGCTAGCACACCTTTCAGTCTACCTGCTTTTGCCCCAGGTGATCTGCACCCTCCTCTCTTGGTAGTTCTAGGCCATCACTCCCAGAAACGTCCTTTCTTTCTCCTGCAATTTTCCCTCTCTACTGGACTGCTTTTTCCAGTCATCAAACATGCCAAAATATCTCGCATTAAAAAAAAAAAAAAACAAACCAATTTGTGACAACGTGGATTGACCTTGAGGGTATTCTAAGTGAAATAAGTCAGGCAGAGAAAGACAAATATTGTATGATTTTACTCCTATATGGAATCTGAAAAAACAAGACAAAAACAAACTTATAGATACAGAGAACAGATTGGTGTTTGCCAGGTGGGAAGGAGGTTGTGGGGTGGGCGAAATAGGTGAAGGGGGTCAACTGGATGGTGACGGATGGTAACTAGACTTTGGTGGTGATCACTTTGTAGTGTATACAGATGTCGGACTATAATGTTGTACACTTGAAACATATAATGTTATATATCAATTTTGCCTCAATAAAAAATAAAAAAATTAAAAAAATAAAGAAAGGAACCAACAAGCTAAGATCCTCCCTAAACCCTGCATCTACCTCCATAATGACCCTATTCCTTTTCTCTCCATTACCAGCACAATTCCTTAAAGAAGTCCCAACCATACTCACTGTCTCCCCTTTCTGTCTTCTTGGACCCACTCTATTCAGGCTTACTCCTCCACCTGCTCCACCAAAGAAGACACTGTCAAAGTAACCAATGACCCCACGTTGCCAAGTGCAGTGTCAGTTCTCAGCTCCATCTTACTCAGCTATCAGCCCTGCCTTGGGCACAGTTGATCAGTCGCTCCCTTTTCCGCAAAACCCTTGCCTTGCTTGTAGTCTGAGACAACATTTTCTCTCTTTCTCTCCTGCCACCCTGGCTGCTCCTTTTTGGTTTTCTTGATGGGTTTCTCTTTACCTTCTGATCTCTAAGTGTGAGAGAGTCCCAGGGCTCAGTTTTTGGACCTTTTCTCTTCATCCATTCCCAGTCTCTACTAATGTCATCTAAGTCTTCTGGCTTTCAATACAAATTTACATCCCCAGTTGGTCCCTGTCTCTGAACTCCAGACCTTTACATACATCTGCCTACTTGATATCTCCAGTCGGATGAGTAATTGCTCCTATAATCAAGAACTCTGATTTCTTCCCTATACCTGCTTTACCCTTAGTCAGTAAATGGCAACTCCGTCCTTGAACTTTGGGGTCATCCTTAACTCCTCTCTTTCTCTCACACCCCACAGCCAATCTTTCAGCAAATATGTCTCTCTACCTTCAAAATATATCCAGAATCCAAGCGCCTCTCTCCAACACTGTAGCCACTCTGATCCAAGCCAGTGCCTCTCACCTGGTGCATCACAATACACATCTAATTGGTCTCTCTGTTTTCACTCTGCCCCCACAGCAGCCAGTGACCTTTTTATAACCCAAATTAAAATAATACCATTTTTATCATAGCAAATATTTACTGGGTGCCAGGAATTTTATATACATTAATCTATTTAATCCTCATAACAATCTTACAAGATAGGATTTATTATTATACAGGTTTTGCAGATGAGGAAACCAAGGCAGAACATGGTTAAATAACCTGCCCAAGACCACACAGCTAGCAACTTAGGAGCACATGTGGTGAGTGGTAATTGTGAGAGGCTCAAAGTCGGGGTTGTTAGCTCTACCTTCCCAAAGTGATTGATCCTCCTTGCCCAATGTAGATCAATTTTGTAGTAATAGCCATGCTGTTGACCCTTTGTTGAGTGTGTGTTAGGCACTGCATGAAGTGCTTTACACACATCACCTCTGTTATCCTCTTGGGATAGTCCTGTGAATAGGTGGTGTTAGCCCCATTTGCTAGGTGAAGAGATTGAGGCTGTTTCACAGTAAGCGGTGGGGACAGGATTTATACTTCAGTCTGTGAGACTCCTAAGCCCAGACTTCTCCCGCTGGGCAGACAGATACTCAATGACTGAGGTCGGGGCTCTAAGGGACTCAGGTGGAGCCTGGGAGGAAAGACTCAAGTGTTGCTTCAACACTCCCTTCTTCTCTCAGAAGGAAGGTTAGTGGATCTGTTGAGTCAGAGATTGGTGCCATTGGGCTAGAGTTGGCTGTTCTTTTTAGGCAAGTGGTAGACCTGGCTGATGAGAGCTGTGTGACCCTCTCAGACAGAAGTGAGAGTACCATGGTGCTGACTGGCCTGGGGCAGGATAGGGATTCTGCTTCCCAGTGATGGTGAGGAGCATGGAGGGAAATGGGCAGTTCTATTTTTGCCCAGGTCTGGCAGCATGCCTGGGCTCTGCTGGCACTTAGGTGGCTTATGAGTTCCAGATCACGGTGGAGCTGTGCTGGGTGTCTCTGGCAGCCATCAGCCTGCTGTGCACAGAGAAGGTGGATCTCCCAAATCTTTTCTCAACCTCACCCTGACATAATAAAGATCATAGTTTAGCCCCTTCTTACCTCCTAGGGCTTCCTGTTTTCGTCTTATGCTCTTTGGGAATTACCAGCAATCCTGTGGGATCAGCCTCTTGCCATAACTTTGAACTTGTCGTGGGGACTTTACACCAGCAGTCTCCCCTGCCTGGATCCCTGAGCTCACCCACTCGCCCACATCCCCTTGCTCCGTTTGCCATGATTAACATCCAAGCAGCTCTCAGTTCTAGCTTTAAGGCCATTTCCTCAGTGAAGCACTTTCTGATCCCCCTGACTATGTCAGGACCTCTGTTTTCACTCTCAAAGCACCATAGATGGCTTCTGTTTATGGTGGTTATCTCTTACCACTTATCACAGTTTGAAATGACATTTTCTGTGCTTATATTTGATTAATTTCTGTCTCCCTAGCTAAACTTTGAAAATAATAATAATAATAATAACAAAGATCATGGTAAGGATATCAATGACAACAGCAACAACAAAAATAGCAGCTGATGTTCATTGAGCCTGTGTTCCGGGAATACCACTGAGCTCTTCCGTGGACCACTTGATTTAATTCTCACAACAACCCTGTGAATTACATACTACTTTTTATTCCCATTTTACAGATGGGGAAACTGAGCTTATGTAACTTGCTCAGCTTCACCTAGCTCCTCAGTGGGGTTGCTAGGCTCTGAATGCAACTCCAGGGCTTGCTTGAAGCTCCATGAGAGTAGGGACTGTGTTTTAGCTCACCGTTGATCCCTGGAAAGAGACTCACAGGAGGAATATAGTAAATGTTTTGTGAATTGGATTGATTGGTTTCTGGTGGGTTGATTCTTCTCCGGGTCTCCTGTGGACATAAGAGCTAGATTCTGCTTGGGATTGGGCGATCTATCCCATCCACTCTGTGCAAGCACCCTTTGCCCCCCTCGGAGCTTTAGGGGCCCACACTCTGTTGAAAGTCCTGAGGCATCCGGGAACAGCTCCTACAGAATTTTCTTCCACTTCCAAGACTTACTCCTCCATTTTCACCCCCTGGCCCATCCCATCTCTCCTCTTTACCTATCCCCGCTGCCTTGGGAGGCAGGTGGGGCTTTGCCTGTGTATTTTCTTCCAATAGTTTGCTCCTCTTCCTTTCCTTCGTCACTTACCTCATCCAGCACTTAGGGCAGTTCCTCAGGGAAACTCCGTGGGAATCTCTGGCAGATCTGAGCTTTCAGGCTTTAGTACAGACTCAAGATCCTATTCCTACACATGACGTTCCAGCATCCAGATCTGTCCCCAAGTATGTCACTCAACCTTAAATTCCAGTGGGCCACCATTAAAGTAGCACCACGAAACCACGGAGGTAAGACTAGCCATCCACATAGACTTCTCATGGCCTCGCATATTTTCTGATGCAAACAAGGCTCTCTGGGTCAGTAAGACCTTCCAGGACGGCCCCATGCTCGGGGGCACGTGGGTCCTACTCTCAAGGGCCTTATGGCAGGAGGCAGACCTGGCACATGAGCACCAGCCAAACATGGAGGGCAGAGACGAATTATACAAATTAAAGCCATATTTCCCCAGAGCTGTTTGCTTACATCTTGGTTGGCGCTTCAGTCCAGTCTGCCTTGCTTAAAAGTTATTTGAGCTCGTTTCTGACTCTCGTACTGAGAGCCTAAAGGGCAGGACTCATGCCCATGTCACCCTCCCTCTGCCCGGCACTGCCATTGGCACGTTGCAGGCACCACAGGATAGTGAATGAGAGAATGTCAAGGGCTTGGAGTAGGAATGTCTTTTGTACATACATAGGGCCTTAGGTGATGATGAGAATTCACTGTGTGCTTTCCTTCCTAATTTTTATTTTTCTGAGCAAGTGTTGGAATGAAAGAGTGGGAAGACACTGGTGAGTGGAGGTGGGGGAGGAGTGCAGAGCATGAGCTGTTTTGGGAATGAGGCATTGACATGGAGTGCAGGGATGGAGGGGAACCCCAGATTCCTCCTTTCCTCTTTCCATCTCTTTCTCTTCCTTTTTCTCTCTCACTGTGTTACCTTGGAATCTCTCCTGCTACTTAGTCCCCATGACCTATTCCTAGACTAACGTCTGTAATATCATTTGGCTCCTGAAACACCTTTCCTATTTGGAATGGAGAATGAAGGAAGACAGGAACAGCAGGGCAAAAAAGGAAACTGTACTTTGATGGGCACCTACGGTGTGTTAGACACCACACTAGGCACTTCACCTGTGTTGTCTTATCTCATTCTTGTAACAATCCAAGGAGATAGGTGTGGTTACTCTCATTTGAGATATGAGAAGCCTGAGGCTCAGGTAAGGTTAGTAACCTGCTCAAGACCACTTGGTCAGTGAGTGGAGCTGAGCTGCAAAATCAGGTCTGTCTGACTCTGGAGCTGGGCTCACATCCTAACGAGAAAACAGCAATTCTCTGGGACTTGGGGAGGAGCGAGGCAGTGGAGGCCTGCAGGTGGACTGGACACATCTTATCAGGATTCAAAGCATTTTAGGCTATTTGTAGAAAGAATTTTCCTAAATCTAACCCAACTTGCTCGTTGCTTTTCTTCTCTGGCTTGGAGATAAGGCTTGTGTCTGTGCTGAATTGTGCCTGTGCTGCAGTCTCTCAGCTGGGTACCTTTTCCTTAGTGAGCACAGACCAGTGTTAGAGGACAAATTCCAGTGCTGGACAGAGCAATTCCAGTGTGGTTTTCCACACAGGTGTGGTTCTGGGTCTGACTGACCAAATCTCTCTAGGTTCTGTCTGCCCCCACAAGGAAACTCAAAGAGGCTGGTGCTCTGAGAATCTCATCTCCTCCCACCCTTGTCCCCAGCTCAGGTATGCTTTTCTTGGCACTGGAGAGTCAACAGGTGTGAACAAGTGTACAGAGGCTTGGCATGCCAGGGCTGGCACTGCTTATGGCCTTCACTCACATGAGATGGCAATTGCCACCTTCTGCAGGCTGCCCATCAAAACACACTGTTGCCTGGCACCTCCATAGGCTCCAACCAACTTGTGAGTGGGCACCATGCCATCCCAGCAGATGGGCAGAAGGCGTGGGGAGCAGCCAAAACAGTTCCCTCCTGGAGGTGCATAAAGTGGAGGTGGTGAGGGTTTGACTTCCAACTGAGGATGTGTCAGGATGACTCTCTCCGCCTTAGATTTATAGGACAGGAGTTAAAGGGGGGTGAGGTCTATGGTTTAACCTGCACCTAGTTGGTGGGGGTTTGTTTTGGGGGGAAAAAGTGATTTGGAACCCATCAGAATATTGTGGCTTTGACTTTAATGGCCTTAAAGGGAATTTGGGAAATCAGGGAACAACACTGAAGATGGAAGGAGATAAAGAAGGACAAGGGAGGATTCTAGAGAGATTTTTACCTACTATGACCCCTTTGCCAACCCCTTCTCCACCACTCCCCAACTATCCTAACAGCAGGCTGACAGAACCCCCACTGCCACCAGGCCAAGGCCAATCAGGGTTGGGATCAGGGCTGGAGGAGCCCTTGCCATGGGTGGTTGGTGGCACAGGCAAGGAGTTCCTAGGAGATAGAAGCAGGCTCCCTGCAGCGCTTCAGAGGGAATGTACAGTGCTCCCATTGCCCAAGGAACTGTGTCATGATTTTGGAACTCAATGGGGTGATTGTCAGCATGTTCAAACATCTCAAAGGAGTCACCCAGGCCTGGCCTGTGGAGTCCATGGGGAAGGCCATTGAGACGGGGGAACAGCCAAGTAAAGGCTCCAAGAGGAGGCAGTATGTCTCAGGAACAGCTTTGTTTGGGGAGAGCAGAGGGAGTGGAAGGAAGTGGCAGCAATTAAACCTGAAAGGTGAGTGGACCACGTATTGTACAGGACCCCGAAAGCCAGGCTGGGAGCTGGGGCTTCACTTGACAGGCAGGGGGAGCCTTGGAAGGTTTTTGAGTGGAGAAGAGCTTTGATCAGAGCTTTCCCTGAGAAACCTGGAAAAGGTGGTGATGTTCAGGAAGAGCCAGGAGCTGCCGTGATGGTTCATGCCCAGATGAGGCCAGTGGCAATGGAAATGGAAAGAAAAGGAGGGTGGGAAGGCCTTCACCAGGATACGGTGATGATGGGATGAGAACTGGGAGGGAGAGGGAAGAGCAAAAGAAGACTTCAGAGTGACGGAGAGAACAGAGGGAAATGGAGAAGGGGAAACCAGCAGGAGGCTCTGGCTTGATGGCAGGTCTTTCAGCCGGGTTTTTTTAATCAACATGGTACGTATTATTTTGTACTATTTGTGGATTTTCCTGGATAACTAAGGATTAACTTTCTGTAGTGGTTTATTATTTTCACAGGTAAACTGAGGCTCCTGGTGAATGGGAACCCACAGGCCTGAGCGTCAGCCACCCCCTTGTATTTCTGCCCAGAGTTCATTCTCCACTTTTATACAAGGTTGTTTTTGACTACCCTGGCTTCAAAGCCAGCCTCTTGTTTCCCTGCAACATTCTCTCCACTTCCATGCGTTGCTATAATCTTTTGGTTATCATGTTGAATAATTTGTAGTCTCTGCCGTGTGGGGTTGCTCTGTTTGTGGCCTACCCAGCAATTAGCCACACGCCATTTTATCTCTGCAATTACACTGCGAGGGGAGCAAACAGTCTAGTCCTTGTCCCAGGGGGGAAGCTGACGAATAGCAAAGCTCAGAGCTGTGTGTCTGGAGGGGTTGGTGGATCGAGGATGGTCCCTGGAACAGCACTAAAGGTCTTGTACAGGCTAGCTCCTTTCCTTTCCCATGGCCTCCTCAGCCCTGTCACACATCTGTTCATTAAGAATCACAGAATTACAGCATTTATAAGATGAGCTCTTCCCAGGATAGCAAATAGGTTTTGTTTCTTCTGTTAACTCTGAAAGACTGGCAGTGGCTGCCCGGAGTATTGCCCTGGGAAAGATTTTAAAGCTATGCCTGGACTCTATAGGAGAGAGTGCTGTGATCAATTAGTGATGTCTGTTATGGGCAGAGAATGAGAAAGTAGTAACGAATGCTGCATATGTGATGTCTGTCATCCGATTCAAACCTGACTCTTGAGACATGTAAAAATTAAGACCTAGAAACACTGTGATTTATTAAAGATAATAAAAGCTAACATGAAGTTTATATATGCTAGGGAGTATTCTAAACACTTCTATATACACTGTCAGCTCTCTGTATCTGCAGGTTCTACATCTGTGGATTCAACTATCTGCAGATCAAAAGGCCTAAGATGGTTGTGTCTGTAACTGAACACGTGCAGTCTTATTTTTCTTGTCATTATTCCCTAAAGAATACAGTATAACCACTATTTACATAGCATTTACATTGTATTAGGTATCATAAGTAATCTAGAGATGATTTAAAGTATATGGGAGGATATGCATAGGTTATTTGAAAATACCACATTTTATACAAGGGACTTCAGCATCTGCGGATTTTGATATCTGCGGGGGTCCTGGAACCCATCCCCGTGGATACTGAGGGAGGACTGTAGTAACTCATTTAACCCTCACAACACCTCCTACATGTTTGTCCTCATTTTACAGAGGAGGAAAGAGGAGGCACAGAGAGGTTAAATGACCACCAAAGACAGAGCAGGAGAGGAGCCAAGTTCAAATCCAAATAGTCTGACTTAAGCTGCCTCCTTCAACTGCTGCTCTTCTGTTTTGTGCAAATCACACAGCTCCTTAACAGTGGGGCCCAGAGCCCAGGTCTCCTGAGTCCCAGCCCAGAGTTCTTCTCTCACATGGAAACAGACTGATATGTTCCCTAGTGTTCACAGTTGCATGCCTCAAAATTGAAAGGAAAACAAAGACTAGCGTTAAGGGAGAAATCACAATTTACTGAATGTTTAGGGTGTGCCAGGCCCTGTGCTATGAGGTGAGGAGTCAAAAATAGTAAGTACTACCCAGTTATTGTCCTTAAGATGCTCATACCTCAGAACAGAAGAGGCCCATCTGAAGTCCTACTTCCTTCATGAAGTCTTTGCCTGCCACAGCCTACCGTGGTTTCAGGCCGGTCTACATTCCAGAGGCTGCTGATAATGTTCTCCTCTTCCAGACTGTCAACATCACTGCCACCCCTGAGTCATGGTTAATCCATGGTTAAGTTCACACTGAGGGCATACCGTGTTGACACCGAGTAGAGTTCTAAGCAGTATCCTATCGACCCTGAAAACTGTGTAGTGACTTGACTTCATGGGGATTTGTGCACTTTGCTTTGAGAAAGCCGATCAGCTTAGGTCAGCAGGCTCCATCTGGAGGTTCATTTTATTAATTCCTCTTTAGACACTGGTCCTGTGGCTATGTTATCAGTTGGTTTATTTATACCTCACCTCTTTCCAGGAAGAATCTAAAGTGACCACGCACAGTAGGGTTAGTGGAATAGACTAAAAATAGAAAATCTTGGTTCAGACAAAGAAGAAGGAGCAAATATTGTCAATCATATGGGCTAAAACAGTTGTCGTGAAGAAGCAACAGGTTTCATGTTGCACCTCCTAGCAGCCAGAGCAAGATGGAAAGCAGAGTAATACATCAATCCTTATAGGAAAAGAAAAGTATAATAACTCCTCAGGGGGCCCCCAACTCATCTCACAAGTCTCTGAAGTCCCACTTCAAGTCCCGTCAAGAGAGATGCCTGTATCACACTTGGCTGTTATGGTATAATACAAAATATATTTGGTCTTAATTCCTGGTACCTGACACAGAGCTCCTAAAACCTTGGGATGTCCTGAGTGATAGGAGAAGTGTTTTTTTGTTCTTCGTAATGAGCCTCTTTTGGTCAGACCTGAGTTTATGCTAATGAAGTGACTCAAGGTTGGGCTAGTCACCAAGCCCCACCCACTGACCTCCAAGAAGGGGTGGGGGGACTGGAGATTAAGCTTTATAAAAAAACTTGAACAGGAGATTTGATGAGCTTCTGGGTTGGTGAACACATTCAGGTGCTGGGAGGGTGGTGCCCCTGGAGAGAATGGGGAAGCTCCATTCCCCACCACACCTTGCCCTGTGCATCTCTTCTGTTTGACTGTTCCTGAGTTGTATCCTTTATAACAAACTGATTATACGAACAAATGAACTTCTCATTTGTAGCCAAATTGGACAGAATTCTGGGAAACCTGGGGATCCACTACTTGTGATTGTTGTCTAAAGTGTTGGGGGGGTTGTTTTGTGAGACTGAGCTCTTAACTTGTGGGTCTGTGCTAACTCCAGGTAGTCAGTGTCAGAATTGAATTGACTTGTAAGATACCTCGTTAGTGTCTGCAGAGAATTGGTCGTTGAGATGGCCGAGTCTCTGATTTGGGGGAGATCCACCTGAGACAAGGGGATGCAAGAAGATGGGGAGGATGGCCACATCAGGGGGATTTTAAGCCCCAGGAGCCTCTCCCCACAGGACATCTGACTGTTAAAAGGGAAGTTCAGCTCCCTCCCAGGTTCTTAGCAGGAAGGAACTAGTGCCTTCGGAAAATTTCTTGGTTCTCAAGTTTGGTGGGCATCTGTGTGGTGAGATAACGGAGCAGGAAGGAAACGTCAGCTCCTTGGCAAGCTTGCAGAATAAGCCTTGGGCCTAAAGCTCTCTCTTAAGGAGAACAGGGAAGCAGGGATAGCTGAAGTTGGGCATTAACCTGGTGATAAGAGTTTGAATGACATTCCAGGGGAAAAGGACAGTAAATGCAAAGCCAGGGAGGAAAGAGAGAATGGCCCATTCAGGAACTGCAAGTAATTCACATGGGTATAGCCAGGGGAACAAGAAGGTGGCAAAAGGCGAGGCTGGAGAGGTTCACAAAGGAACTGTAAGTCATGTTGAAGAATTTGGGCTTGGCCACGAGGCTAGTGCTGAGCTGTGGAGGCCTGGTGGCAGAGGACAGGCAGGATGGCATCACTGAGGAAGTAGCGAGGAATAGATTGGAGAAGGATGATGCTAGGGGCATGGAATCTACATGGGACGCTACTACAGTGACCCATGCAAACAGCGACCCATGCAAACAGTGACCCAGGTTCTAAGCAGAAAAGAACCACTAGAAAGGAGAAGGAGGAATTCAAAACACAATAAGGCAGTAGGCAGGGCAGGATCTGCTAACCCACTGTTTTGAGGCTATGTGGGAGGGATAACTCATGCATGGCTTCCAGATTGCTGACTTGGGATGGGATTTGGATAGGGAAAGAATATTCAGGTTTGGGTGATGGCTGATAATGGGGGTTAGGAGGGCTCTTTGAAGGTTCAAGTCCAACTTCCTGCCTTTAGCCATCATCCATATCAAATTTAAAGCATCCAGGATTCACAAGGGTCTATCCAATTCACAGCGAGTAGCAGAGGAGACCACCTTTTTCTCTTTGGAATGGGAATCTTTTCCTTTTGGAATGGGAAACCATTCCGGTTTGGAACAACTCTTCCAATAGAGAATTGATGTATCCCTGATTCTATTTAATTCAGCAGAATGTTTTCACGATCATTACATATAAGTTACTGTAGGACTCATAGTCTTCTTTCCTGTTCCTGTTTCCTTTACCTCTTAGTTCTGGCAGATCCAGGGCATGGACTCCGCTCAGAGATGGCCATGATAGGAAACTGCAAGGACACATTTTGCAAAGGATCTCACTTAGCTGCTAAACTTTCAGGTAGCCCTGGAATGATTAATAAAGGGCTAAGTAATCCAACTCGATGCAGTACTGTCTGCCAGAGACTGGTTCGTCGTCTGTAGCACATCCAACAAAGCACACCAATGCGCACACTCGTGAAGAGGAGGAGGAGGTGGAGAAAGAAAGGGATAAAAGGAAGAAAAGATGAGAAGAGGAGGAAGAGGGAAAAAGGAGTAGGAAAAGAAGAGAGAAGAAAACAGAGCAAAGGAAATGGATTGAAGTGGAATAAAAACACATGCCACATAAGGTTAGGGGAAGGATGGACTGACATGACAAAGAGGAGACAGGAAGCCTGGGAGGAGTGAAGGGAAGGGAATCCTTCAACTGCAGGAGGTAGAGAGGAGGGCGGGGATGGTGCCTGGACTCGATGGCAGTGAAATCAAGGATGCAGAAAGGATAGTCTCCAGGGCATGTTTGAGCTAGAATAACAGCACAAGCAATAATGTTAACCCACAGATTACTAGGGGTGACTGCTTATAAAATCTTTTTCTTTTTTAAGGAATTTGAGGATACAAATTTTAATTTTAAGTTTTTTGGTAGGCAGGGGATGTCAAGGAAGGAACAGTGCCTCTAGCCACACCCCTCCCCCCAACCTCTTTGCTGGTTTCAGAAGCAGCAATAGAAGTGTGACCCCGGGCCAGTTACTCACTCTCCAAATCTCCATTTTCTCCTCTGAAAAAAGGAAGATAGCAACACCACTTCAGGGCATGTTGTGAGCACCACCAAACACCAGTGGCTCTTTTCGTTGTTGTCCAACAGAGCATCTAAATATGCCTCAAGCCATTACCAGCTTCACAGAAGCAGGAAACACACCCAGGTTTGCTTTTACTTAAGCTTCTGGGGTGTTCAGGCCAGAACAGAGAGGGTAGCGGGGAGAGGGACAGCAGCAGATAAACGGGAGAGAGATGCACAGCGGCACACAAGAGCCTGAGGTCGTGGTTGTTTTTCCATTGAAAGGATTATAATTGTGTGCTGTCACCATTTAAATAAACAGGTCTCACTTATTGAAGTTCCATTTTAAGACTTATGCCACCAAAGTCCTAGTGTTGTCCAGTTTAGGGTCTTGGCCAGAAGCGACGGGAGGCGCTGGTATAGGTGCTATGAAGTGAGATGCATGAGTAACACTGTGGTATCAGACCCAGGGAAAGAAATACTATATGTATATTTTGTTTTTTTATGAAATCCACTCATAGGAGATCTTCTTTCCTCGAGCAGGTAAACACATTATCCTCCTAACAGGCTTTTTCCCTGTTGGTAGTAGGCCATTCACTTTGGAGAGGTCCTCCTTTTTGAAGAAAACCACTAAAGGATGTTAATTGAGATCATTGCAATATGTTAACACATCGTTTCCTTTCCCTGAGCATCCCGAGCCTACAGACTGAAGCTCTCTGTCGTCGCTCTGTATGCACCAGACCTCCACGCCCGAGGCTTATCACAAGCAATTATCTTACCCAAATAAAAAATGAAAATGGAAAAGTTAAATAAATAACAGGACATCTTGATGGAATCGCAGTAATGCTCCTCTTGGTTAACATTAGCCCCGACTTTGGACAGCTAGATTTGTTAATACGCTTGTCCTTTGTTTAGGCGTCTAGCTCCGTAAATCTCATGACTTTCCAAAATGATGGATGGCAGCCATCTCTGCTCTCCCCTAAAAATACATTCTCCAGGGAACTGGAAGCAGCACAATGGACACTGTAGTCCTGACCTAACTATGGCTTAGACTGGAGCAAACCCTCAAAACGGAATTCATCTAAAAATTATGATGGTTTTCTCCACAATGGGTTCAGCCTTCTGTTGTTCCGGCTTTCCTGCTATGTAAGGGGCTTCGTGTACCTGCTCCAGCCAGGCCTCAGTGAACTTGGACTGGAAACTGTAACTTGGTGTAGCAGTCGGGCTGGATCAGCCTGGGCTCTGGCAGCAAGCAACGCTGAACCTCAGGGGCTTAACACAGCAGAAGCTTTCATCCTTCTTCATGCAAAGCCCTCTGCGGTGCTGCCGGTTTGTCACAACAGTTGTCCTCCAGATCTCCAGCCTGGCATCTCGGACTGCTTTGACCTGTTGGCATCTCTGTCCCATCATGCACTTCCACTGTGGCCACGGCAGGGAAAGAGAAGCCTGGAGATTCAGACACTGAGGGTTACATGCTTTGGCAAGGAAGTGACACAGGCCATTTCCGTTCACATTTCATTGGCTAGAACTGGTCACGTGGTCAGCCCAACCACAAGAGAGTGGGCAAGTGCACCCGGAAGTAAATGAGCCCTCCACGTTGGGGAACATGAATGATGTCTAACTCCTCAGGAAGTTCTGACCACTGGCAGTTGTTTCTCTCTGCTTGCCCTAAGTATAAGTGGGTAGCTTAACCCAGGTGTCAGCCATCTGGGAGTTCCTGTGTCCTATAAGACTTCTGAAGTCACCCTTCATTCATTTATTCCTTCATTTATATTGGAATATGTTTGACATGTAACATTGTGTAAGTTTAAGGTGTGCAACATGTTGATTTGATACATGTACATATTGTAATGTGATTGCCATTGTAGTGTTAGTCATCGCCTCTATCACATCACATAATTATCATTTCTTTTTTGTGGTGGGAATAATTAAGGTCTAGTCTCTCAGCACGTTTGATGATTATAACATATTATTGTTGTTTATAGTCACTATATTGTGCATTAGATCTCCAGAACTTATTTATCTACTTGTTGCAAGTTTGTACCCTTCTTTATATATGTAGATATATATCATTTAAAAATAGACTTTATTTTATAGAGCAGTTTTATGTTCATAGCAAAACTGAGCAGAAAGTACAGAGATTTCCTATAAATTTCCTCCCCCTACACATGCATAGCCTCCCCCATCATCAACATCCCTCATCACAATGGTACATTTGTTATAATTGATGAACCTATATTGACACATCGTTATGACCCAAAGTCCATAGTTTACATTAAGGTTCACTTTTGGTGGTGTACATTCCATGGTTTTGGACAAACGTATAATGACATATATCTACCATTATAGTACCATATAGAAGAACTTCACTGCCCTGAAAATCCTCTGTGCTCCATCTATTCATTCTTCTCCTTCTGCTAACCATTGAGCTTTTTACTGTCTCCATAGTTCTGCCTTTTCCAGAATGTCATATAATTGGAATCACACAGTGTATAGCCTTTTCAGATTGGCTTCTTTCATTTAGTCATATGCATTTAAGGTTCCTCCATGTCTCTTCATGGCTTGATAGCTCATTTCATTTTGGTGCTGAATCATATTCCATTGTCTGGATGTACCACAGTTTACTTATCCATTCACCGACTGAAGGACATCTTGGTTGCTTCCAAGTTTGGGCAATTATGAATAAAACTGTTACAAACATCTGTGTGCAGGTTTTTGCGTAGACATAAGTTTTCAACTCCTTTACATAAATACCAAGCAGCATGATTGCTGGATTGTATGGTAAAAGTATGTTTAGTTTGGTAACAAACTGTCTCCCAAAGTGGCTGTCCCATTTTGCATTCCCACCAGCAATGAATGAGAGTTCTTGTTACTCCACAGCCTTGTCAGCATTTGATGTTGTTAGTGTTTTGGATTTTGGCCATTCTGATAGGTGTCTTGTTGTTGTTTTAATTTGCAGTTCTCTTATGATGTATGATGTGGAACATCTTTTCCTATGCTTAGTTTCCATCCGTATATCTTCATTGGTGAGGTATCTGTTCAGGTCTCTCACCCATTTTTGAGTCAGGTTGTTTGTTTTCCTATTGTTTAGTTTTAAAAGTTCTTTGTATATTTTGGATAACAGTAGTTTATCAGACACGTCTTTTGCAAATATTTTCTCCTAGTTTGTGGTTTGTCTTTAACATATTTGTTTAAACTGACTCAAAGTCTCAATCTCTGTGCGAAACCCAATATTCTCATCAATGGCTCTGAAGATTCTTAGAAGTGGAGGCGCTTATATTTTTTCTTAGTCACCTCTAGCTAAGATTTCTGTATCCAGAGAATTTTTTTTTATCTCTATTCTGAATACAGTAAATGCAAACATGAAATGTAGGCTTCTTTTTCTTGTAATTCCTTTCATCTCCAGTGCTCCTCCCTTTAAGCATCACTGACCCACTGAAGGGTTGGGGCATAGGAGGAGTTATAGCATGGCTCCATGTAACAATTTAAAGTGCAATGTTAGATATAGCCATTCTTCAAAGTTTCTCAGCCATACTCGCATCTGGAATATCTCAGTGGCCACCTTTTCTTCTCCCTGTATATTGCTTTTTCCCCACCTGCTTCCTCTCCCCTTTACTTCTTTATATCTCCTGAATTGTCTCTAGTCCCTGAACCTCTTGTCCTCCCCCTTTCTAATTATAGGTACGAAAAAAAATTCCTGTCATTTCCTGACACAGAGATATTCTGTCAATCCTTCCTTTGTTTTAGTCTCTCCTTGTAGAACATAGTCTAGGGTCTGTCTTTTCATACTCAAATGAAAATATAATCAATTTTCTCTCAGAAACAAAAAGGCATTTCATCAAAATATAATCAATTTTCTCTCAGAAAGAAAAAGACTACTGATTTCTACTGCTGACTTTTGAAATATCCCCTTACTCACCTTTAAAGGATAATCTAGCCAAGTATGACATGGGAATAGGGTTAAAAAGAACGAGTGCAGAGATAACCCACCTGAGCAAGGCTGAATGAGCCCCACACATCCAGATTTAGGAGTGGGAAGTGATATTTTATCCATGATGGCCCCTCATAAACTCATTTGTTCATGGAAGAAATCTCATCATAAAATCAGGTGTTCCACTTGTTTTTGGGACAATTTGCCTGGAAAGTCTTTCTAGGATCCTCCAAAGGACAGCCACAAAGAGAAAAATATTTGAAAATGTTGCAACTTGAAAATGTCATTGAAGAGTCAAAACAAACTGGGAGTCCTTTCCCCTGATGCCCACCCTCCTCCCTGGTAGTAGACGGTATTAGCAAGGGCAACACGTGGCAAAGCTCTTAGGAAATGCTGCGAAAGATATCCATCTGTTGAGAACAGGACACCACGCCATTTTATACACTTTGGGACTCTGTGAAACTCTGGGGATTGCTTGAATATTTCATCATTGCTATTTCTTATTAATGTTTACCAACATTTGGTTGATTACTAATTGTGAATAGTAATATTTCCCTTTTTTAATCTTTCAACAAGTATTAGCGCTGTGCTGGATACTACGAAGTGTGGTTACTCCTAAGTGTATTCAGCAATCCAAGGAGACTCTACTCTGGCTTTTACATAAACTCATTCCACTTAACTCTCTCCAAGGAAAATCCAGGTTTCTTCCTACTCTATCACAACATGTTTCCCTTGAACTGCTTTTCCTCTTCTAACCTTCTCCCTGGCTCCCTTTCCTTCATCCCATTATCTAGGAACGCTTGGGAAGGTGCTTACAGGGTTTCTTCACTGCTGTGGCCAGAATAGAACACAAGACTCCACATTTTCAGTCTTCTCCTCACAACTTAATCTCCTTCTTTAAAAGTCAAAGACACCACCTGGCATTATCTGAAGTCCTCCTTGTTGGGACATTATTCAAGACTGTTGGAAGAGGACTAGGATATTTGATACCTCGTAGTTAAAAGATCTAATATAGAATTCAGATAGTTGACTGGATGTTTTCACTTTTGGGGTACACACTTTGTCGTTAGCCAGGTTTGAGTTGGAATTTGAAGAAAGGAGCATATGTGATTTTCCTTCTCCTGTTTCCCTTGCCGTGCCGTGGAATACATGGCGAGGAGTAGGATGAGGAGGAAGAGTGGGAATGAAAAAGGTGAAGAAATATGTAGAGAATGGGGGTTATCTGTATTTGTTCGTTTTTCCTTTTTTAACCTCTTAATGAGAAGTGGAAAAAATTAAGCAATCATAACAAGAATAAATATTTAAGTGTCTACTCTATAACAAAGATGGTTAGGCACTTTGCACTAGCTGTCACATACGGTCTGAGGAGTTAAGGAACAAGGACTGTTAGATCTATGCAGAGGGCACAGACTTGCTGCTCTAGAGAGCAGATGAACTGCATCAGTGGATGGAACTTACAGTAAGGCAAATATTAGAAATATAAAGAAATTGCCAAGCAGTTAGCCTTGTCTGATAATCAATGGACCACCCTGGAGGAAAGTGACTTTCTGGCTGCCAATTTGAAGGTTTGTCCTAAGAATTGCTACCAAAACATGCCAGACATCATCACCCTGTAAATACGTCTATCAATTTTTTATACTTTTATGATCAGAAAAAATAATAAGTATTATTTTAAAAGGCATTGATTAAGTTTCATTGTCCACATCAAGCCATGCTAGGGAATTGTGCCTCAAGCACAAAGGCCCTTGCCCTCTAGAAACTGTCAGGTCAGGAGGATAACCCTGAGATGGAGGATGTCATTCATTATTGCTTTTAATACCTTCATTTCAGATTCGAGGGGTCAGCAATGGAGCTCAGGCTTAATCCAGGTGGGATGGAGACCAGTGGGGGTTATATCTTCTCTAAGAATTAGGACACCCTTTGTAGAGAATGTAGCCATGTTTATAGTGACATTAACAGCGCAAGAAAGGAGCATGCTCAGATATATGGGGAGGTAGAGACACTTGGATCCGTCTTGAGAAGAGGTTCAGGGGTGGAAGTAAGAGGTTGAGATCAGCACTGCCCGTGGACTCAGCCACAGGGGTCCTCACCCTGGCCCTGTGCTTTTAGGGCCCTGCTTTGTCCCTCTTCTGACTGTGCCCTCTATGGGAGGTGAAGAATCCAGGGGACTAAGGACATGTGTCCACCCTGAGCTCATTCTTCTCCACCTCCACTTTCTAGATCATGCTCTGGGTTCAGAAACCTGGAATTCCTTGGGCTTCCAGGGCTGGACTCTTTCCTGGGTCAGTCCTCCAGAGCACAGAACGCAATATTCTCATGTACACACCAGGCCTGCTGGGGGCAATGGTCTGTAAAGGGAATATTTGGAGATTGGGAGTGTGGACCGGAACCGGAGTGTCTGTGTTTATGGGAGGCTTGTGCCGTGCAAGACAGAACCACGAATGGAAAGAGAAAAGGCAGCGGGACGGAATCCTGGGATGGGCTTTCTCTGCACCTCCCCATCCCATGCAGAACTCAACGGAGTTTGAGATTCTAAACGTGAAACTGGCCTTCCAGGTTGTTCTGAAGGTGTGTTTGTAAGGTACGAGGATAGAAAATATTTTATTTATTTAACTGTTTGTAAGCTTGATACATATTAGACACGTCCCGCGTGGCCTCCATTTATATTCCCGCCCCAGGAATGCAAATGTTCCCTCTCCTCCTTAAGGTTATTGTTAAGAATTTTTCTTTAGAGGTAACTGTTCACAGGGCAGAGGACAAAGACAGTGGAGATCTGGCCTCCTCTTCCCACTGACCAATGAGACTCATTCTGGGTGAAATGTAACGTGAGTCCTAACAAGTAAGGCTAAACTCAATGCATTGTTTTCTCTGTGTTTTTGGTTTGTCACAGGGCGCCAGTCCTCGTTTTGTGGTATGTGTAGGAGAGATGTGCTGCTCATGTTCCCGATTCCTCTAGCCCTCTCTGACAGAGAAGGAGAACTTTGAAGAAGGATGAATTGCAAGAGATATCTGTCTACACACACACACACACACACACACACAGTTTTCAGAGCTTCGTTCTCTTCTGTTTCTCTCTTTACACTTGGGAGTCTCCATGGCGGCTTTTCTTCCACCTGTTTGCATCAGCTGCAAAAGGGACTTGCAAAGAGAGTTGCTATGGCACATCTTCGCAGATAACAGGAGTTGGCAGATGTTTTTTAATTAAAGAAATTCAGGTTATGAAAAAGATGTCATGGGTAGAGAGAGTGGGAACTTGCCAGCCACAAAGCCCTGCTCACATCCACTGCGCTCCAACTCGCAGCATCTGCTTCTGGTTCCACGAAATGCCATTGTCAGGAGTGGAAGGGAGGCGGGAGCACACGTAGGTATCAGGATGCTGCCAGCTCTTCATTATCTACCATTTGGGATACAGAGCCAAAACTCAAATGATCTACATCTGTAGAGAATACAAAGCAACACTGTAGCTGAATATTTTGACTTCCTTCTTTGACAAACTATCCATTGGAGCTCTTTAGAACTTTGAGTCTTCTCCTGACTCTCTCTCCCTTCCTCTGGGGCCAACTACAGTGAGGAGACAATGTACCAAGGATGGAGAAGCAAGTGTCTTCAAGTCCTACTCTTCTGTGTAGCTCTCTCCGATTACTTTTGCCAACAAGACCATCACATTTCCGAAGGAACTTTGAGGCCTTCTAGTTCCATCCTTGACTTTACCACTCAGGGAACAGAAGCCCACAAAGGGGAATTGACTTGCTCAAGGTCTCCCAGTGAAATCAGTGACAGGTCTCTTGGAGTAGAACCAGTTCTTCTGACTCATGGCCACTATGATGGCCACAGGGACCCCTTCCTCCCTGAGTGTTTTTTTTCCTGGGAAAGATTTGCTCTGAGCTAACATCTGTTGCCAATCTTCCTCTCTCTTTTTTTTCCCTTCTCCCCAAAGCCCCAGCACATAGTTGTATATTTTAGTTGTGAGTCCTCCTAGTTCTTCTATGTGAGCTGCTGCCACAGCATGGCTACTGACAGACGAGTGGTGTGGTTCTGCACCCGGGAACTGAACCCGGGCCGCCAAAGCAGAGTGTGCCGAACTATAACCACTAGACCATCAGGGCTGGCTCTCCTCAGGCTCTTATACTCCTTTTGGGCCATACTGGTTAACATTTGGTTGAATGCTATTCTTTGGTAGCCCTCCTGTGTTAGTATCTTCTAACATGTCCAACAAAACTACAAGTGTGACTACAAGGGTCACAAAATTTAAATGCTTACAGAAACCAGTTGGGTAAAATAAAATGTGTAAATGGGCCAGGTGAAAAGCAATGGGGGAGAGGTGGGGCCTGTGGCATCCTAGAAGTTACATGCTCTTCTTTTTTTTTTGGAAGGAAGATTAACCCTGAGCTAATGTCTGTTGCCAATCCTCTTCCTCTTTTTGCTGAGGAAGACTGGCGCTGGGCTAACATCCATGCCCATCTTCCTCCACTTTATATGGGACACCGCCACAGCATGGCCTGACAAGCGGTGCGTCGGTGCGTGCCCAGGATCCGAACCCCTGGCCGCAGCAGAGTGTGCGCACTTAACCATTACGCCACCGGGCCAGCCCCTACATGCTCCTCTTAAAGGCATCTGAATAATAAAAAAATTTGAACACTGTGCTGGCGAAAAAACAACATTTGTAGGACACAGTTGGCTCTTGTGCTGCCAGACTGTAACCCCTACCGAAGGGCCTAGGACTTCAATATGGGCATATGGACCAGCACTGCCTGATAGAAATATAATGCAAGCTTCCTCCCCATGTAATTTAAATTTTTTAGTAACCACATTAAAAAGTAAAAATAAACAAGTAAAATTAATTTTAATGATATAACTTAATCAAATCTATCCAAAATATTATTATTTCAACAAATAGCCAATTTAAAAGTTATTAGGGAGATGTTTTACACAGTAAAGCTTTTTTCATGCTAAGTCTTTGAAATCCGGAGTGTATTTCATGGCAAGTCTGAGATTTGACTTTACCCTTGTTACGAGCTACTAACACTATTTCATGGATGCTGGCAGAAGAGGTGAGATCCTTGGGTCGGAGATAAAGGACTTTATTACTCACGGCACAGCAAGCAGTGTGAGCATCAGCCTGTTTGCCTCAGTTCTCCTGGTCCCCTGTAATAGGCAGAATTCTAAGATGGCCCCAGAGATTCCCAGCCCCTGACGTACACATACCTTCACCCAGTTATTCAACCAAACACTGCTAGGAAGAGATTTTGCACATATAATTAAGATCTCAAATCAGTTGACCTTAAAATAGAGAGGTTAAGCAGGTGAGCCTGGCCTAACCATGTGACCTCTCTAAATCTGGGTCTAGAGGTCAGAGACAGAGAAATCAGAGAGATTAAAAATGTGGGATTTGACAGTAAGAAATTCTTCATTGTTGGCTTTGACAGGGAGGGGGCCATGTGGGAAGGAATGCAGGTGGCCTCCATGAGCTGAGAGTGGCCCCTGCTGACAGCCAGCGGGGCAAATGGGGACCTCAGTTGTACAATAACAAGGAATTAAACTCTGCCAACAACCTGAATGAGCTTGGAAGTGGATTTTTCCCCAGAGTCTCCAGATGAGAATTCAGCCTGGTAATATTTTAATTTCAACCTTTGAGACCCTGAGCAGAGAACTCTGAGTGGCCTCATGACCTACAGAACTATGAGCTAACAAATGGGTATTATTTTAAGCTGCCAAGTTTGTGATAATCTGTTACTCTGCAACAGAAAACTAATACACCCCCAAAGTCCATGAAGGTGACATGGGGGGCCCAGATGGATGCTGCACATGCAGTGGGTTTATGTCACAGCTGAGGAACCCTGAGCTTGGAGAACTTACTGCTTTATAGAAAGCAGCAGGCAAGCCTGCCCTGTCCTAGAGGGAGATATTACATCATCCCTCAAGGTTGCTCACTGCGAACACAACTCTGATAAGTGCCCCAGGTAGAGAGAGATCAGAGCCTTAAACTCTTGGAGTACTGCTGTAGACCCAAGGTTTGTGTACCCCCCCAAATTCATATGTTGAAACGGAATCCCCAGTGTGATGGTATTTGGAGGTGGGGCCTTTGGGAGGTGATTAGGTCATGAGAGTGGAGCCCCCATGAATGAGATTAGTGCCCTTAATAAAAGAGACCCAGAGAGATCCCTCACCCCTTCCACCATGTGAGGACGCAGTGAGAAGACAGCCATCTATGAACCAGGATGCCGACACTCACCAGACACAGAATCTGCCAGCGCCCTGATGTTGGACTTCTAGCCTCCAGAACCACGAAAAATGAATTTCTGTTGTTTAAGCCACACGGTCTACAGTATTTTTGTGATAGCAGCCAGAATGGACTAAGACTCATACCAAACAAATGATGTGGAGGCGAGAGAAATCCCTGAAGGAATGCCTCTCAACATTTTACTTTCACAGCACATCTCAGTTTGGACTGGCCACATTTCAAGTGCTCAGCAGCCACAGGTAGTTAGTGACGACCTTATAGTACAGCAAAGATATGGAAAGTACCAAATAAATATTTGTTGAGAGATTGATTGGAAAATTGAAAGTCGGGCTCTGCGGCCCTTTGTCAATGTGATTGAGGCCTTTTCCTGAAGTTTAAAAGCTATTAAGGCCAGGGAGGTTAGTTAATTATTCTGGCAAGTGTGTAGGTGTAGGATTGCCTTAGGGCAGGATCTGGTTGCCAGACTCACATGTATCTGGCTATTCAGAGGCATCATCTTCTACAGCAGTATTTCTTTTTTTCTTTCTTTCTTTTTTTTTTTTTGTGAGGAGATCAGCCCTGTGCTAACATCTGCCAATCTTCCTCTTTTTTTTTTTTTTTTTGCTGAGGAAGACTGGCCCTGGGCTAACATCCATGCCCATCTTCCTCCACTCTACTTGGGACGCCGACACAGCATGGCCTGACAAGTGGTGCGTCGGTGCACGCCCGGGATCCGAACCGGCGAACCCCGGGCCGCCACAACGGAGCGCGCGCACTTAACTGCTTGTGCCACCAGGCCAGCCCCCACAGCAGTATTTCTTAACTTTTTTTTTTTTGCCCCCTTATGGAGCCTCTTTAGACCTTTTTCCCCCTAATTGTCCTCCCTGCCAGATGAAATTTTATACCACAGATATAGTGTATATCTACTTATGTGCTGTGGCCCTTTTGAAGAACCATTGTAATAAGTTTTTTTGCCTCCCTTACCCCCAGGGATCAAATTTTTCCCCCTTGGGGTGATAATGTCCCTGCTGAGACTGTACACTCTAAAGGACTAGAGCTATATTTACCAAACTCGCCAGAGGCAGAGTGATAAAATAGGTTGCCAGTGTATTCCATTTGAGGTGGAATAACGTACTCCGCCATTGGTACCGGGATGCCCTCATGGTATGTCAGGTGCTCAGAGCAAGAGGATGCTGGGGGTGTGCAGATTAGGATCCAGAGAGCTGGGTTCCCTCACTGTCATTGCCCTGGTCCATGTTGCTACGTGAAGTGTCCCACTTCACTCTTTTCTAGGACCAGTGCCCTCTTCTTGGGGACAGCTCTGGATAAACACTGAAGCATTTTTGTTCCTAGGGTTTCCCTCACCCCTCAGTTCACACACTCCAATGCCAGTGAGCATCTTCTTTTTTCTCAAGCATTTGAGCCCAATTCAGCTTTGAGACAGTTATTTCATCCTTTGGAAGAGTAGGAGGGAAACTTGCTACCTGGATATATCTGCCCCAGGAAGAATATGATAAGCTGGACTTTTCAGGTGAAAGAACTTGTAAATTCTTGGAAATTGATTGTTGGGGGTACAAGCCTAGTGGAGTCAAGACTGCACGTTCAATATGCTTAGAGGCCAGGTTCTTTCTCTCTGATCTTGGGCCACTGATTTCACTTCTAATCTTGAGAAGCCATCTACAAAATGCCAGCCATTAGTGATATGAGGAACTGGGATTGGTGGTGTCAAGAGACTGATGAAAACCACCCTTGTTACAGCACCTATGCTCTGTGAGGGGATGTGTCACCCACTTTACGTAGAAGTATGCTGTTAAAATCTTCAGAGTTTTTTGTAATTAGCTTCTAACTTACTTGTATAATGGTGGGGGCATTTGGTCTATATGATACCAATTCTTCGGTATTAGTTGAAATTTGCTTTGCAGCCTAGCATATGACCAAATTTGTTAGAGCTTCATGTGCACTTGAAAAGAATACATTCTATAAAATTGCCTGAAAATTTCTTTGTGTCTTTAGATAAAGTTTGTTAATGGTGTTGTTGAATCTTCTGTCTTTACTGATTTTTCTATCTGCTTCATTTACTAATTTGAAAGAAGTATATTATCATCTCTCACCATGAGAATGGATCTGTCAATTTCTTCTTGAGGGCCAGCCCCGTGGCTTAGCAGTTACATGTGCACACTCTGCTGCTGGTGGCCCGGGTTCGGATCCCGGGTGTGCACCCACTCACCGCTTCTCCGGCCGTGCTGAGGCTGCGTCCCACATACAGCAACTAGAAGGATGTGCAACTATGACATACAACTATCTACAGGGGCTTTGGGGAAAAAAAAGGAGGAGGATTGGCAATAGATGTTAGCTCAGAGCCGGTCTTCCTCAGCAAAAAGAGGAGGATTAGCATGGATGTTAGCTCAGGGCTGATCTTCCTCACAGAGGAAAAAAAAACATTTCTTCTTGACAGTCTATCAATTTTTGTTTTGTATATTTCGAATCTTATTTATGTCAACAGATGTTTGTAATTATCATATTTACCCGTTGAATTGTTCTTTTTATTATTATAAAGTGCATCTCCTTATCTCTAATAATTCTTGAAATCTATTTCTTCTGTTATTAATATGGTGACACTAGCTTTCTATTAGATAGTATTTATCTAGTATATCTTTTTTCTGTCCATTTACTTATAATATTTCTATGCTCTTATATTTTAGCTATGTCTTTTGCATAGTATAGATGACTAATTTTTAAAAAGACAATAAGAAAATCTCTGTCTTCTACTTGGGAAGTTTATTTCATTCATATTTATTGGAATTATTGATAAATTTAGATTTATTTCTCCCAAAGATTTTGTGTTTCCCATTTGTTGTGATTTAAAATTTTTTTCTTTTTCCTTTTTTTAAACAAAAAAATTTTATTTTGAGTTGGTCATGTTTTTGTTGTTCTCTTCTCTATTTTACTGATTGTTCATTGAGATTGTTCATTTTATTTTTGTTCTTCAGAGGTAACCTTAACATTATAGCACATACACTTGACTTAGAAAGTATCATCCAGTATTGTGTTGTACACTTTCAAGGAGCACATTGTTTCTTGGATTGTTGAGTGGTAAGATTTTGATCTCTACCCTCCTTCCAAAAATACAAGGAACTTAAAATATTTTAACTCCAATCATTTCTTCCCATCTCCCGTATTGTTATCCAATATTTTAAACACCCTTTGCTTTTATACTATGAATTAGTCATTATTTTTATCATTCTTGATTTATACTGTCCTTTCTTATTTACATGTACCCATAAGTTTATAAATTTCTTTGCTTACCATTTTTTTTCTTACATTTTACTTTTTCCTTCTGGATTCAATTTTCTCCTTCTTTAGGGGAAGCACTTTAGTAGTTCTTTCCTTGAGGATCTGTTAGCAATTCATTCTCAGTTTCTGATTGCCTGAAAAAGTCTTAATTTACCTATATGTTACATATTTTCTCTGGTATATATTGTATAAAGTATAACAAAGGAAAACCATTTTTAGTTATTGTTGTGCCCTTACTCTTGAATGATAGGTTAACTGGGTATAGAATTCTAGGTTCGCAGGTATTTCTTTTTTCTCAGCACTTTGAAGATATTTGTGCCTTTTATTAATTTTTGCCTCTCAGCCACAAATCCACCCTTCTTTGCTATACTTTGTGATATCAGACCCGAACTCTGCTGTTTACATTTCTCACTTGCCAGAAGGCTTGGTTTTAGGCTCTGCCAAGAGAGGGCACCAGAGAGACACTACAAGGCTAGAAGAGGAAGAAGAAAAAAGTAAACTTTTCCTTTTGATGTTCTGTTTTTTGGCTCAGCAGTGAGTAGACCAGGGTGTAGAGGTCCTGGTTCATTTGTGGCACCCTCCAGCCAGTTTCTCTGTTACCACATTGGGGTGTGGCTCTTAGCTCTCATGGCTCATCAGTGGCCAATTTCTTTGCCACCACATCAGTGGGCATCATGTTCCTACGGCAATCATGCCCTCTTCTCAGAGGCTTGAATTTCAGCTTTGCAGGGTCCCCTCCTCTGAGATTTTAAATTCCTTTCTTGTTCACTTTCCTCTCATCCCCAAGGGTAGTAGTTTCTTTCTGTAGTTTCTCTCTCTCTACATCTTAGAGTTTGTTTTGCCCATTTTAGTTATTAATCACCTTTTACTAATTTATAATTCATTATGTTAAATTTTCTCTGTTTAAATTGCTGGTTTGGTTTCAGTCTTCTGACTGGACCCTAACTGATGAAATGTTATTTTCTTGTTTTCTATTTTATTTTCTTGCTGTGCAAAAGACTATTGTCAGCAAAAGATTTGAATAGACATTTCATAAAAGAAGATATGCAATTGGCCAATAAGCCCATGAAAAAGTGTTCAACATTATTAATCATCAGAGAAACGCAAAATAAAACCACAGTGAGATACCACTACACACCCACCAGAATAACTGAAATTAAAAAGACTGACAATAGTAAATTCTGGCAAAGATGTATAACAACTGGAACTCTCATACATTGTTGGGAATGTAAAATTGTACAACCAATTTGGAGAAAAGTCTGGAAGTTTCTTATAAATATACACCTACCCTATGACCCCAGCAATTCCACTCTTAGGTATTTACCCAAGAGAAACAAAAACATACATTCACAAAAAGACTTGTTCAAGAACGTTCACAGCGGCTTTATTCATAATCTCTAAAATGGAAAGAGGTTCAGTGTCCATCAATAGGGGGATAGATGAATGAACTGGTGTATTCATATAGTGGAAAACTACTCAACAATAAAAAAGAATGAACTACTGATACATGCAACACCGTGGATGAATATGAAAACCATGTTAAGCGAAAGAAGCCTTATACAAAAATGTAGGATTTCACTTATGTGTGATTCCAGAATAGGTAAAACCAATCCATGGCAGAAAAAAATCAGAATAGTGGTATGGTGGTAAAGGGATGGGGGTTGACTGGAAAGGTACATGAAGGAGCTTTCTGGAAGTGATGGCACAGTCTTTATATTTGCTAGAAATTTGGGTCACACAGCAATGTACACATATGATTTCTGCATTTTATTGTATGTAAATTTGACATCAAAAGAAAGCACCTGTAAACAGATATGGAACTCTATTTAATGATATCCTTGCTGAAACATACGGGGGAAGTGTAGTAATGTCTATAATTTGCTTTGAAATGCACAATACAAAAACATGCCAAAATAAAACAAAAGAACAACAAAAAGCTAATGAGGGATTGATGGATGAATACAGAGATGGATAGAAGATAAATATGTGATAAAGCAAATACAGTAAAGTTGAGTAAAACATTAATGGTAGAACCTAAGTGGTAAGAATACAGGTGTTCACTGTAAAGTTCTGTCAACTTTGCTCTATATTTGAAAATTTTATAATAAAATGTTGAAAAAAGGGTTGCTCTAAGTCTAATATCACTTTGAAAGTAATCTGTGTTTTCTCTATGGTTTTGTTTAACATCTTTTCTTTGTTTTCTTTGTGTGGGTTCTGCACTTTCACTGAAATGAGTTTAGGTACAAATTAATTTTTATTGCACTCAGGACTCATGGCCTTACATCCTTTTTCAATTCTTGAAATGTCTCAGCCCTTACTTTTTTGAAAATTGCCTTTCTTCTCTTCTAGAATTCACATTAGATCTGTGTCAAAATTTCTCATCCTTCATCCTCATATCTTAGAATCGCTTTCATATATTTCTTTGTCTCTCTTTGCTGCAATTTGGTGCTCTCACCTTGAATCTTCAGATATTTCATCCTCATATCCAGTTTTCAGTTTACTGACTCTCTCTTCAGCTACATCTAGTCTGCTGTTTAAACTATAACTGCTTTTCATTTCTGGAAATTCTATTTAATTCTTTTCCCAATACAATTATACTTTTCTTGTGTCTTATCTTTTTGATTCTTTTATGTATTTAATCATTTTAAGTATATTTAGTTTTTAGCTTAATTCCAATAGTTTATTTTAAGTGTTATCAGGGGTTAAAGTTCTACTATTTGCTGACTCTCGTTCGTCGTGGATTGCTTCCATGTGTGCTTCACAAATTTGGATTATGTTTTATGAACATAGTCATCTGAGGGACTCTTCCAGATTGGGAAAGGTTATGTCCCTCTAGAGAAATGTTTCCATTTTTTTTTTTGCCAGGCACAACAAAGTCATAGGCCCTGGTCACTTTTTAAATTAATTTTCTCAGTCATGCATCTAGAGCAAAGTTGAGCCCAAAACTCATATGAAGGCAAACCTGTGCTCATGAATTATCAGAGGAGACTATTTCTTTTCTTCATCTGGAATCCAGTTTGAGACAGCTAAGCTGTTTGGTCATCTTCCTGAGTCTGAGTGTAGATTGTGTTTACTCCATCCTATGACAAAGGTAGCACTTCAAGGCCTCTGGTTTTCTGTGGAGGATATTGGGAGAGGAGGAGTAGGGGTGTTGCATTCTACTTTCTTACATCATGTGGACTCAAGGCCTAATCTCCTGACCCCATGTGGACAGTCACACCCAAGCCCTTGCATTACCAAATCTGGCAGCCTTTCCTCAGGAAGCTGCAGCATCAGCTCAGGGTTTCTCCTCTGGTTTTCAATTCTCTCTTTGTTTTGGGTCTCTGGAAATTTCCCTCCCTTTCTTATAAACCCAGTTATTGCTTTTAAAAGGATGTTCATTATAATTTATTCAGCAATTTCTAGGTGTTTCATATTGGGAGGGTCTTCAAGTAATCTGATCTTCTATAATAGCGGAAATGAAAGCTGTGTTAGGCATTTGACATGAATTATTTTATTAATTCTTCACAACAACTCTATAATATATGTATTAGTAGTAGTCCAGATCTAGGCATAGAGGGATTATGCAGCTTTTCCAGGTTTTACAAGCTGGTAAGTATGGAAGACTTGGGATTCCCCCAATGTCTAAATGATTCCAGTGTGCAGGCTTTTGTTCTCTCATGTGCAAGGGTAGAGAAATCCATCTCTTGGCCTGGGAAGGTTGCTTTGCCTGGGTCAGCAGTGTCAGTAAATTAGTACTGTAACAACTCACTTCTGGGTATGCATTTGCTATCATCTCATTCAGCAGCAAGACCTGAAGAATGTTCTTTGCACCATAAGAAACAGGTGGCTTTAGGATTTCTCTTATTGATTGTCATGTCCAGCCTGTGGGCTGGCTGGAAGGACAACGTTTGAGGTCCCATACGGGACCACTCTTAAGTGACCCTCTGCTCCCTGACGAGAACACTCAACCACAGGATCATGTGACTCCTATGTCTCATGTTCGTTTCTGACTGAGTTTTATTTAAGTTGCTTGCTCTTATTTGCAAACCTGAGAAGTGATAAGCTTTCTATTTGTCTCTGAAAATGCCTTGCAGACAGCTAGGGTGACCAACTGCCCTGGTTTATCTGGCATGAGGAGTTCCCAGGGATGTGGGACTTTCAGTGCTGAAACTGGGTGAGTTCTGGGCAAACCAGGATGTTAGTCACTCCGCAGACTGCTCTGGGGTATTGTTAATCAGATCAGTTCTGGTCCTTTGCCACAAGAGGCCAGAGCATCTTCTGGTTTCCAGATTTCCACAGAGATGAAAGGAAGAGGGTTTAATGGTGAGAAGAGGAGCACAGAGGACAGAAGTTTCATTTCAAGGACATATGGAATGAAGCAAAACCTCACCAGGTATTTCCCAGCTGTTCCTAGTTAGCCCCAGCGGAAGATGGAGCAGCTTAGGAGGGACAAAACCTAAGAGCGACAGGGAAGGGGACTAAGATTTGTAGAGCATGGTCTCCTGTGTCAGATATTTGTTAGATTCCTAGTCCTGACTGGAATTCTGTGAGGCAGACAGTATTATGCCCATTTTGAAGAGGAGGAAACCAAAACTCCACAAAACTAAGTCACTTGCCTGATATCACAGGTTTGCAAACAGCGATGCCTGGATTCAAACCCAGGTGGGCCTGACCCCAAAGCCAGGGCTTCTTCCACTGGACCACAGTGAGGGGGTGAGAAGGAGTGCTCTTTATGCCAGCATGGATTTAGGGAGTTGTGAGCAGAGGAGGAAAGATGAAAGGAGGCAGGCTCTGCCAACTGTCACAGGCCTTGCAAACAACCTCTACCCTTGGGAAGTGGCAGACAGCGGCCACTGCTCCAGGGACGCCATCAGACCTGAGGGATTCAAGGAAGTGGGCAGGAGAGCATGGGGTACTCTCTGCCAGGGCCCAGCTCTCTTTTCCTTTTCCCTTCCCAACATATTGTACCCACCGTCGGGTTTGGGTGGAGTGGTCAGGTTGCTGGGCTTGGAGGTAAAACTTCCTCTCCCCTCAGCTGTGCTGTTTATAGACCATCATGCAGGTGGTCCCAGCCCTTGGTGCCTGGCTCTCTGTTCCTCACTATTGGGTGTCTTACTGCCTGGTCTGAGGTCATGAGATTGGCCCATCATGTCTCCACTTGCTCATCTTCAGAAAAACAGCCTTCTATGGCCTGTCTGTTGCATTGTAAAACGCTGTATCAATATTAAACATTATTAGGGCATCCTTGCCTAACAAACACATCCTAAGGATCCAGGGATCAGGCTGCTTTTAAAGGCCTCTTCTAATATTTACCTACCCAGCTTCCTTCTATACTCCTGGCTGTGTTTTTCTGAAACAGCTGTGTCCAGAACAGAAGGCTCTTTTGTGTAAACTCATAAGTCACCTGTGCTTATTTTGTGTATCCAGAGCTGTTATGTTCTGTAGTGAGCTATTTTTTTCTTTTAAATAGGAGTGGGTATTTGATATAATAGATTATTACATGTTCGGCATACAAATTACTAGGTCTTAGAAGCAAGAAATGAGTAATTTTGCCCTGAGGTAATATAACAGCTACTGCAGAGTCACTAAAATCAATTAAATAGATCATTTGTGGTCAGGGCAGAAGCGTGGAATTACTACCTGAATAGCATTCAGCGGTCGTTCCCCCATTTAATCATTTGACAAACAGGTATCGAGAACCCGAGGTGGGTTTGAGACGTTATCTATGTGTTGAGAAGTGCTCAAGGACATATAAAGCATACAGCGTCAAGGAGACCAAGGATTTACCCAATCCTTTCCATAGGAAGCTAACAGAAGTCATTGCGTTGTTTGATGGATAGGCCTAAGTGTGAGGAAAGTGGGCTCTCTTAGAAAGCAACTGGACGTGGACCCAGAAGTGCGAGTGGTAACCTGTACAGTTTTGTTTAGGAGAGCATGGAGTGAGGAAGAGGAGGCAATATGGATCAGACACTGAAGACTCTGCCTCTAGAAGACCAGTTATAATGCAACATGCATTTGGAGCCAGGGGTTCTGGGTACTAAAGCCCAGCTCTGTCGCTCATTAGCAGAATGATTTGGGACAAGTTACTTAACCTCATTAAGTTCCAGTTTTTTCATCTGTCAAAAGGGATCATTGTACTAGTTCCCTCACTGTAATTGTAAGGCTTAGATGAGAGATTGTATGTGAAATGCCTGGCACATGGTGGGCACTCAAATCAAAGAGTGGCCATGATGCTTATCCTACAGCCCACATGAAAGAGTTGGATGCCACTCTCACCGTGGGGAATGTCCCACCTTGCTCAGAAGACCAGAGCTGGGAGGGTCTAATCTTGCTCTTGTTACTGACCTATGTTCCAGCTGAAAAACGGACCCCAGTTTTCTCAAGGTCTCCAAAGAATCCAATTTTGTGTGAGAGTCATGGAGATCATAGCCTTCTGTGTCCGGGATGGAAGACCATTTGGCTACCAATTTTTTCCCTGGGAAATACTTCAGTCTTCGCCAGTGAGGAACTTTCCATTTGCCTCTATAATTGAAATGGGACCTCTGGGTCACTGGGTCAGTATCCTCTGGCCTGTGAGTCACCCAGGGCAGCTGTCCACTTTTTGTCGAGTGAGTCAAGAATCTCTCGACCCCGGTCAAATGGTGTGGAGGGGTGAAAAATTATCTAATGAAGCCCAGCGATTGAGTCCCACTCCTATACCACTTCAGGGGGCACAACACCCTTCAACCCTGATACCACCCTCTTCCTTGTCACTGTAAGACCAGTCTAACAAGAATGGGTGGACCAAATTGGATATTTTTTATTAAAGCACCAATGAGTGAAAGATACTCTAAAATAACTCATGTCAAAAACCAAAGTTAAAATAATGTCATACTCCCATAATTAATACTATCAGGCTTGACAGCAGAATATGCTAAATAAATTAGTCTTTAAATGCTTATGTTTCTTCCAATTATAGGTTTTTGGTCTAATAATTGCTTCACTGAATAGATGAATTGCCTCAATATTCTGCTTACTTTTGTTTGTAAAGATGTGGCCTTTATAAACCAATAATCAATAGAAATACCTTTTTTTCTACCTGGCCTCAATCTGTAAAATAGAAGATTTTTTGAATGACAGTTAAAGGAATTCATGAGAATGACTTTGACTAGATGTAACCAATTTTTATTGGGTATCTTCTCAGCGTAAGGAACAGGGCCAGCCACTGAAGGGGACACAGAGACAGAGAAGGGAAAGCGTTGTGTGACGCTGAGTGCTGTAGAGGCAGAAAGGGCCTTGAGGAGTAGCATCAGACAAAAGCAGCATTTTCAAAATGGGTTGTAGATGACTGGGTCTTGGAAGCAGAGAGGAGGGTAGGGGAGAGTTTTCTGGGTTGAAGACCTGGCAGGGACAGGGAAGGACAGAAGGAAATCGAGGACCTCAGAGATGGCCATTCCCCAGGCTCTTTGAGGGGCCTTATTGCACATAGTTCCTTGAATGTGAAGAATCTCTGTGTCCCTTGAGCTCATTTCTCACCAGCTCACGGCCACTGGCTGGTAAGTGAGAAGCCGAAATTGCAACTTGACTCCGTCTGGCGCTTTTGGGCATGTCACTACCGATTCTCAGACTCAGGGCAGAGAGGTTCACCTGGGGCACTTTTGAGACACAGAATCCAGTATATCCCTCCAGATCATCCCCAGAACCTCAGGTTGGAGCCTGAGCATGCGTATATTGAAAAACTCTGGGGCCGCGCTTCTCAAAGCTTATGTGCACACAGGTCCCCTGAGGAGCCTGTTAAAATGCAGATCCTCATGGACTAGGTCTGGGGCAGGGCCTGCGCATCTGCATTTCCTACAAGTGTCCAGGTGAGGCTGAAGCTCCTGGTCGCTGGTCCACTCTTGGACAAGCAGGGCCCCGGGTTTCTGAATCTCACCCAAGGCTGAGACGCATTGCACAGGTCTACACCATCTCCTGTCTAGACTTCTGTAAATACGGATAAACCATCTGTAGGGGACACAGAGGCACAGAGCCGAGAGGCAGGAGGAAAATCAGGATGGGGCTGGGCTATGGAGTCCAAGCTAGTGGTGAGTTTCAAAGCTGAGGGACGGGAAGGCAGAGCCGCCTGCTTCAGGGAGGTCCCAGAGGCCGAGCTCTGCGGAAGGCGGGCTGGAGTCGTGATTCCAGCCCTGACAGACCCCACGCGCGAGACCCTCGGAAGGACTCACTGATTAAATAAATGTGTTCTCAGTGCAGGAGGAGAACCCCAGGTTTAAAACTCATTTCCTTCTGTGGGGCTCTACCACCCTTCCCCAGTGTGGACACACATAGACGTTCTCAGAGGAAATAACCGGGTGCTTTGAAACAAACCTCCATGAGGGAGGCACATACAGACTTTGATAGAAAGATGACCCTTCTGATTTTCTTTGATTCCCAGACTGGGGAAATATTATTATGTTCCAGTGATGTTGAAATGAAACACATTTTAAAGTTTTTTTTTAAATAATGGAAAAAGCAGGTAATCCCAAGAAGTGAATATAATTCCTTTAAACAATTAAAAAAATGAATTCAGTTTTTTTTTTTTTTTTGTAAATCAGGAAATAGCTTCATTGTTTGAATTTAGATATAATTAAAGCATTGATTTGGCCTCATTGGAAAGTGAATGTTTATCGAAGAATCAGTGCCACGGGAACAGGGGCCTGGATGGCGGGGAGACGCAGACTCCGTCCAAGTCCACACTGTTAATTTCTTTATAAAAAGATAAAAATTAGCGTTAGCGAGAGGCCTCGACAGGAAGTGGAGCATGTCTCCTCGTTTTCCCCAAGAGCCCCCGTCTTGGCGATATTGTGTTGCTTAGGAACTAACAAAACATGCCTCTCTGTGTGTGTCTCTTTCTCTTTCTTTTTTTTAATGGTCCCTTTGTGCCCTGATATTTTTCCAAGTTGGCAGCTGTGAGGAAAAACAATGTGATTTGGTTAGATGCTGCCTCCCGCTCGCAAGTCTGGAGCAGAATAGATAAGAACTTGTATGTCAGAACACAAAGTTTACTCAGCACCCGTCAGAAGCTTTTGATGTCGCCTGCCCAATCTGGCCTCGCATCTTTGAAGTTCTATTACACATGCTAGGGTTCCGTCAATAAGAAACAGACCTTTCTTTCCCCTGCTAGTTAAAACATCTGCCTCCTGGAAACGCCCCACATTAAAGCAGGTTACAATAGTTCCATGGCTTGGAGAGACCCGGTCTTTGCCACATTAGTGACAAGAAGAGAAATGCTTAAGGGATGGAAGCCATTTAAGAAAACGCTCAAGGACCTCGGGGTGACGATGTTTTCCCCATTCCAAGACTGTAAGGAAGAAGATTCAGCTGGGTTGGTTCTCTCGTAAGCAGAGGGACTGGACCGGGCAGCCTTTTCGGGCAGCTCCTTCTACAGCGCTGTGTTCGCATTATGAGTCACATGTGGTCTGCACCCTTTATCTGGGGCACTCCCTGTTTCTCAGTGAATAGGAGTGGAGAAAACAGGCGCATCGGTTTGTAGTGTCACTCTTTGCAATGTCATTTAAACTACTCAGCAAATGGCTTATTTGTCAAAGAATATTGCTTTTTCCTGGAATAAAACCCAGTTACTGATTGCCAAAACCTATGGATATCAGAAATGATATCATGATGTGCTCCTGCTGTTCCATACTGGTGTACTTTGAAGGGATGGGGAGGTGGGGGCAGGGAGCCTTTGTTCCTGGAAATGAAAGCATCTAGACAATGGATTATCTGAAGGACCTCAGATGCCAGGCTCCATGCCCTAAACTCTGGCTTGCAACAAAAGCTTTCATTTCAGAGTCCAGTTCTAGAAATGTTGGAGGTGGGTCGAGGTCCAAGGAATGTTGGTGAAGGGCAGGTGGGCAGACAAGCAGGAGGACTGCTAACTGATGCCCAGCCGAGTCCCAGTTGCACATCTTGACTCTGTGGCTGTAGATCTGCTGCATCGGCTGCTAGGGAGATGGGAAGTGGAAGTCAGAAGGAAAAAAACCATGAGCCCAGGCCCTGGAAACTCGGTGCCAAAATGCTGAGCTCAATATGCAAATGGCAAGGACAGGGGCAAGTTGGTGCGCGATGGGGCAACAAAATCATTGGGCAGATAAGTTGTTCTGGGGCATCACTAGCACCCCCTTTCTGTGCCTTTTCCTCTCTTGATGGTATCTTTCTTCTTTCCTGACCTCTAAATTTAGTGCTATCATACTCTTCTGTTCTCCTTTTTTCCCTCCCGTCCCTCAAATGCTGATACAGGATTAGGATCTTTTCAGTTTACCCATTCTAAGAACAAATGGCTGGAAATGCTCAATTGGTAACTCCTACTAACAACATTTTCATTTTAAGGGAAGACAAAGCTAAAGCCAAAGAAATGAATTTCTAATGGTTGAATTTTAGGCATTGATGGGCAGAATTTCATTTCCCTGGAACTGGACCATGGAAAGTCTCTACTAACCTTGCTGAAGAAAGATAAACAGTCCTTTCCCTCATTCAGTTTGCAAAATAATAGGGAAGAAAATCGCAAGCGATCCAGAATTCTTACCTGAAACATTTATGGATAAACCAGGTCATGGTCATATTATGATACGAATAGTGGAAAGTCAATGATGAGGAGGGGCCATGCGGGCTTCGTCACACCTCCTCAGCTGATGTGAACAATTCAGATTCAAGTTTAGGGATATAGTAACACAAGAGGAAGTCTGAGGCCCTGGAGGTGGCATGCAGTCAACTCAGTGGCAGAGCCAGACAAACTACGTGGGGGTTCTGGACAAGGGAAGGGAGAGGAGAATCCTGATCATCGTGTCTGTGTGGGGCTGGCAGGATCAAGCCACTGTGGGCTCCAGCGAGAGAGGGACACGATGATGTCCTGTCTGGTGAAAGCCACGGTGCACAGGCTGGACTGGAAGACACGGTGTGGGGGTGGAGGCAAGGAGACTGGCTGGGGAAGGTCCCAGAAGGCAGTGAGGTGAGGTGTTGGGAGCACAAGTCTACAACCTGACTGCAGCTGATCTCCCAGCTCTGCCCCCCTACAGCTGTGTGACCCTGGGCAGATTATTCACCCTGAGTCGCAGGGTCTTCTTCTGTAAGATGGGGATGATACCAGTTAGTATCTACCTCTCAGTGTGCTTATGATGATGAAATAAATTTTAATATATGTATTTTTTATCATGTAAAGCATCTGACTTGTGCCTGGCACACAGCACTTGCTATGTGAGTGTTAGTGTCTATTGCTGTTACCCAAGTGGAAGGAGGGGAAGCGCGGGCCCCCAGTGTCCATCAGGGGTGATGCTGGTGAAAAGGCCTGTACGACCTGCGAGCGCGTCTTCAGCTGGTGCACGGGAAACTCCCTGGATCGGGCTGAGGAGGGGCGTGCCCGCAGAAGCCTGCTGCCGCCTGTGCAGCCGATGGACACTCTGTCCCACTTCATTCCTCAGATAACTTCTCGAGGAATTTAGCACCAAGCTCAGGGGGAAGACGCCAATCTTCAGTTCTGTCGTCACGTTCCCACTTAGGGAAAAATAACAAGAAGTGGGCTCGACTCGCAGTTAGACACGAGGAAGTACAGGCTGCAGGCTGTGCTTCCCAAGAACGAAATGGGGATTGCGGCACCTCCAGTGCCAAGATGGAAACGGATTGTCAGCCCCTCTGGGAGACCTTGCTAAAGGCCGGTGGGGTGAGTTGGATGGTCTTACTTGCCTGGTGGGGCCACATTGCCCAAGGCAGGGCATGGTGACCACATGGCCCCAGAGAACAGTTCTGCTCCTGAAGCCCTCCTTCTCTGCACACGGCTCCAAAGCACCAAAGACCGAGGAGAGTGTCACCCTCTGAAAGAGAAGTGGCCTCACAGCATCCACTTCTGCTCTCCTCTGCTCCCTCCTCCCCTTCCCCCTTCAGCCCCCGACCCCACCCAGCTGTCATTAAACTGACATTTGAATGTTGCATTTTTTCTTAGTTGCCAGTCGGAGGCCATCCACTTGCCCCTTTCTACATTGTGTTTGTTCACCAGACATAGTCTCTTATGGGGCTGAAAAGCCAGGAAAAAGAGCCATTTATCTAAGGAAGGAAACGAGGTACTTTTTTTTTTTGAGAAGCGTTAAGATCTACTCTCTTAGCAACTTTCAAATATACAATACAGTATTTTTAGTTACTGTGCTATACATTACATCCCCGAGACTTATTTATTTTGTAACTGAAAGTTGGTACCTTTTGACCCCCTTCACTCATTTTGCCCACCCCCCACCCCCTGCCTCTGGCAACCACCAGTCTGTTCTCTGCATCTATGAACTCGGTTTTTTGTTTTAGATTCCATGTGTAAGTGAGATCATACAGTATTTGTCTTTCTCTGTCTGACTTATTTCACTTAGCACCATGCCCTCAAGGTCCATCCATGTTGTCACAACTGGCAAGATTCTCCTTTTTTATGGCTGAATAATATTCCATGTTTATCTATCTATCTATCTATCTATCTATCTATCTATCTCACATTTTCTTTATCCATTCACTAATCAATGGACACTTATGTTGCTTCCATGTCTTGGCTACTGTAAATAATGCTGCAATAAACACAAGTGTAGATATCTTTTCAAGTTAGTGTTTTCATTTCCTTTGGATAAATATCCAGAAGTGGAATTGCTGGATCCTTATGGTAGTTCTATTTTTAATTTTTGAGGAGCCTCTATACTGTTTTCCATAGTGGCTGCACCAATTTACATTCTTACCAACAATGTCCTAGGGTTCCCTTTTCTCCACATCCTCACCAACACTTCTTATCTCTTGTTTTCCTGATAATAGCCATTTAACAGGTGTGAGGTGATATCTCATTGTGGTTTTGATTTGCATTTCCCTGATGATTAGTGAAGTTGAACATCTTTTCATGTACCTGTTGGCCACTTGTATGTCTTCTTTGGAAAAATGTCTATTCAGATCCTCTGTCCAGTTTTTAATTAGATTATTAGTTTTTTTGCTATTTAGTTATGTGAGCTCTTTATACATTTTGGATATTAATCCCTTATCAAGGGGTTACTCACTGAGGTACTTTGATTGTCCTAAGTGGGGAGAGCAGCTTGAGAAAAAACGTGGACGTGAGGAGGTCTGGGTGGTACTTGCTGAATAACAAGTAGTGCCATTTGGCTGGAATGTAATTGATCAAGTACCTTATTTAAATTGACCTAGCCATTTATTTCTATTCTTGATCATCCTTAGAAACCACTAAAGATAAAAATTTTGTCTCACTTTATAGATAAGTGCACTGAGTTACAGAAAGTGTCAGTAACTGGTCCAGGGTGACACAGCTTCTGCATGCCCCAACCGTCCTCACCACTCTGCCTCTACTCAATGGTTTGTATCAGTAGGAAATAGTAGGAGTGAGTCTGGAAAGAAAATTATGGCAAGATTGAGAAGGGACTTGAAAGGTCAAGCCACTTTATTCTGATGGCAATAGGGAGCCAGCAGAGGCTCCTGAGTAGGAGAGGGAAGTGGCCAGAGATCTGCTTTACAAAGGGCAGCCGGGAAACAGTTTGGTGGAGAAGAGGAGAAGGGCCAGCCCGGTCACAAGCCCTGCACTGCTGCCGGGGCGGAGGGACACAGCAGTGGAGGGGAAGGACCACTGGAGCTGAAACGAACAGGAGCGGGGCGGGGAGCTGAGGGGTCAGGAGGCACAGGAGAGGAGGAGAGAGAGATGTGTCAAGAGGCCCCTGCAGCCCGAGAGGTAGATCCGTCCACAGATGGCCACCACGTTCTAAAGTGGAGGCGACTCATTTCATAGAAGTTCTTGTTTTCTCTCCATGATGGGGTCTGCAGGGGGCACAAGTGAGGGAAAAATGAAAGAAAACCACGAACACAGTCAATACAGGCAGTCCTGGGCCATAAGGCAACGGTTTAGGGGGGCCTAAGTCCCAAGCGCTGTGCTGTTTTGCCTAGAGACCGAAGCTCAGGCTTCTTGGCTTGGCCTCTTAGGTTGGGCAGCGCTCAAGTGATCTGCTGAGGGAGAGCTCCCAGGAGAGACCTGTAAGGGGCTGAGGGACGCAGGATAGGCGGGAGGAGCCAGACACTGGTGACGTTTCAGGAGCTCTGCAGCCCCAGGGGGCGCTCTGGAGCACGAGTTGCACCATGGCAGAGGTTGTCTGTCCAGAGGTAAGGGCGATCGGCTCTGCAGCTGTGGTTCAGTTAGCCCTTTGGCTACCGGTCTTCTGGAGGTGTGGGCGGTATAAACGCCCCGGCACCTCTAGGCGAGGCGGCTCCAATCCACCAAGGGCAAGCTCTAGCGAAGAGTGCCGGTGTGAGCGTCTAAAAGCCAAAATCTGCAGCAAATGGGGAACGGAGCAGCTCCCGGGACAGAAGGTCCACCGCCCTCATACAAGGCTTTTAGCTACGGTGGTCTACTTCCGAGTACACTCCCACCATCAACTCTTTTGCATTCCCTGCCCTCATCAGGCTTTTTCAGGCGTCTGCACTGTTCCACATGCTGTTCCCTGTGCTCGGAAAGCCTCTTTTCCCCTCTTCTCTGTCAGACGCAAGCCTAATCATCATTTCAGATGAAGCTAAAATGTCAGTTTCCCAGTGGAGCCTCCCTTACTCTCCCAAGCAAGAGCTGATCCTGACTTCTTCCGGAGCCCACAGCATTTTCCTCTGCCTATATCATAGCATTACGAAATGTTGCTTTTATTTTTTTCTTATGTATCTGTGTTCTGAATGCAGTTTGAGGTCTTAGAGGGCAGGAAATATATATATTTTTAAAATTCGGTTTTGAATGCCCAATGGCTGTCTTCTGTGCCTGGCACATATTCTAATACGTGCTAAATGAGAATGTATCAGTCGCATGAATGAAGGTGCTGTAACTGTAAGGTGCAACTGAAAGGTAAAGGAGATCCAAGTTTCCCACAGAGGGTGCTACCTGTGTGGGTGATTTTGGGTAAATGGATTAATTCTTCTGTGCTGTGCACACTTTCCATAAATATGTGAGCCCCTGGACACCCCCGGCTAGACTCTGTTCTCCAGTGGCCTTGGGATTCTCCTGCCAAGCAAAAATGAACCCAAGCAAAGACGACTTCTAGCTACTATTTCCCCAAAGCACCTAAAATCCTTCCTGACTGCATGTGGTGTTACTGCTAACCTTCGTCAGCCAGGATCACATGATCAATGGCAAACACGTCCTTAAAACACTAAGAACATGGGCCGCCCCGTGGTTTAGTGGTTAAGTGCGCGCGCTCCGCTGCTGGCAGCCGGGGTAGGATCCCGGGCGTGCACCGACGCACCGCTTGTCCCGCCATGCTGAGGCCGCAGCCCACATACAGCAACTAGAAGGATGTTCAGCTATGACATACAACTATCTACTGGGGCTTGGGGGGAAAAAAGGAGGAGGATTGGCAATAGATGTTAGCTCAGGGCTGGTCTTCCTCAGCAAAAAGAGGAGGATTAGCATGGATGTTAGCTCAGGGCTGATCTTCCTCACAAAAAAAAAAAAAATCCAACCTGAAGTTTAAAAAAAAAAAAAAACTGAGAAGATTTAAAAATTGATATAAACATTTAAACAGTGACACTTACCTATTTATTTTAAAAGACAGCTTTATATAATCAATGGGGTGTCTAGATTTTTAAAGTAGAAAAGGTGGTTTTGGGCTGAGAGGCTCAATGGAATATAAGAAACTACTTTGGTTGGGATGGGGAGAAGGGAACAAGGGAAGTAAAGTAATTCGATCTAGGTCAAGCTAATAAATGATGGGGCTTTTTTGAACTTTAAAAAAATATATGAAAATCAACATTATCGAGTTATAATTTACATACAATAAAATGCACTGGCTTTAAGTGTAGAGTTTGATGAGTTTTAACAACTACATCACCTTTGTAACACCTCCAAAATCAAGATACAGAACATTTTCCTCACTCCCAAAACTTCCCTCATGCTCCTTTGCAATCAGTTCCCCCACCTCTGGCCTCGGCATCCAGTGATCTGCTTCGGTCACTATAGATTAGTTTTGATTTTTCTAGAATTTCAGTTAAAAGGAATTATACAGTATGCAGTCCTCCATATATACATACAGTATGTAGTATGGATTTTTTCCACTTAGCATATTGTTTTTGAGATTCACTCTTGTCATATCACTAGTTTGTTGGTTTTTATTGCTGAGTAGTTTTCCACTGTGTGGATGTTCCGCATTTGTTCATTCATTCACCAGGTGATGGGCTTTGGGCTGTTTCCAAATTTGGGGCAGCTATGAATAGAGCTGCTATGAACATTTGTGTACAAGTCTTTGTGTGAACACATTTTCATTTCTCTTGGGTAGATACCTAGGAGTGGCAGTGCTGGGTTGTATAGTAAGTGTGTGCTTAATTTTACAAGAAACAAACTGCTTTTCCAAGTGGTTGGACCATTTTGCATGGTCCTGCCCAGGCATGGGCAGGAGTGTCTGGGGGTTCAAGTTGTAGAGCTTGGTTCTGAGCTAAGGTCTACCTGATTGTGAAGCCCAGGTCCTTTCTCCCACGTATACCAGGTATATTCCCAAATCTGAGTGTATGGGTGAATCATCCAGGGAGTTTGTTAATAATATAGATTCCAGGACACCATCCTCCAGAGTATTCCATTCAGCAGGCCTGGAGTACAGCTTGGGAATTTGCATTTTCTCTAACAAGCACCCCAGAAGTTTTGGGTGCTGCTGGTCCCTAGAAACACTCTGAGAAACCGTGCTATGTGGTTCACCAGATTTTCCAGAGAAAATCCCTCTGAACAGGGACATCTGGTATTCTAACAAGGAAATGGCTGCAGTTAACAAATGCCAACATCTGGCTTGTCCAGCTGTTTCCATATCACCATTATCTATGGATGCTCTAGATGAAGAGATAAATGACACTCAAGGGTGGATAATTTCCAAATCTTTCTGAAGTGACTTTGAAATGTGTGTTTATACTTGTTTTTTCTAATATTATACTCTAGGAATTCATGTCAAACCGAGAGGCCGCATTTTGAGGAGAGAAGTCAGGAATTGCTGGGAAACTGTATAATTTCCCTTGCTGCTTACGTCCTCCAGGACGCCAGCCATGTGCTTTGAAAAGATGAGTGGTTCTCGAATGTTATGTGCGTAAGACTCTCCTAGGCACAGGCATGTGTCCACGTGCAGATTTTGGAAGGGCTCCCACCAGGAAACTGCATTTGATTAACATCCCAGTTATAGTTCATGATGCTGGTGCGCCGTGAACCTCACTTTGAGAAACACTGAAATAAACCATTGTTCTCCAGGGCGAGAGGAAATGGTCAGTTGTCTGGGTTCCAGAGGATTATAGCCAAACAAACAGAAGCTGGGTATTGTTTTTATTTGTTGTCTTCTTTGTTAGTATTAGGATGTGGTGGATCAGAAGCTGGGCCTAAGAATCTGAATTTGAGCGTCAACTCCATCACGTACTAGCTGTGTGTTCTTGGGCTAGCTTCAGAGTGTCCTAAGCCTCAGTTTCCTTGTCTGTAAAATGGCAATAGTAATAACATCCACTTCATTCACTCTCCTTCATTTTCAATGGCTCTGGAGATTGATGGAGATCCTGCCTAGAGCCTGGCATGTAGTTAGCACTCAGTGAATGCTGTAGGAACAAGAGTGTCCCCCTCTCTCACTCCCCAGGGCCATGTTGGTCCGAGGTTGTGAGTGGTGAACCCTCATCATACAGACTTTCCGTCTGTAGAACCCGGGCCTTCAGAGACACGCCGGGTTGGCTTTTCCCCGCTCCTGACAAGGGAGTGCTGGGGAGGAGCATTTATTCCACACCTCCCTCTTCTCCCAAGAGAATGAAAAGTGCCCCCGCCCCCAGCCCTCAGCGGAGGGCCTCAGCCCATTTCCCAGTGAGCTGGAGCTTATTGCGACTTGTCACTTCTTATCTGATCTCCAAATAACACAGAGGCAAGTCCTGCCCAGTGAAGGTCTGATTGCAAGTGACCTTCAGACACCCGGGCGTGTGAATGTGTGAGAACAGCGCAGGCTGGCGCAAGGAATCTGTCTTCCCCCAGCTCCGCCTCACTCCCTGGAGTGCGGAGTCCTGCCCCTCTCTGGCAGCCTCGGGGGAGGGGGCGGGGAGCCTCCCACAGCTGGGCGATCACGTCTCTCCTCCTGAGGTCTCCCAACCCCAAGAGACCTGTGTCTGCAGGTGGAGAGAGGAGTACAGTTTTCTGGCACAGCTCAACTTGCCCGTTGCACAGGGTCCCACGCAAACAAAGAGTGGGTTGCCCAGGACCATGGATCTTCAGAGAAGGGGCTTCTCAACCTCAGGTGGAGATGGGGCACGCTGAATTGAGAGCAAGGGGTCCTGCCATCAGAACGAGACGCCACCTTCCTCTCGCCTGTTCCCCCCAGACACCTACCCTCAGGTGCCTTTCTTGACAGTCACATCCTGTCTCTCCAGGAGAACAATCTTTCTTTGGACTTCTTTGCTCCTGCTCTGAAGTGCATTCCCCTCCCCTCCCCTCCCTTTGCCATACACAGTGACCTTGGCATGTCTGCCAACACTCAACATCGTGAGGCTTTATAAACCTCATATCTCAGAAGGGGCTGACATTACATTACAAGAGGATCTGTAAACCTCCCCGGGATGACTGATGTCTTTTTTAAACAACAGACCAAGACTTCATTTAAATTAGTAACATGGAGATTAGAGGCGCTCGCTCTCTCAGCCCCTGGCTCGGCCACGCCGCGACGCTGGGAATATCAGTCACATGAAAGCTGTTAAGTTTGAGATGGAAATAAATCTGGGAGCCTGTAAAAACTGTCAGCAGGTCAGGGAAGTTTATGAACTCTTGCTGTATCTAATCATAAATCATCAGAATAAGCTAAAACTGAGAAGAAAAATGTCCTCTTTTGTAATCTAATGCTGTCTGTTAGGGCAATAAAACTCAAATGAAATGCATGCATTGCAATTTTTAGCTGATACTTTACATTATTAGCAAAGTGAAGGAAGAGACTCCAACTTAAAAGAGTGAGACAGATGAGGGTAAGGCCACCATCCTTCTGAGGCTCTGGGCTCTTAATCCTCCTGCTTTGGGTCTCTTTCCTCCCCTCCCAACTCCTTAGGCCTCAGAACAAGGAAGTAGGTGATATGGATCTCAGGGCCTTGGGTGCTAAGTGACAGGGAGTGAGAATGGCCTGGTGATGGCCTTGAGAGGTCACATGGCCCAGTTCTCAGCTCCCAGTGGGGCTTCCCACAGGGCCCTGGTTGACCCAGTCGACATTCCCACACTTTCAAGACTGTGGAGGGTAGAAGGTGTGTACCAGCTTCCCTGTTCTCATCAGTCTGGAAAGGTGCCCTAATTCCCCAAGCCCTTTGGAGGTGACTCACCTCCAGGCCGAGGTTCTCGGGCACTCCTCTGTATCCCTGGAAACCTTCAGCAATAGCTCACATATCCCACACTTTTCTCCCATTGTCTGTGATGTTTGATGTTAAGGATCACCCTTTTTGCCTTTATGTTTTCTGAGACCTGCCCAGGGATTGACAAAGCCCCAAGCAGGCACGGAAGTTGTGTGAGGAGCAGGATTGTTTTATTTATATCAACTATTTATTGAGTGCCAGATCTGTACTGGTGCCAGAGACCCAAAGGGAAATAAGCCAATGCTCTGTGGGAGGAAGGTGGGGCAGCCCTGGGTTCCTGCTCTAAATATCAAGGTGGCATCCAGCTTGCTACGGCTTTTCATTGGTCTTCCTAAACACTGGGAAGGTATGAAAGACCAGAGATGGAGTGGGACAAGAGGCTCAGAGATGCCTTCAAGATGATGGGTTTTCATGAGGTAAATGGTGAGCTGCTGTCATCCACGACTGCTGATACCTCTGCAAGAGAAATGGGCTAACCTAACGCTTTGGCCATTGTGGGCACTGGAGTCTTTGGTAAATAAAAGAATGAATGAATAAAATGGGTTTAAGGTAAAGCAACTGAGACTTTGATTGGCTATACAGTAGAACTTCCTGATCTTTGAGACTTTCAAACATTGGAGTAAGGGAGCCAAGAGAGCCCAAGAAGACCCCATCCCTGAAGACCATTCAGAAAATGTTAAATGCCCATTTGTATGGGTTTAGATATCCTGCTGCAAGAAAGCAAAAATCTGACCAAGCTAATCCCTGGAAATCCCATTGAGCGCTCCTCTCACCTTCAACTCAGCCAAACTGTAGGGCGGGAAACCCTCCTCTGAGCAGGTGTTGGTGTCTCCCATACCCTGTGCCCCGAAGTAGCATCTCCCTGGGCTTGCTGGTGCTCTGTGGTTCTCTTTCCTCTAGTGGAAATCAAGTAAATGGCAGCTCCTTTTGCAGGAGGTACATGTACGCTGGCTTGGCATAGGGATCACCATGGCGGGTGGTCATCTCCACGAGCTCCCAGGTTGGGGGACATAGATAAGCCTTGTAAAGAATGATCGTCCCAGATTAGGCTCCCAAAAGTAAACAGAAGGGGAGGGAAATTCAGAGGCAGGGAAGCAGCTGCTGAAAGAGCAGCCCTAGTTAGGCCTCTTACAGTGGAGGAGGGAGCCAATGCGAGGTCTTGGCAGAGGCTTGAAGCCTCCAGAGACCTCCTTCCCAGTGGACCAGCAGCCTCCAGCAAAGAGCTCAGACTCGAGTCATCTGTGGGCTTCTAAGTGGCCTGGGACCCCTGAATCGGACTCACCTACACATGCTTAAATCTAGATGTTTCCCTTAGGCAGCGTGGACATCAGAAGAGAAAATTCAAAGGGATTTTGAATTTAAATTTACCTTTATGGCTATGTCTCCATTTCCTCTTAACTTCCATGTACAAATTTTTAGTTTAGCCTCCTAATGGTCCTAGGAAGAGGATTGATTGGTCAAGGGCCATCTTCTTACTTTTATAAATCGGAGAACAGAGAGCTTGCATAGAATAGCTAGTAAGTGGCATAACTATGCCTAAAACCCAGGTCTCTTTGCTCTCAGATCATTGTGTTTTCTATTACATTATACCATCCACTAGTCTTCCAAGATTTTGTTGGTCATATGAGATAGAGAATTTTTGTGAGCTAAAAAAAGGGAATTGGCCCTGCTCCCCAGAGGCTGGAGGTTATCAGACAATGGGCTAAACGATGGGCAGAAAGATGGAATTCACATGTGTTTTTGTCTTATTTCTGTGATAAGAGTACTGTGTATGTGTGTGTGTATCCCAGCCAAAAGGGGGTAACTTTACAAAATGCAAATTTTTGTGAAGGATTAGAGAAACTTCTGGTACCCTCTTGACTTGGGAAGACCATTTGCCATATGCATTACTGTCTGTTATATTTCTTGGGGGCAGGCAAGAGAAATTGATGCTTTACTTCTAGGAAATGTGAAATGTAGGAGAGCCAATGATACCACAGCAATCCGTTTATGCAGCTGTGGGTATAAATCTTTTGCTGGTAGGTAGCATTCTATTATCAGAAAACCTCTCTTTCAAGGAAAGGTGACTAAGATAAGCTACATTTACCCTTAAGGAATGGGAGGAGGAAGAGGAGCATCCAGAAATGGAGGTGGAAACGATCAGAGAGGTAGTGGAATGCAGCATTGGAGAATTTGTGGTTGTTAGTGCTGTCAGTCGATTCTGACTCCCAGCGACACCGTGTACAGGAAGGGGTCTTTTTGTGCCATCCTCTCACCTTCTGGCGCTATATCAGATAATGCTCCACTGCTATTCATAGGGTTTTCATGGCTAATTTTTTGGAAGTGGGTGGCCAGGTCTTTCTTCCTAGTCTATCTAGTCTGGAGGCTCCGCTGAAACCTTCCACCATGGGTGACCCTGCTGGTATTTGAAATACCAGTGTCATAGCTTTCAGCATCACAGCAACACGTAGCCACTGCAGTATGACAATCAACAGATGGGTGGCGTGGCTCCCTGACCAGGAAATGGCCCTGGGCCTCAGCAGTGAGTGTGCCAAATCTTAACCACCAGAACTCCAGGGCTCTTAATTTGAGAATTAAGGGGCACTTAAAGAAGGAAAAGTCAGCGTGTCAAAAGCTGAATGTTCTGGAAGCATATCCTAAAAAGAAGATTAATGTCCAAGAGGTTTTTAGGGAGTGTTTTCAGAATCAACACCGTAGACGATAAAGGAAAGAAGCAGGACTGGGCAGAGGGAGACGTTGAGCCATGAGGCAATCTCAGCTGAGGCCTAGATGACATATGAGAGGTCTGAAGCAGGGATGACCCTTTAGAGATGTTCCAAGTTGGGGTGAGGGGACTGAGCCTTTATTCCCCCATGCTGATTAGTCATAGTAAGAGGGCTGCTCTGGGAAGGGGGTGTGACCTTGGGCGAGAGAGCTTTTGTCAGCTGAGGCTATTCCCAAAGGTGGCTGACAGCCTAGGTCTGTCTGCTGGCCGCACTCCTGGCAGCTGGGTGGTGGTGAGTCATTCCTGAAGGGGGATCTGGGCAGTGCATTACAGTGTCCACTACAGTCCACCCCTGTGCCCCTCAGGACCACTTCATGTATGTTCTGGGAGCAGCTCCTCCGGGATTCAATGGGTATGAATCTCTTCCTGAGGAAAACTTGGAAAAGGAGAATTAGTGGGACAAAGTACAGCCCCCACCACTGCAGCTGCTCTCGGGGCCATACCTGATACTCCTCCTCTCCCTTGTCATGTCCTAGGTTCCCTTTACCATCAGCTAGTACTTCTGCTGGTCTTGTTGGCTTAGCAGTTGCCATGGCTCAAACCCTTATCCCTGAGAGTCTGAGCCACTGGACACCATGCCCTTCTTAGATGAGGGCTGCTGTACTTGTTATTTACTGTCAAAAATGGGCAAGAGAGAGCCAAGAGATGCCCAAGAGCATCCCCTCGATGCCGAACATATTCTTCTCTGCCCCTGTTCTGTACCAACAGCTCTACCTCCTCCTGAAGATCAGTGTCAATTCCCTTGTCCAGATGGTAACTCCCCTTCTTGACTGTGCATCCTTCCACACAAGACCCCAAAGTGCCAATTACTCATGCTAAGTCTTTTGTTATCTTTTTAAAGCCTCAGTTGAACTTCCCAAGAGCCACCAAATTCCACTGTCCTTATAATCACGTTTCTCGCCACATTTCTCAAATACCTGATGCATCGCCCCAGCTAGTGCATCCCCCTTCACCAGCACATCAACTCTTTTCAGCAAGTAAGAAAGTTGTGACATGGCACTGCAACCTCGTGCCAGGGGCTCTCTGTGCTTGGCCCACCACCAGGGATGGGGTCCTTGTTGGCCAGCTGGCAGGAGATTCAGTCCAAATTCTCACTTCTTATACCAGCAGTCACACATGGGATCCCCAGAGAGCAGACTCAGATAAAGATGATGTGTAGGCGGTTTATTACTCTTTGGAGTAATAACTTTAAAGGGAGGTTAATGAAACAGGGTTAGGCAGAGGGAGAAGTGAGGCTGTGCTGAAGTTACAGCCGAGGCCTCAGAGGACTCTATGGGGAACTCCAAAGTGGGTGTGTGCGTTCAGAGATTTCCTGAGTTGGGGCAAGAGAGACAGGACTTTATACCCTTGTATCAATAATTCAGTGGATGTGGGCCGCCCCAAGGAGGGGGCATGGTCTTGCGCAAGGCAGCTCTCTTCAGCTTAGACGATCCCCAAAGGGGGCTGAGAGCCAAGTGTTGTCTGCAGTCAACACTCCCGGCAGCGTGGGGTATAAGACCTTCATTCCTGTTGGGGGACCTGGGTGGTCAGTGCACGACTGATTCCCAAGGTATAAAATGATCAGAGAAGATGAGGATTGAGATAAAAAGTCATGGGATTTGGTACTCACAAATCCCAATGACTTCTGAGTTACTGGATTGAGGGGATCCCCAAAAGAGGAATGTAAAAAAGCAAAAAAGAGAAAATTATGGGTTTCAGGTTGTTTCTTGTCAATGTTTCAATTGAAATTGAATAAGAAATGAAAATTAAACCAAAGGTATTAGAATTCAGAGTTACAAACTGGTAGACTAGATATATCTCACAGTCTTATTTTGTCTGTACAATTTTAATCATTAGAAAATTTTATAAAAAAATGTGAATGTCTAGCTTTTCTTGGAAAATCAGAGGTTCAGGTAACACTAAGCCCGTACTCTTGTGAGGCAGTAATGATTTGAGCTGAATGATTTGCTTCTACTCAATGGAGCAGGCACTCTCCAGTTGGCCATAGTCCCCACCCCTCCCTATTGTACCTTACTCATGTACTACTGCTGAGTCTCTGTGGGGACTTGAGTTTGCAACCTCTGTTTTTGCTGCTTTGTGAATTGTGATAATGATTTAGCACTCACTTAATGTATCATTGGGTTTTACTAACTATGGGAGTTATATGGGATTTTATATTAATTCATAAATTAGAAATATTAATGAAGGATTTCCATTTTGCTGGGCCTCTAGGCCCTGAGGTACAGTGGTGAGCAAAAGGGGCAGTCTCCCTCTTACATTCTAGTGTGGAGGCAGACATTAAACAAGCTAATCAATTAATGAACCATAATTTCGAAGAGTTTTAAGAAAAGATGAAGAAAAGATCAACAATGTTGTAAGGGCAGATGAAGAAAACCCAGCAGGGAGCTGTGAAAGAGTGTGAGTACTGGGGTTAGGAGAGGGAGTAGAGGCCAATGAGAAGCCAGGCAAGGATTTACATATAACAAGAGGAAGCCAACCAGGCAGCGATCTGGAGGTGGGGCCAAGCCTGGCAGACAGAGGGTCCAGCAAGGGCACTGGCCCAGAGGTAGGCATGGACTCGAGGTGCTCAAACAGCAGAAAGAAGGCCAGTGTGGCTGGACACAGTGAGGAGGCAGGCAACTGAGTCAGAGAGGCCGGTTGGGCCTGCCCAGGAGAGCTATAGAGAGGAGCCTGAGAAATTTGCATTTCACTTTAAGAAAAACAGTAAGTCACTGGAAGGTTTTTAGCTGGGGAGATATATGATCTGCTTTGTGTTTTCAACAAGGTCACTCTGCTGCTGTGTGGAGGATGAATTTTCAAGGGGACCAGGGGAGGAAGAAGGGAGACCAGTTAGGAGGCTACCACAATAGTCCAGGCGAGAGGAAAATGGTTTGTAAAGTCAGGAATACTTCCCAGGAAAGGTTTATAATCAAGTCAGGAAAATAGGATGCACATACAGGCATACACACAGCAAATACACATAAGAAAGAGTTCAGATTGCGTATCGCAGAGCCTTGAGCACACCAGGTTGGAGGGAAGGCTAATAAGTCCTAAGGGGAGAGCTGTTGGGAAAGTTTTCATGGAGGAGGTGAGTTTGGAGTTAAAGGAGAGGCAAGGGAAGGGCCCTGAAAGAGAGGAGGGGAAGGCATTCCAGGTAAGGGGAAAGATGTGAGCAAAGGTCCAGCGTAGGCAGGAACTAGTGCAGGGGAGTGAGGAGAGTGCGGCTGGGCTGGGGTGTGCTATGGGGGGGGGGGCAGTGGAGGAAGTCAGTAGGCAGCTTAGACCTACACAGTCCAATGTGGTGACCACTAGCTACCTGTGTCTATTGAGCTCTTGAGAGATGGCCAGTGCGATTGAGGAAGTGAATTTTAAATTAAATTTAATTTAAATTCATTTAAATTTAAAAATTGAAGCAGTAGGACTATTTTTTTCCATTAAACAAAACTTCACTGTTTCGGTAGGATTGCATTTGACTTTAAGCATTGAAAAATTAGCATCCAAACTAAGATGCGCTGTATGTGTAAACTATACACCAGATTTCAAAGGCTTGGCACCCAAAAAAGTAAAATATCTCATTAATCATTTTATATTGATTACATGTTGAAATGATAACATTTTTAAAATAATAAATAACATAAATAAAATATGTTATTAACATTAATTTCATCCCTGTTTTACTTTTTAATATGTGATTATTAGAAAATTTAACATTACATGTGACTCCCATTGTATTTCTATTTGACAGCATTGCTCCAGAGAGCCGAGGTGAGGAGCTCCTATCTTTCTAATCTGACAATTTAGAGTTGACTTGTAATCAAGGTCCTCAAGTAGTCATTGCTTACCCCAATCTTTATAACAACAACAATCCATTAATAAATCACGTCCTCTAATACTACGAGTTAGCATTTGTTTAGTGTTTATGTGTATAGTGCTGTTCTAAGTACTCTCAGTATAGAAATACATGGACGTTTAATCCTCAGTGCAACAGACTCCATAGAGTCTTTGGCCTGGTTGACCAAATGGGACGCATTACTCCTGCTGGGAAGGGCTGGGCAGGGCCAGGGGCAAGGTGCTGGAAGGCAGAGAAGGGCTGGCACAGAAGCCCGCGGAGGCAGGGGAAGATGTCAGCGTGAAGCCCGTTTCACTTGGAAAAGTGGCCTGGGGCTAGATTTTGTTGAAAACAATCTTGGCCTTCTTGACCTTTGGGGGGTGGGGTAATACATCAGAAACATCAAATAGAAGAAGGAAGAGAGCCATTCCAGAACAATGCTTCTTTATTTCCCATCTTAAACTGTGAAAAGAGAAATTTCCTGTTTATGAAAAGAAAATTGGACTCCGTTCTGGGGCTGCGACGACACCACAAACCCCGGCTCCCAGACTCGTCCTCTTCTTTGCCTTTGCTCTCAGGGTAAAGCTCCATCGTAATCTGTGTCATACAGAGTGACACAAATGTACACATGTGGCCTCACACACAGACCCAGACATGGGCACGTGGGTCAAAGAACTCCCTTTGCCTTCCTGCTAAAATTTCCACCTCCAACCATTGTACCCTGGAGGGAATGACCCATGTTGGGTTGACGACAGCGACTTCCTCTTGCAGCCTCCAAAACACAGTGGATACTTGCTCTCCAGTCCCCAGCGGGGCATCAGGGCAGAGGAAAAGGTGATGAAACAGCCCCTTGTCCATTTCTCCTCATTGTTGTGGAGAGAGGACATTACAATGCATTTCCTCTGCAAAGAGCAGGCGGGAGAAAGGAGCAGACAGGCGCACAGGTGTCCCCTTCCTGACCATGAATGGCGGGGACGCAGACAATCCGTCTCTCCACACTCTCCTCGGCTACTTTCAGAAGCCAATGGCTTTATCCTGCGAGCCCCTCCACTCGTGCCTTGTTCAGGACACAAAGCAGCTGCTCTGCTGACTTCTCGCTGGATGTGCACAAGGTCTTTAGCTGGGGAGTCACGGAGAAGCCAAAGTTGCACAGAGTGCTTACACTATGATGTCGAACCATGGTACAGTCTCAGTATTCAACCATTTATGATCTACCAAAATGGTAATTTCATAGATTTTTAACTTAATAATATCTGAAACTGTGTGTGCCTTAGTCTAGGGGGAGCTTTCACATTTTATAGTGCTCCCTGAACGACACGGCAAAATGCCCAGTTCCCCAAGATTTTTGTTATATTGAAGGTGCTTTTTTTCTTTTAAATCCTGGAAAGAAAGGCAGAAGTGTAGAGAGAAAAGAACACGGAAAAATAATTGTAGGAGGTAAATTAGTTATAAACGTCAGATAGTTTAAGATTGAGTTATGAAAATGGTAGAAATTGGCAAAGGCTGGCTTGATCAGCAGGATGAAGACAGTATCACAAAGAAAGCTGGAAAGCTATGAAGAGGGGTTGGAAAGGCTTAGGACAACTTACTAAAGAGAAATAAAGAATTTTCTGCCCCTCTTTGGTCGTGCTCTGGGGTGACGCCTCAGGGACTGTCCCGTGGGCTGATGGGGGTCAGTGTGAGAGTGTGGTTCGATGGCCATACAAGCTCCTGTGCTCCAGTAGTCCAGTGAGAGGTGATTGTCTTCTCATCTTTAAGGGGCTTTCTCTGCCAGCTTTGTACATGGGGTCCAGGTGAGGAAGAGACCAGAGTAAAACTGGCCACTGAAGCAACACGTTTTACATGAGTTTGGCTACAATGGAATGAAGGGTCAGCTTTTCACTGTGCACAACGTATCAACACATATCCCCTTTGTCAGGAAGTGGACCCTTGGGTGAGAGTGCCCTGCTGCTCAGCTGGTGGGCTTTTCCATCACTCATGGTTTGATCTTTTAAATTATTTTGGCTAATCATTCCTTAGCTTTGGAAATCGACTGCTGATCATAACACTTTACTTCTGAAGAATCCATATGCTTAAATGATTTGGCCTCATAATTTTCATTCTCTTGTTCTGTCAATTACTTAGGAAATCTTTCTCAAATCTAGCGCTACGCCATGAGCAGAAGGCACAATTTTTGCCCTTGTGAAGTCAAATATTGAGATACATATTAAGTAAAACAATGAGAGAATTATCAGGGAAGAAGATGTGCTTTAAGTGTTCGACACTTATGTTCGACACCCTGCCCCTCTCAGCCAGGGTGGCCACATGGACAGAGCACAGTGACGGGGCTGAACAGGGGCATCGCTCCAAGGTGAGCCAAAGCCAGTGTCAGGATAGACAGTTCAAACCAAGTTATTGATTAGAGGCTGCGTGGACTGACAGCCAAGGAGGATGGCACATCTGAACAAGGTAACGGAAGCATGTTGGGTATACTTTTTCTTTAGCATGTAGATGTTTAAATATTTTTTTATGATTAAATCTATTTTTCCTTTGTGGTTTCTTTCATTGCTTTTAGGTTTAGAAAATCCTTTCCCATTCATATATTTAGAAAACAGATAAATATTCACTTGTGTTTTCTTCTAGATAAGAAAATATAAAACTGATGTTTGAATATCTAAGTGATATCCTTCCTAAGACGTGGAGAGATGCAGGTCGGTGCTCAGGCACAAGTCAAGAACAGATTCGTGGGTTTGGGCCTCATCAGCCAGTGTAGGAGTAACGGAAGCAGGGCCAAGTCCACGTCTGGGAGAGGAAATCTCTCTGGGCATTAAGAGGAAGATGACCCAAAGAAGAAAACAAAGACAGGCCAGGCAAGAGGACCCAGGAGCGAGCGTTGTAGAAACCACGAGGAGGGGATTTGACAAGAAAGGATAAATACCCATACCCAGGTTAGCGGACAATCCATTTTGATGATGCTATAGGAAGGGGAAATCGAAGATCAGAGAGACTCCATGAGTAAGTTACTCAGAGGGTCAGCAGCTGTTGGGGACGAGCATTGGGTGCAGAACTGGGGCAGCTCTGACTTCTACACTATTTAGGAGTTCACTGGTCTGTTTCACCCGTACCTGCTGAATACTGAGAAGCCCAGAGCTGCTCTGACTGAAGGACCCAATTACTTTGTTGTTAATTAGGAAAGATACTAACAAAACAATGCAGGAAATAAACAATGTAAAACCTAAAGGACAGAGTGCTTTCCGGACCCTGAGAGTGAGCATCTCCTGAACACCTGCCCTGCTAAGTACAGAGATGGACTCACATGTAAGAAGCTAGGCTTTAAGAAGTCACCTTTCAATCTCAGGGTTAAAAAAAAAAAAAAAGTATCACAGAGTGATGGCTTGTCCCAAGATACATGAAAAAAACAAAACAAAACAAAAATCTTCTAGAAACACAATCTGTGAAATTCAGTTTTACCAGTGCCAGGAGAATATCCATGAGAGGAAGTATGTCTTTGTCCTTCAAAGCTGCAGATATTGTTATGACCCATCTTCTGTATTCCCTAGACATGGATGGGACAGTGGGAGAAGGTGCTGAGAAAGTCACACCATCCAAGAGCATCTATGTGGGATGTCACCAGCTAGCTTAAAGGGTACAGGGTCTCGTGTTAACAAATAGAACTCTCTCTGTGCAAAGCCACTCAGCCCATCCAAAAAGTGAACCAGCTTTTAACTCACCTAACAGGGCATTGAGCTGTCTAGAGTTAGATCTAAATTCTAATCCCAGGTCTGCTACTGACTGTCTATGTGACCTTGGGGAAGTCACTTCCTTTCTTTGCGAACTCAGTTTTTCTAGCTATAAAATGAGCGGGTTGGACTAAATGATCTCCAATGGCCCCATTCAACTTTAGCAAGCTACAATTAAGGAAATCAAAAGACTAGGAAAAATCAGAACTCTCCTGGAAAAAACTGATTTTGAGATTCAGTATTTCAAAGCAGAAGAGAGCTTACTTTTAGAATCTTGTGACATTCTTAGATTGTTGTGATTTCCCCAAATTTCATGCGAACAAAATGCATGGTGTTTCATTTGCCCTGCTTGGTGTTTGGCAGTGGGTAGGAAGCTAGGATACCAGGGTAGCATGTTATTGTTTTGCACATTTATGATCGCTGGTTGCATTTGTTGTAAACAACTCTGTTCTATTTAGGGAGCTGGTGATCAATAAGGCAGATAATATTTTCATCATATTCAAAAAGACTAATGTTGTGAAGACAGCCTGTTGAGGGGGCCTCTGTTTTCTTAGCAGCTTCACAATTTCCTGCAGACTGTCTCCCATCCAGGCTCTTTTCTTTGCTGGGTCTGTCCTCCGTTCCAAGCACCAGAAGAATCAAACCCAGTCATTTGTTGACGCTGGAGAAAAAAAAAAGTGTCATTTCTGGTAGAACGAGAGGAAAAAAAATCATGGCAAGATTTTCTTTTTCCATATTTCCAAACAGTGGGGGGAAAATAATGAAATGTTTGCCTTGAATTTTGTGTGGCTTTGGCTGCAGTGAAGAGAGAGTTTCTTGAAGGCAAAAATCTGTCTTTTGTCTTATTATTGCCATCTTCAGTCCCAGGAAAATCTGTTCTAGCTGGCGGTTTTGCATTATTACTTTTTTCCCTCAAATCTGTCGTTTGTACCAATTATGGAGTTTCTTGACTCAAACATGGATTTGAAGGGCATGGTAAAGAAAGTGGTTATGACTCATAAAACAGATCAGAATTTTCTGCTGCTTCTCTCCCATTGCCTCCTCTTCACAGCGAAGTCTGGGGAGGCCCTGAACTGGCGTAGTGCTCAGGATTACAGCTGTAGGGGCGAAGAACGCTCAGCCACATCTCAGAAGCTCCCTCCTAATTTGGGCAGAAGGCTCATGACAGTCCACACACCACGGGAGCATCACACAGGCCCCTCTCCACCCCCTTTGCCTTCATGAAAATCACTTTTTAAACAGACATAGAGGCGTGATGCATCATTATCATTCTGGTGGGATTCTCTTCTGGGAAAATAACTTGTTTTTCTACTCAGGCCTATGATAATGAGGGGCTGGAGATAGAGTGTGCCTGAATCCCTTCTCCTAACCCATTTCCCTGGAACGCCTACATCTATTCTTTGCCTTTCCTTTCTTCCCTACAAAACCCAAAGTGATGAGAGAGGTGTCTGTTTTAGGAGGTGGCAAAGCAAGAGCTTTCCCTATCCATCTGCACCTTACGATCGTTGGGAACATCCCTCAATCTCCACCACCCCCACTGCTCCCTATTAACAAAATACTCGCCAGAATTTTGACTTGAATTTATTATACATTTAAAATAAACAGTCATAGTGTGTACTTTTTTGATAAGATTACTTTATTTAATGAGATAGTCTCAAACGTAATATCTGGTACATACTTGTGATCCAGTAATATTTGTTAAGTGAATGAAAGAATGAATAAGTGGTAGGGCATTATATGGCCCCACATATTGGCTGCTTTTGTAGGTAGCCTGGCAAAGATTCCTGGCCTCCCAGGCTGGAAGAGGGATGAGGCAGCATGTCTTAACTGTGAAGCCCCCCGGGTGAAGCAGTGCTTTACGAGATGGAAGGAAATTTCAAGGCAAGAGCAAAGAAGCAGTGAGAGAAGACTGGTGTGTCCTGATCCTTCGCACCCTGGCACAGGGCCAGATTCAGGGTTTTCAGAAACAGGTGGAAAATTTCACAAAATGAGTTGATTTTCTTTTTCCAAAACAAAAATCTGATTCAGTCCAAATGAATTCAATTTGAGACAGTGGTTCATATTTATCTTTATTTGACTTGAATATGTTTACATGAAAAAAGAGTCCTTAAGACACATGAAAAGGTCTCAGATGGTCAAGGACTAAGAAGATAGCCATAGCTCCTGGGACCTTGACTCCTCAAAACTTAGGAGTCAGGCTGGAGGAGGGAGCTCTCCTCCCTCCAGGGGCAGGAGCTTCTGAGCCCACGCTGCTCCCTCGCCTGGCCCAGGGTTGGGCTGTCAGGACTGGCTCTGGGCTGGCAGCTTGTGGTGCCCTGGGTCAGGCACCAACTCAGTGTGCAGTATAAGTGGGAACAGAAAGAGGCTGGGTGGCAGGCTGGCTTGGGAGATAGCCAAAATCTGACAGGTTGCAGTTTGAGGGAAGTGGCTGGCGTTGGGTGTCTTCAGGGAAGGAAAGGCAGGCAGGGGGATGGGACAGAGACTCTGGTCTGTTGGATCAGTGATAATTTCATTCAGTACCTCATGTGGCTCTCTGAAGGTGGAGCTCCTTCGATAGGAAACTTAATCGTTTCTCCGAACATAATGGTTTCTCTGAAGTATTCTCAGAACTCCAGGCCTCCATATTGGATTTTGTCCTCTCTCTACAGTTCTTTGGTTATTAAAATGGCCATATCCTTTTAATGCTATATTTTGTTCCAAGGGGACTAGAGAATAATTCTCATTCCTCCAAATGCAACTTCCAGTCTTTGCTTACTCGTCGTTCATTCATTCATCCATTCATTCACCTTTCAACATAAAATCTCTGAATTCAATGACAGAATAATATTTTATGGCCTCCTTTGGAGGCTCTCTGAGAGAAGAGATTATCTTAGACTTGATTTTTCAATTAATCTTCTGAGGCTCTCAATTTCCTAGGTCATGACCTGAAGCTCAGATCAAGGTTAGGGTCATTGGAAAGCAGAGATGTATTGATGTCTTAGCTAGAAATATTAGATGCCAAGCAAAAATGACAAAGACTTTTCTCATTAGTTTTCTCGAGCACCCTTGTAGCCTTAGAGTTTAAGGGCTTTATTTTATGGAATTTCCTGGTGGAGAAAGAAGAGGCAGTCATTTGCATTTTCCCCATGAAGATCAGAGCCGTGGTATCTGTCTGTATGAGATTTCTTGCAAGTACAGAGGCTTAACTCCGGTGTAAAGATGATGTGTTTTACAGAGTTTGCGAGATCTCTGACACTCTCCAGAAGTGTGTTGTTGTGTTAGGAGACCCTCCAACTAGCGGTTAGTGAGAGTAAACTTGACACCTGCATGACACTTTGTAGTTTACAAAGGGCAGCCAGGCAGGTTTATCTCCCTTACGCCTCACAGCAACCCAGTAGGGCCGATAATATTATTTCTCCCTACTTTCTAGATGAAGAAATGGGCTCAGACATGGCTTATCCGAAGTCACACAGCTGGTTTGAGACAGAGTCAGGATTCAGAGGCAGGGCTGCTGGCTCCAGGCCCCACACTCTGTCACCTGCCCAGACAGTGCTGTCCTGATGCCACCACTGCAACTTCTGACCTCAGTCCTGGCTTCCCCTCATCAGACACCCAGAGCTTCAGAGGTAGTTTGAGCAGCAGCTGCAACTGGGAAAGGGGTTGTGTAATACCAGATTGTGAGCTGAACTGAAGGATGGGGAACCATGGGAAGAGGTGGCAGCAGGGTTGTTGGTCTTTTATTTTATATCCTTCCTAATTCCAAGCTGGCCTTGGGGTTATGCCAAGCATCCGACTATAGCCCCATTTCCTACCTTCTAAATGTTGACTTTCCATGTTTGTATGGAGAGTTAACCCATCTGGGGACATCAGTTTCTCCTACGACTTTGGTCTGTGTTGGGAAAGGTTATTACTCTAAGTAGCTTTTATTTTTCTTTCTTTTTTATTAAAGAAACCAAGGTGATAGTTTTGCGCTTTTACTTTAGAAGATTTGGAAAATACAGAAAAGCAAGAAAAAGAAAAATTAAAATAAGCTACACTCAGTCCATTTAGATAATATTTGGTCATATCTCCTTCCAGTTACTTTTCAATTTCTTCTTTCTGCTCTACTGTTTCTGAATGTATACACCGAATACGCATTTTATTTTACAAATTAGGGTGCAACTTAATGTCCTGATTTAACAGTGAATGTGATTTAAGAAGTTTTCCTCTATTGTCACATGATCTTACAGAACACCTTTTTTTTTTTGTTTTTCATCCTGCACAGTACTCCACAGTGTAGTTTTACCATAATTTACTTAATAATCCCCTACTTTTGGACCTTAAAGTTGTTTCTGATTTTCTCCTATTACAAATAGACCACTTCCTCTTTGCTGGTCCCTCTCAGCTCTCATTCTTGTAACTGGGCTCCTACTTGGTTCCTTGTCATTGAACCTCCGCCCTGTGCCCCATTTCTGGGAACTGTGTCCCTGCCTGGTTTCCTGCTCAGGGCCTCAGTTCCTTCCAGGGACTGGAGTCCTGTCTCTGAAACCTAGTCTCTCCCTGGCTGGCTTTCTCTCACCTGCTGCCAGACCTGCCATGTGGGCTGCAGACTCCCCCAACTCTCGCCTGCTGCCTGACACTCCTGGGGCTACCATCTGCCTAGTCCCACTCCAGGAGGCTTGTCAAATCTTTAGGTCTTGATTTTCCCTGCTCAGGTGTGATCCCAGGCCTTGGAGGCCTGAGAATAAGAGGGAAGATGGAGGGGCAGGAACTTGGGAAGGGGAGGGGTATGCAAATGTGTGAGTGGACGTCGTGGGTGCAGCAGTGGCTGGACAGAAGGGTGGCTCACTGAGGGGAGCAGGAGGCCAGCATGTCCTAGACAACTTACAGTTCCCCAACTCATCCTGTGCTGTCTCATATCTGGGCCTCAGATATCATGTTACTTGGCCTGGAACACTCCTTCCCTTCCTCTCAGCCCAACTAACAAATCCTCATCCTTAGGTCTCAGCTTATATCAGAGAGTCTCCAACTTTCTCTCTCATGGTACTGTTAGTGTCTCAGTAATTTTTTCATGGAGCTTTGAGGCCAAAAGGAATCCCTAACAGTGACTCTGATTAAGCAGTTAGGTCTGAACAACATAGTATTTGTGCCCTAATAACTTAGTAGCTATTTGAAAAGTAACTCATGAATTGAAAGAAATAGAGTATTTAAAATTCATTCTTAAATACCCACAAATTACCTGCTCATGGGATGTACAGAGCTGTTGGACACTGTTCACCTTCTTAAACTTTAGAATCAGATTAGACACTGCATTGATTTTTCTGGAGTACTTCTTTTTATCAGAGAAACTGCTGAATACCCGGCTTTGTAGATACAGCATTGAAAAGTTCACTGTGATCTACTGTGGAAGTATATACCACCTCAAGCCAGTACCTGTTGTATCTGACAGATGCTGAGTATTGCTGTGTGACCCTCAAAGACTTCAAATATCCCACAGAGCCCCTATGAGTTTGTTGTGATGCTCTGGGCCCTTTGGGTTCACCACCTATTGTCTGTTTACTTGTCTCTTTCCTGTTCACTTAATTGTAAGCCCCATGAGGACAGGGAACATATCTGTCTCATTAATCTAGAACAGTGTTTGGCACATAGGAGGGGCTCGATGAATAGATGCTTGTGGAGTGGAGGAATATAGCCCATCAGTTTCTCATGCCTGCTCTCCTTTATAAGGCAATGGTGGAGGATTTGGAAGCAAACTGGCTGACGTGCTGGGTTTAGTGAGAGCAAGGATGACACTCCCAATTTAAGAGGCTCTGGTGGATGATGAGGGGAAATAATCAAGGTTATAACTGAGGACATATGCAAGGGATACAACGCCGGGTGCTAAGAAGGATGCTGCCGATTACAGAATGAGGTTAAGGGAGTGCAAATCACGATAAGAAAAGCCCAAGGAGAGGATGAAAAGAAGATTGCACAAGAGGTCAAGACAGATAATGAGAAATGCTTCCCGTACATAAGGAATGTCCGCTTGGGGAGGACGGTGGCAGCACCCCCTCCAAGACAGAGCAAAAGCAATTTATTGACAGACACAGTTTCTGAAAATTAAATGGATCTTTGCCTTGGTATGTTCACAAAAGAAGGGCAGAGGACAGATCCCACAAAGACACAAATTTCCCAAGGGACGGAGAAGAAATATCGTGGAAGGCGTGGAGGGTGAGTGGAAAAGAGAAAAACCCTTATTTTCATAGCGTGGCTGTGACCTTCTGGGGCTGGTAAACGGTCCAAATGGGACATCAATTGAGGAAACCAATCTCTTATCGCTGGCCCTGCTGGCCCCAAAGCTGCCAAGTGTCTGGTGCCCACATCAGCCCACAGGGAGTCATTTTGTCACATTCTGTTCCTGGGTCTGAGGCGAGCTGCTCCAAACAGGCTTCCTTGCCAAGTCAGGGCAGTGAGAAAGCTGCACGTTTGAAGTTGCTATTAGTGTCTTCCTCAGCTGAGTTCTATAAGGTATTGTTTTCCGGTAAAGGAGGAATAAGGGAAACACTTGAACAATAACCGCTCTGAGGGAGTGTGTACAGGGAAATCATGATCTCTTATTGTGCCAATAAGTTTCAGGGCAACAAGCCAAGCTGCTCTTATGCTAATGGAGCTGGGCTGCAGTGCTGAGGTTGAAACCCAGACCAAGAAGGGAGTTGGTGCAAGACACCTCCTAGACACGCCCAAACTGTCGGAGACGTATTTGACACCAACTGTTTTTCTCGTTGTGGGGATTATGTATTTAAACTCTATACTTCAAGGAGACAAAAGAAACTCTCACAATGATAATAAAACTTAAGAGCTGATGTTACTGAGCCCTTATTCTGGGCTAGGCATTGTAATAAACACTTTGTGTATAATCTCATTTAAAACTCACTAAACAGGGGCCTGCCAGGTGGCATATGGTTAAGTTTGCATGCTCTGCTTTGGTGGCCCGGGGGTTCGCAGGTTTGGGTCCCAGGAGCAGACTGACGCACCGCTTGTCAAGCCATGCTGTGGCGGCGTCCCATATAAAGTAGAGAAAGACGGGCATGGATGTTAGCCCACGGCCAGTCTTCCTCAGCAAAAGGAGGAGGATTGGCATTGGATGTTATCTCAGGGCTAATCATCCTCACACACACACACACACACGCACACGCACACACACACAAACTCATTAAACGGTCATAATCGGGGGTACGATTATCTCCATTTACAGATGAGGAAACTGGACCCATCCTAGGCCAGCTTGTTTGCAAACTTGGGTTTTCCCCTGGGGAAGTGATGGTGAGACTATCCAGTTGGCCCAGTTCATCTTCCTATTTCCCGGGCACATGTTAGTGTTGAGCAACGTTTTCAGCATTGGAGAGGCGACGCAAAGAAGAATGACGTGCTCTCCTCTGCGCTCGCCCCCCAAGGAACTTGTTGGGAAGACAAAACGAACTCAGAAGAAACAAGCATCAAGTTAGGCCAAGCTGGAAGTAAGTACAATTTCAGTCAAAGAGTTAGGGTCTGACAATACTGTTACAAATTGGAAAAATCGATCACAGATTTTAGAAAAAAAGAAAATGGGACCTTAGAACGATATAGGCTTAGAGGAATAAAGGATTTGGAAATTTAGTATAAGCCTTCTTTGTTTTAATAGAGGAGGAAACTAAGCGCCAGAATGGTTGTCACAGGGTTTTACTAGTAGAGACCTGTCTCTAGTGGTCTGTATTCCAGCATTGACAACTAACTTTCAAACTAACTCGTGACTCCCCACAACCTGCCTAGGGCTGGAGAAGACAGGGACCGATGAAGCCCTTTCCCATCACCCTAAGGCAAGGCTCTGTGCGTGATATGGGCAACAACAAGCAGAAGGAAGCCCATACCAGGGGAAGTATTTAGGATGCTGGTCTGTTACTTGGAAGAGTTTCTAGAACAATGACCATAGCAATAGTGATAACAATAAAAACAGATAGCTTTCTTCTCTTCTCTCAACTTTTAGACATGTCAGGCACACACTGAAGGTTGGGAGCTCGCAGCAGTTCTCATCTGAATCCGTGTGCTTCATTTCTAGTTTGAGTAAGAGGTGTCTGGGCTCACCTGGCTTTCCTTCCGGTTTTAGTTTTCTGATACTTAGGAGAGGTCTTCTCGATCCTTCCATCCTCTAGGTGTTAGTGTGCTTTGCTGAAAGGAGGTAATTGACGTGGTTTGATTTCCAGGGCTCCAGAAAGCTTGCTCCCCACTGCTGTCCCCAAACGTCTTCTGCATTCAGAAGTCATGTGTTGGACATGCTGCCTTTGGAGATTCCTTCCCTGGGCTAAGTTTGCCATCTCCCTATTAAAAATGGAGACCCTTAGAAGGGTCAGTGTTTGTGTGAAATAATCAACCAGATCTTTTCCCAGGAAGTGAGGGATAATGAAAGTACCTGCTTTGTGAAGCATGGGGACAGAGGTGAGGACAGTGGCGTGGGGAGCTAGGATGAATGATGTGGGGTCGTCACAGCTCACAGGGCCAGGTCTCTGCAGGGAGAAGACAGATAGGTCTGCTTGGCTTTTGTAAGAGCATCTATGATGCTCCCCCGTGGAAGCCACCCTCCTGGCGGCTCAGTAAAGAGGCAGCTTCGGGTTAGAATGAGGCCTCCAGGGCCACTCTCGGAACCCAAACATCAGAAGTACTGAAGGGAAATAGCACTTGGAACGCAGGATTCCACAGTGGCAACAGGACGGAGGGTCCATCTGTGGATTACGTCAAAGGCCACCAGGGTATGGCTTCCTCATGGAAACACAAACCTGGACAAAAGGAAAGACATGTTTGGACTTTTAAACAAGTTTTTCCTGATTAGAAAATAATCCCTAATCATTCTAGAAAAGAACTCAAAAATATAAAGAAAAAAATCCTGATAAACACAGTTAATATATTGGTGGTTTTTTTGTCTGGTATATAGATATCATATACTTATATTTTTAAACTTATATTTATACTATATTATATAATTTTGTAACTTGCTTTTCAATTAAGATTGTATTGAAGAATTTTTCACTAAAATTCTTCATTAATGTAAAATGGTTTCATTAATATGATTTTAAAATATTTATCCGTATGGTATGGATATATCATAATTCGTTTATTTCCTGATTCTTTAGCATTTAGATTATTTTCATTTCTAGGTGCACAAATATTTGTCAACATTTCTAATCTTTCTTTTTAAGATTAGATTCATAGATGTGGAACTACTAAAACAAAGAACATCAATTTGCTAGTTTATAGTAAAAAAATAAGAACATAGGGATAGATTAAAAGCGACAGAGAGAGAGGAAGGGGGGAAAAGGGAGGAAAAAGGAGACTGAGGGCAGGAGGGAGAGAGAGAGAATTAAAATTACTCTTAATTCTACTCTCCAAAGCAGATCCAAACCTAACGTTTTTGTAGTTTGAGGCAAAAGTATAAGTAAAGGCCCGTATGCCGCTATCTAAATATGTAGAAGTTATAAATCCAGCCGACAAACTATTAAATGAAGTATGTTCTGTCCTTACCTTTGTAACAATCTGACAACACAGGTTCAACTTTAGAATTCTGGGACTCCTTGAAGCTCTGAGCCACAAGGTGGTAGCACGGGGAGAGCTAACCCCAGGCTTCTGGCCACCTCCTGTCTTGTCCCAGCCATGACTCGAGCCCTCACCATGAGGGCCCCTGTGTGCATGTGCAGACACTCCAGGCCCACGCGCAAGCGCTCTCTGCAGACACCCCTGCAGACAGCTTCCTCCTGGCTACCCCTTGGGTCTGGGGTGTGCACACGCAACATGATCCACCCCGAGGGAAAGGGACGCAGGAAGAAGCTTGTGGAGCCCTGGAAATGGGAATTCCAGGGTCCCGGGTCCTGGAGTGCGTGCTAGAAGGAGGGTGGGCTAGAGCTTCCGGGGGGTTCATCCCTTTGGCACTGCAGAGTCCTTGCCCCGTGGAGAGGGGCAGGTCAGAGAAGGGCCAGAGGGAGGCCCTCTACATGATGGGGCTCTGCGAAGGCCCAGGCCTGAGGGTGCTGTAGACCCAAAGAAAACCAGAAATAAAAGTTGGGAATATATCCTTCCAGTTGCTTTTCTACACTCACTGACACACACACACACACACACCCCTACAGATTATTCTGTACATATTTTATAATCCTCTTTAAAACCTAGAGATGTTGTGAACATAATTCCAAGTTAATAAATATATATACACGAACACTTTTATTAAGATTTTGTAAGATAGCTTCCCATAAGGTTCTCAGCAGTACCTCCTTTTAAACCACAGATTTGCTCACAATGAGCATTTTAATGTTTGTTTAATTGCTAATGTGATAAGCAAACAACGACATTTTATTGTTGAGTCATGATGAGGTTGAACATGTTTCCATACATTCACAAACCAGTTTGTTTTCCATTCGATGCATCGTCTCTTCACGTCCTTGGCCTATTTATTTGAAGGTGTTACAAAAGTGCTTTCGAGGACCTGAGGAAAGGGGAGGTGGCGGACGGCTAATGATGGATGAAATGCTGAGGGTGCCCCATTCCCACCACTGGTCAAGAGCTATTGCTTTCCTGGAGAGCACTGAGTCATGGAGGAGTCCCCCGAGGGACGCCAGAGGAACTAGCATCTTTGTGCAGGAGCGAGGAGGATATTGAGCGGAAGCACCTCCATCAGGGATACAAGACCCGCCTCCACAGAGGAAATGCAGTGGACTCGTTTCCTGACCCGTGGCCATCTTAGGGCTTCCTATATAATGATTCAGTCCTTCGGCCTCAGGAAAATATAATTTGGCTTGTGACCTTGCAGTTTATTTGGATCATGGAAGGTGATTATGGTCTGGAACACACTCCCCAGGGCAGGAATCGTTAAGTGCTTCCCTCATCCTGGATTGCAGGAAAACAATACATGACATTTGTCAGCTGACTAACACGTGGGAGCAATTCAGGTAGGAAAACGTCATTTTCTGAGGGTTAATTTGCTTCGGTGGGACATATTTGTCTGTGCAAGGACTCAACAGATCGAGTCAGCTGGAGTCACCTGCATTTGCCAGCAGGAGTAACTTAGATCTTTTCCGGTTCTGGGGCCCATCTGCTGGGTACATTAACACAAGTGACATCCAAATGTGTGAAGCACTTCCTCTGTACGATAACTCTTCTTGGGTTGCCTGTAGGAGTTGACACCATGAATGCTTATATAGTGTCTTGTATTGCTCCATGCATGAATCTCCCCTGACAACATTAAAGGCTCCTTGGGGGCAGGTCTCTGTCTCTTTGATTCTTGCTCAGCCCTGCAGGTGGTGGGGCCAGAGGAGATGCTTCTTTCCGGCCTTCTCTTCCTTCGTGCTGAGGGAGCTCCATTTGTGTAACACTCCTGGCCTCTCTCTGCCTCCTCACTCGCCCTTCTCCAGGAGAGAAGGAAGGATCTATCTGCTTGGTAGATTTGAGAGAAATTTCTTCCTCTTTCTTTTTGGGATCTGGCTGTCCACATGAAGCACATGTTTTGATCTGCCTCTCCACACCTCCGGTTTTGCAGGACAGGCCCCCCATGTGTGTCCGTTGGGGGAGGGGTGGTTGAGGAGTAAAGCTGAAATTGAGGAATTATCCAGCCAACTCCATAGAGCCTGCAACTCCCGCCTTAATGGAGTATTTCCTAAAAGATATTTATCAGAATGCTTTTCCCTCATGAAATAATAAGAAGTATTATCAAGGAAGAGAAGGAGTCTGTAGTCATGTAAAATTGGGAAGAATTATGTTAAGCAAAGTTAAACCGGTTTACCTTCTGCAGGACTTCTCAGAGCCTTGAGTGTACTAATGCGCATTTTAGATCTTGTGGAGGAGGCTGGGGGACTGTGGTATGTGAGGGTATCTAGCCCCTGGGGCTACTTAACAAAGCTGCTCCTGTGGCTAAAGCTTATGTTCCTCATTTCTGTCTTAAAGTCTTTGATGTTTCTCAGCACTCACGTGAAAGGCAAGGATTTATAATCATAGACTTCAAGCTGGAATCTCCCACAATGGGGAAATCTCATCACTAGCAGAGATATGAAATATGTGGGTAGGAAGGAGGCCTATGGCATTCACAGGACAGGCTCCTTCCTGGGGAAATCTCAGCAGTAGAGGGGCTGGGAGATGAGGCAACAATCCTGTGATGAATTTGGGCAGAGGCCAGACCACAGACAGATGCAGAGGAGGAGGGAAGACTCGTCTGTGTCTTCAAGGTGCTTTTAGCTGAAAATCCCTAGGTCAGCGGTTCTCTAGGTGCGGGCCCTGGGCCGGAAGCATCAGCATCACCTAGGAGCTTGTTGCAAATGTGAATTCTTGGGCCCCACCCCAGACCTACTGAAACACTCTGGAGGCGGGGCCCAGCAATGTGGTTTAACAAGCCTCTGGGGCATTCTGATACACGCTGGAGTATGAGAACCACTTGGCTTATATAATACCTGTCTGCATCCTGATTCAGTAAGAACCTCTGCATCAAACATTTCTATAATCAATCACTCTGGTCCAGGTTCAAGATGAGTTGTATGAATGAAAGGACCTCAGAAATTTGAGAGACCACATGGCATAGAGGGAAGAGCTGAGGGCCTGAGATAGGAGACCTAAGTTAAAGACTCAGTTCCTGGGAGTCCTTCAACGATTCATTTTGTTTCCCTCATCAATAAAGTGGAGGGATTAAGAGCTGCCCTGCTGGCTCATGGGACTGTATAAAAGATAATTGAAAAATCTAAGTTAAGTTGTTGGACAAACTGTGAAGTGCTTCACGTATGTAGAGATTGATATTGAGTCAATACTCTCTGAATCTGACTTTGGCAAAATACAATCTCTCTACTCAATTAATAATTATAGTCTCAGTACAAATCCAAAGTTGTTTTGATTCAAGCATTGCTTTGACGCTGAGACTGCACCTTAAAACAACCACTTGGGTTCTAATAAGGATATTGGGAAGTCCATTCCCTCCAACACACATCATGAAGTATATTTGCTTTGGCAAGGGAAGGTGTAAAATATCTTAAACAAATTACTCTTGATGTAATCTTTAGCTTCTTCTTTAGAGAAAAAAAGAAAATGTAGTTTTTACCTTTTAACTCCATTTTCCAAAGTGAATGCCCTGTGGTGAGAATTGAGGAAATCAGCACCCGTTTCCCCCGGGATGGCGACTATCATCGTTTTTTGTGTCTCCTGCCGTTGCATTGATTGCTTGTGTCATCAGCAACTATAACTGATTCTCTCCCAATGCACTCTTCCAACCACCCAAGAAGGCACTTATTGGGTGAAATTCATTAAGGTGTCTGCACATTTTCACTAGGCCAGTAGTTATGAATGGCGGAAATTAGCAAAGTTGCCTTTATTGTAAGGGGGATCAGTGGCTCCTGGGTAGAATAACTTTTGAGATAATTCTCTCTGTCCCAAATTGCATCACCCAGCCTCACTGTGCTGGACTCTTCACCATCAGATCATTCCTCCTGTACGTTCATCTTTGTCGCTTCTTATTGTCCACTATGAAAAGGTAACACAGTCACCTCCCACCTCCTCGTAGGGGTGAGACTGTGGGCTACAGTAAGCTTAGAGTGAGAGGAAGGGTCAGAGGAAGGGTCCTGGAGCAGGGTGCAGGCTCCATTTAAGACAAATTGGGACAAAAACATTGGGAGAGGGTCCAGAAAGGGAAAGTGGTGAGCTTTAGACTCCAGCCACTTGTCAACTTCATGAAGGACTATCTCTGGCTTTAGAACCAATACAATAATTGGCAGCAGCCAGTGTTGCAGTAAAAATGTATCCTCCCTTTTCTTAATATAAAGATTCCATAATGGTGATCTTAGAGGCAGGAGACCTCTACTTGCAAACAAGGGCTTTAAGAGTAAATGTAAGTCTAAGGCACGTGAAGCTGCAGTGCCTCAGTGTCTCTGTGCTGGACTTACTTCTCTGGGTAAAGGGTGAGCAGGCTGGGTCCAGACAGGAAATGCCCACCCCACTTGCCCAGGTGGGATTGTGCTCACCCAGCAGAGCCATCCCTAAGGCCAGTGTGGTTGGTTCACTTGTGAACGTTGCTTGAAGTTCAAGTCAGCTGTGTTCCACAATCCTTCACCAGAGAACAGGCATTTTTCACAGCTACAGGGAATAAATGTCCAAGACAGCTGGAAATTGGCTTTTCCTGGGGCCAGGTGGAGGAAAGATCTTTTCATTTTATGGGAAAGACCTGTGAGGGTCTGTTCAGTCCTCATTCTTTCTTGACATGTCTGTCCCCAGCCAAGTTCACCAAGTCACAAAACCATGGACTGGGTACGGCCACTTTTGTCCACATTCCGCTATAGCAGCTGAAGATCTGCCTCCAAGAGAGGTGAAATGGTTCTCCAAAGTCACAGGGCAAAATACGTCAGTCCCAGGGGTAAAGTCTACTCTCCTGATCCCCATTCTAGATTTTCTAGGCATTACATGGACATGTGGAGCAGGAAAGACTCCCTCAGGGCAAAAGGGGTATCTTTTGAGATCCCCCTGCACCAGTTTGGCTTTCACAGAGGGTGGGCCATGGAGGGCTAATAGCCAGCTTAAGGGTAATTTAGTCATTTAAGTGCAAGTTAACAGCACACCCCTAATTCTGAGAGCCAGGCCTTGGATAACAATGCTCCTCTACTGCAAAGCTTCCTTACTGCTTTTGGTCAACCAGATCTCTGAGGGTCTCTTTGGCAGTGGGAATTAACATCTCCCCCCGCCGTATTATTAGATGTTTTGTATATCTTCTTCCAGTCTGCTGGCTTTGTTTCAGTATTATTCCCAGTTCATACTCTTGGAAGGCAGAAATCGCTTCTTAATCATTTCTTGGTCTTCTACTTCCTTGGCCCTATGCTTTGCTCTTAGCAGTTGTTTCCTTTTGAATGGTGGTGAGGAGAGAGGGCTGGTTGGCTTGGAGGAAGCATCCCCCACTGCCCCAGAAGTTTGCCGTATAGTTCAGGGGCAAGACTTGGCTCATCCAACCTGTGGAACAAAGTTCTTACAAACCTTTGGGATTGTGACCCATAGGAGGAAATGCATTTTACATCATTGTGTGTGTGTGTGTGTGTGTAACAAAAATCTAACGAAACAATACCATTCCTATGTGTGATGCACTGATATGTTCTATTCCATTCTATTTCATTAAAACAGGTCCTAGTTGTCACCTGGTAAGTTGTTTTCATATTCCACTGATGGGTCACGACCCCGCAATTTAAGAATCACTGCCACAGAGAACGCACCTTCAGCTCCCTCTGAAATAGCATGGAGGAGTGGGAGGCTGGGGGTGGGGGAAGCTGGAGCTTTAGACAGCCCAGGCGGGCTGCTCTGGGGGCTCTGGAGCCAGGAGCACATGGAAGGAACAGTACAGGGGCTCTTGCATTGGCCAATGTCCTCGTTCTGTGGATAAACAGAAGACACCAGCCTTCAGTGCCTGCAATCTGCTACCTTTCAAGAGCTTTCCAACTCAGCCTGAGAGAGGAAGGGAAGAAGGCTTGATTAGAAAGAAGAAAGCAACCTCCTCTGCCCAAAATGCCTCCAGCACTCGCAGGCTGGATGTGGCCGAGGCTTTCTTTCACCATCAGGATGCCTGTTAAGAGCAAGACATCTTGCAGAAGGGCCAGGATGGAGGGACAAATGATTTAGTGGCGTTCAGCCCCCAGGCTGCTCTCCTTCCTAGCTGGTGCCTGCCTCCATCACCGCATGCTCTACAGAATGTGCCATCTGGGGGCCTTGATGTAGGAGATGGCTGGGACTTTGGGAGCTGACTGAGCTGCTGCTAAGACAGAATGTGTCCCTGTGAGAATGTACAGTGAGTCCAGGGAGAGGCATCCAGCCTGCTTTCCTTTGAGCAGGGCTCTGCCAGTCTCCATGGGGACTTGGGAGAGAGAGAACGATTCTCTGCAAGGAGTGACTGTTGGAGATGGGGGTGGAATGCTGCCTCAGTGTCTGTTCTGGGGTAGAGGGAGGTCACATGATTAAGAAAAGTTAGCTGGTTAGTTGACCAACTCCAGTTCCACACCCAAAGTGAGCAAAATGCCTTGTGGGTCAGGTGCTTAAAGGAATCCTTTTATATTATGAGTCCTCTCCACTCCCCCACCACAATAGGCTGGAGCTGGGTAAGTCAGGATTGGAAAAGCAGCATAAGCAAAGTGCAAGGCATGGTCCCAGCTTCTAAGGAGCTTACAATCCAATCAGAAAAAGGATATTAAAAACAGAAAGCTATTAATGCACCGTACATGAGAGAATTAAGCAAATGCTAGGTGGGGCAGAAGGTAAATGCTGCAGGAGTTCAGGAAAGGGGAGGAGTGTGGGGAGTGGGGGCTGAGACGGCCAGGCAGTTCCCATAGAGGCCGGCCTCGGTGGACAGGAGGAGGGAGGAAGGCCATCCAAGGGGTGCGGCAGCAGGGTAAAGGCCTGGAAGTGAGGAGAAGTGAGAAGACCAGGGTGACAGGCATTGCAGATGCATGGGAGGGAGAAAAAGGGGTCAAGTTCGAGGGTGAAGCAGTTACTGGAGACACTTGATGTCCGGCTGATAAGTGTCCTGAGGGAATTTAAAATCCAGAGCCTTAATCTTCGGTGATATATATGGCACATGCAACAGATATACATATCATGAGCTGACACCAATGGCAGTAAGTGGATACCTGTGGTGGGGCAGCCTCTGTCAGATATCTGATGGCACTAGGCTAAACGTCCAGAGATTGAGGCCATTGAGAGTCTATGACCCTAGGAGGACAGAGCCATGAGTTCTGGCAGGGCATGATGAGCAGGCATGATTCTGGAAGCAGACAGGCTGCGTTCATACCCTTGCTCTGCCAACTTTGAGCCATGAGTTGTTGGTAACCTCTGCGGGCCTCAGTGTCCTCCTCCGTAAGAAAGGAGGCAGCACAGAAGCCCATGTAGTTCACGTGTCAAATGTCGATAAGATGAGTCTGGCACATTCTTAGGCCCTTGCTATGGTCTGAATGTTTGTTTCCCCCCAAAATTCATATGTTGAAATCCTAGTGTGATGGTGTTTGGAGGTGGAGACTTTGGGAGGTGATTAGGAAACAGAGGTGGTACCCTCGTGGATGGGATTAGTGACATTCTTATAAAAGGGACCCCACCGAGCTCTCTTGCTCCTTCTAGGATGTGAGGAGACAATGAGAAGTCTGCAACCCAGATAAGGGCCCTCACCAGAGCCTGACCATGCTGACAATCTGATCTTGGACTTCCAGCCTCCAGAACTGTGAGAAATAAATTTCTGTTGTTTACAAGCCACTGTCTGTGTGTTTTGTTTTAGCAGCCCAAGGGACTAAGATAGCCCTCAGTAAAGGGAGTTGTGATTATTATTATTATTATTTTTACTCCATTTCTGCTTCTCTAGCCTGGTCCCTACCTCCTAATGCAAAATGACAAACTGCTACAAAGTTCACGCTATTTTCAGGGGTCATCCAGGCATGTGCCACATGAGATCACCACACGGTGGCTGCTTGGCACCATTCCCCTTCTATGGCAGGGGTTCACCACATCTAATGAGAGCGACAATCATATTCTGCTGGGTCCCACTGCCATGTGCCACCAGTGGGCACCACTAAAATAAATGGAGCCTGCATCAATCAAATATATGCAATTGACACCAGAGGATAGGAGGGGACAGGACAAAGCATGGAACTGGATGTGGAGATGGAAGGAGGAATGTTAACCTGGCCTCATTCTGTTTAGTTAAAAAAAAATGTATCTGGCCGGCCCCGTGGCTTAGCGGTTAAGTGCGTGTGCTCTGCTGCTGGCGGCCCGGGTTTGGATCCCGGGCGCGCACCGACGCACCACTTCTCTGGCCATGCTGAGGCCGCGTCCCACATACAGCAACTAGAAGGATGTGCAGCTATGACATACAACTATCTACTGGGGCTTTGGGGGAAAAATAAATAAATAAAAATTATATATAAAAAAAAATAATGTATCGAGTGCCTTCCTGTGCTTAGAATTGTCCTGCCAGTGTTTGCTATGGTATTGGAGACACAGCCGTTCAACAATTGATCGGGTAGTTAAATACTGGAAGCCTACTATGGGTGAGTTAAGAAAACAGATATTATGCTTTAGATAATCCGTTAAAAAAGGATTTTGTTTTTAAGGGGAACGTTGAGTGAGAAAACTCATGTGCTCTTGTGAGAGATGAAAGCGCGTCCCTACTGACTCCCTTACCCACAGGCATCGAGCCGTTCCTGCTCTGTCTTCACTTCTAAGGGACCCGTTGAGTGGCCGATGATGAGTGCTGACCGCTTGGTTCATGGGAACAAAGACATTCCACCGTCCTAAAGCCGGGGATGGAAGCAAAGAGATGCTCTAAAGAATGAGCTATCTCTTGTTGCTCTAGCTCTATGTCTCCATCAAAAAGGTTTTGACAGAGGGGTCTTCTCAGAATGAAAAATGTGAGAGGGGCTGGAAATTAGGGAATTGCTATCTGCAGCCTTGCTTCTTTGGGGAATTGGTTCTTCCTCATGATTTATTTTTCCACTTTGAAATATTTCATTCATTCATCCCACAATTCATTCACGGCGTTTCATCAACGTGCCACTATGAAAAACTAGGCCAACTTAATTTTTTTCCTTTAGCACTAAAAAAAGTTCTCCAATTCAGTCACATTAGGTGATTTTCCCTTCTAAAAAGTAGTTCCTTGTTTGAAATGGATTTTAAAAACAATAAACTGGAGGATGGGGGGAAAAATCTCTATAATGATCCCAATGTAACATATTTAGTTAGCAGTATGAATAATATCAAAACAATGTGCTGATCATACCCACAGCTCCTTTGAGAACACTGAGTGAGATCATGTGCTTACAGGTACTTTGACAAATATACAGTGCTCAGAAGGGGATTTTTGGGGAGCAAAATGGGAAGAGCCCAGGCTCAGAGGTCAGACACCTCTGAGTTCAAATTTTGACTTCATTATTTACCGGCCCTGCGATATTTAGCAAGTTATTTCTCCCTGTTAGTTGGGGGTTATGCATATAGAGGAATGTTTGGGTTATGGTGGACTCAGCTAATGGTAACCATTATTATTATGCAAAGGCAAGGCATTACTATAATCACTATAATTATTATTTTTTATTATTTTCAGTCTTAGAATGAGTCATGTGGCCTTTCTGCAACCTTCTTAATGATATTTCGTTCGAGTTAATATTATAATATCAAAATGAGATTGTGTTCTGGGACCACTGATGTTAGTGGGAGGTGAGGCCAAGGAGCGCAGAGCATCAAGACATAGTTCTCCAAGATTAAACCTTGACAGGGGACAATACCTGCAGTGGCTAAAATTTAATTTTTATCTAACTGAAAACTCTTGGGTGACTTCACTTCTCTTCATAAAAGTTCGTATCATTTACTATAGACCAGGTGCTGGGAATGCAAAGAATAAAACACAAGAGGTACCTGGCCAGAGGAGGTAAACATAGCATAATGTGGGGAGTGCAGTGATAAAGAGATAGATGGGGCTTGTGGGTAGAAGAGAGCCGGGGCATGTGAATCTACGACAGGATGCTCTTGGCCACTCATAACAGAAAGCTTGACTAAAAAATGGCTTAAACAATAAAGAGATGCATTATCTTCCATAAAAAGTAGTCGTAACATAGGAAAGCACACAGAGGAAAGTAAGCAGAGTTGTTTACTTTAGTAACTGGACACAGATCCAAGTTCTTTTCGTCTTCTCACTTTGCCACCCTCACTCAGTATATTGTTTAGATCCCCTCATGATTACAAGATGGGTGCAGTAGCTAAGACATCAACAGTATCAGCAGACTAACACCCAGGGACAGACACAGGCCTGTTTCTTCTATATGCATTTCTTTTTAAGAGTAAAGAAAACTTTCTGGAAGGTGCCTGTGCCACCACAGCAGACTTCTCCTAACATTTCCTAACCAGGTTACCTGGCCACTTGTGAAAAATCACAGTAAAGAGAAGGGCAACACCAAAAATGGCTCTTAGATCTGTTAAAATTTACTAAGTCATGGAGGGAAGAAGGAGACCTTGAAATAAAACTGGGCTTTCCCAGCACTAAAGAAAATAAAAGTTGGTCTTTTCAACAGCATCTAACTCAGCCTCGGGGTGAGAGAGTGGGAATCAGGGATGCTTTCTGGAGGCAATAACACCTGAGCTGAGACTAAAGCCTTGCTACTCAAAGTGTGGACTGGGGACTAGCAGCATCAGCAGCACGTGGGGGCTTGTTAGCAATGCAGAATTTCAAGGGTGTCCTAGACCTACTGAATCAGAATCTGCCTTTTTACAAAATGCCCAGGGGAACCGTATGCACATTGAGGTTTGAGAAGCACTGATATAAAACATGAATAGGAGGCAGCCAGGTAAACGTATTTGAAAATGGAATGGGGCTAGGAAATGGAAGAGAGAGCTGTATGAACAGAGGTGGTAGAGGGAAAAGTAATGTAATACATTCGGTTAACTATAATGAGCTCAGGGTTGTGGGTTTTAGATACAGCTTCCAGTATTTCAAAATATTCAGAAAATTTAATCCACCCAATATCACCAATAAAGTACTTCCCTGAAGAATTTGGCAGAGCTAACACTTATTGAAAGCCTGCTGTGTTACGGGCACTGTCCTGTTTTTCTGTATAGGTTGTCCTGTTTAGTGATGTATAGATTGTTCCACTTATATGAGGCTGCTTAACAAACTACTTTAAAACTTAGAGCATTGAAACAACAACTGTCTTACTGTATCTCACAATTTTATGGGTCAGAAATTTGGGCAGAGCTCTGCAGGGTGATTCTTCTGCTTCAGGTTGTGTCAGCTGGGGTCACTCAAGGGTATTCAGCTGGTGGTTGAGCTGGTCTTTGGGATCCAAAATGGCTTGACTCACACCCTTGGTGCCTTGATGGAGTGGCTGGAAGGCTGGGTTTGGCTGGGCCCCTCCCACTTCCTCTCCTCTAGTCTTACTGCCTCTCCAGGTGGCTTCTCCAGTGAGGTAATCAGCCAGAGAAGAAGCCAGAGACAGTTCTAAAAGTTAGGTCCAGAACTGGGAAATTTCACCTCTGTCCTACTCTACTGACCAAAGCCACAATAGACCAAGAATTGAGAAGAGGGGAAATAAGATTCCACCTTTCAGTGGGAAGAATGTCAAAGAAATTGTAGCAGTGTTTAATCCACCAGATACTAATTCATGTATTCCCCTAATAACCCTGAGGTAGTTATTAAGTTATTTGTCTACAGAAAAAGAAATGGAGGCACAATGTAGATAAGTAACTTGCCCAAGGTCAATGCCTAGTCAGGGAAAGTGTCTAGATTGGAATCCAGTCAGCCTGGCTGCAGAAAACATATTCACCCACTGAACCACTAGAGGAAGGCCACACTTACCAAGAATTAGTTAGAGAGAGTATGTTTCTATGGTTTTAAACCACAATGCAGGTTATAGCTCCTTTTCTCTGAAGAACCATTTCATGGGCCTGCTGTTGGCAAACTCATTCTCCATGACACATGTGTTGAATAGCCCACTTACACTTTTAATACCCTGGTTTGGGCCCCACATTTTTAAAGGGCTTTTGATCTCTTCTTTCTGCATCCAGTAACCCTAGCCTGGGTGTGGAGGATCCAGCAGCAGATTAAATGCATTTCAAATAATGAGAAGACAAAACCCTGCCTTCGCTGCCCCCACCACTCTCCTGGATTGTTGAAGGATTATTTACTGTGTTTGCCTTGACTTGAGCTATTTAATTTTTCCAAAACAGATGCAGGCGATTGATTAATGGCATTCCCACTAAAAGTCAGAAATGTCAGCAAGACTCTTACAAGCCAGTGTCATTCTGGACCAGAACAATAGATACGGCTAAGAAACAGGGACTTGTGCCAAGTATTCTTGAGGCTAGGAGGTCATGTGCCACTTTTCTGCTACGAGAGAGATATATTTAAGGGCAAGGGAAGCGGAGTTTAGGGGGTTGGGAATGGCTGGGCATGTGCTAATAATAGGATGGATCACATGACACCTAAGTCACCTCGAAAGAGGCTTAATTGGTGGAGGTGAATTAAAGTGCTCGGAATTAAGGACATTTCTTCAAATATCCCGATGTGTAAAAATAGACCGAAGGAAATACCTGTGTGATGGAGAGAGAATGGCGAAGTTAGGCTGACCTCCCGTCAGAGGGCTTTTGTGATTTGCTAGGGCAAAGTTAGGAGCAGGACCAGTTACATAATTTGTGGAGCTCAGCACAAAATGCAAATGTGGGGCCCCTTTTTAAAAATTTTTAAGAATTTCAAGATGGTGACAGCGGAGCATTAGACAACACGTGTGGCCCTTCTGAGTTCAGGGACTCTGTGCGACTGTGCAGATCTACGCCCGTGGAGCCAGCCCTGGTTAGGAGAACCTGATGCTCAATTTCTTTTTTCAGGTGGGGCAGCAATGAGTGAATCTGACAATGACCTGCAGGGCCAGCCCCAGGCGAATAGGTGCAGGGGGCAGTTTGTTTAGGAGATCATGTCCGCTCTATGCTCCCTCCTCTGTGCCTCCAAGCCTCCTCCTTTCCTCAATTACCCAGAGCTCCCTGGCTCTCTCACCTTCTCCATCCCCTCCCCTCCAAAACCTTGCCTGCAGAAAACGATCCCAAAATGTTCCAGACACTGAGGTGTACATGACTGATAATATGTGGAGTGCTCCCCCTACGTGTTTGTATTTTTACAGACATTTAAGCCTCAGGCAAAGCAATGATGGAATTTCAGGTGTTATCTGGTTCATGGGAAAATTATTATTTTTTTCTAAGCTGGGAGGTTTGCCCAGAGCCCTTGAGATCACACTGTCATAGGCATCCACTTATTTTGGCAGTCGTGGAGGCTCGTGGCTCTTTGCTCTCGGGGCATTTATCCCAGAGAGTACAAGTTGCAGCCTCTTCTTTTGCCAGTGGAGCTGAAAGGACCCCTCCTCCCCGTGCATGGGCTGGACAGTAGGACACGCTGAAACACTGTCCACAGGAAAGGTCTACAGACTGAATTCCACTTTGGTTGCACTTTGGTGAGCCTCAGTCTCTCACGCCATCCCCACCCGGGCACCTCCATGCCCACTCAGCTCTTTCAGAGTACACAGCTCAAGACTCGGCAGGCCTGAGCTGTCCTTCTTTCCTTCACACCCTCTCTGAATACCAGAGACACCCCTGGAGTTGGCTGCACATATGACTCAGGGCACACCCTCCCCCTCACCCCCAACACACACTTGATCCGGCAGGGGTCTTGCTGCTAGGAGGGTTGGGGCTGGGAAGTGCCCTCTGGACATCCCAAACCTGACTTTGCTCCCTTTCTCTTGGGCCTGCTGTGGATTGCCTGTCCTTTCCCAGGCTTAATGTCAAAGGAAACGCCTTCTATAACCACAAACCACCAGGGCCTCCCTTATTTCTCAGATTGACTTGGCTTCTAGGAAGTGGCTGTGGCCTACAAAGCCACGGCGTGAGCCCAGGAGCAAATCGTTTCAGTCGCACAAGGCCACACAGAAGCTCTGCCTCACAGAGGAGGTTAATAATAGAGCCTGTCCTAGAGGCAGTCCAGGAAAGCCTTTGGAATGTTCTGTCTTCAGATATGCCTTGGATCGATTCATTCAGACGCACTTTATTCTCTGGGCCTTCTCTGTGGCGACCTGGCTCTAGAAGGAAGGTGATTACAGTTCCGGTTTTGAAACCTCGGGGGCTATGACTGGTTTAGGGTTTGAAGCCAAAACATATTGAGCAAATGAAAACCTCTGACTCACCAGGAATCTTTGCTTTTCGTTTTCAAACACATCAATCAGTCTGTCAACAGCACTGACTGAGGGTCTATTCTGTGAAGAACCGTGGACTGGGCACTGTGGGGAGATTTGCAAAACCATGTATTAATAGTTTCATTCATCCATCATTTATCTAGCCATTTAATTCAATTTAGTGAATTGAGTCAAATCAGAAATACCCACTGAGCCTTACGAGCCACAAAACTCTGCTCTCAGGGGATGCCGGAAATGTAAAGATAGTAATGTATAAAAAGTCACTCTCTAGAGCTTACCATCTAGTGGGAGTGGTGGCAAGGGCAAATACATAAATAGATTAGACCAGGCAAACTAGGATGAGTATAACAAGAGAAGCTGACCAGAGGTGTTCCAGAGATTCAGAGAAGGGAACTGTCATGATGAGTCAGAAGAATTACAAAATGCAGTTCCTTATTGGGAACTCGTTATTAGGTATATCAAGTATTCAAAAAGTATGTGTTGAAAATTGCTAAGTAAGGTGGGCTTGGTTATGGGCCTTGGAGGATTGGTAAGAATTCATAGGCAGGGGCAATCACCACTAGTAGCAAGTCTAGTGAGGTCTCAGGGGGCAGAAATCTGTTCTGTTTACTCATCCATCATCTTTCTTTTATCTATTCATCCATCCAAGATGTCACGATCGGCAGTGAGGGGCAAACCAGGGGGGCGATTGACACTGAAGAAGCAGGAATGGGAACTAGAAAGTATTTGCAAACTAAGTGGCGGGTATGGGCAACAGAATGAAGGTCTGATGGTTCGCCAGAGACTTCATCACAGATGGGGAAGGAGCCAGAGGTGGAACCCTCAACACAGGCCAGCGGCCAGAGACTGGGCAAGCAAATAAGGTGACTGCGTACAGACACCCACACGTGGTCACTGAGTCTCTGTGACTCAGTCTCCAGATGGGCACTTAGGCCTGGTGCTAATTATATATTAAGCACTTGCTGTGTGCTCAGCATTGTGCCAGGTGAAAAAAAGATCCAAGAGAAATGTGTGAAATGGTCTTTGTCCTGACAGAGCTTATAATCCAGTTGAGCAAAATAGGATAAATAGAAAAGAAATGAGTGGAGCATAATACGGGAACAATTGTGAGAGTCAAGTATGAATGAGTTGTGGGAACTGGAAAAGAGTAAATGCAGTCTGAACTGACTTCACAAGTATTGACCGGGTGCCTGCTCGCTCTAGGCAGTCACAGGAAGCGTGTTGGAGGAGGTGGGTTTTGAACAAGCCTTTCAGCAGTGGCCAGTCAGGGATGGTCAGGCAGGAGATCAGAGGCCTGAGCTGGTGGACATCTGCCTCAGCCTACAGCACTGCTCATAGCCCCAGCCACCTGCTGTCCTTGATTCCCTGGGGTGGGGGTCTGAGGATGCCCTGGGCTGGTGGCATGCTGGACCCAGCTTGCACAGGGTCATACTGGCTCACACTGGCTTGGGAGGGCCAATTTTGTGCATCTCTTCTCAACTCACTTTCACGTGACATCATATTGGTAGCTTGAAATCGACCATGATGGGACTATTTATGCCACAGACATCAGCAAATGCTGCAAATCAGGGAATTTTTTCCCCCTGAATTTCTGACTTATGAGCGCACTTTGCCCCTGGACCATTTCCCCCTGTCAGGGAATGATAGACATAAATCACCACCTCTAGGAGGAGAATTCTCAACCTGGATCTGATCAAGATTTTATTTTTATTTGAAATAATTCAATAAACAGTTCAAGAGTTCATTTCAAAAAACGTGCCCTTTTGAGTACCTGCTACGTGGCAGGTATTGTGCTGGCACCAGAGACCCAAAGACGAGTCCGGTACAGTGGTGAGGAGAAAGGGGCACACAAATCGATGCCAAGGTAGACTGGCGAGGGCTTGGATGGAGGTATCTGTAGGATGGCAGAGGAACACAGGAGGGGACTGGAGTGGATGGAGACTCGGGAAATGTTTCCGGAGAAAGCAGCACTTGTTCCGATTCCTGAAAGAGAATTCCAGGCAGAGAAAATACACCAGCAAAAGCAAAGGGATGTTTGAGGGCTCTCAGCTCTACACACTGTCATTTGTAAGGCTGGAACATAACACGAGAGCCACAGGGGCACGCTAGCCAGGTCGTCAGGGATCCCCTGATGGAGTTGACGGCATTTGAACATTGTCCTTAAGGTGATGGTGGGCCAGGGAACAAGGTGCAGGGAAGCCATAAGGACCAGAATAAGGCAGGGCCAGCGCTAACTGTGCCTGGTCTGATTCCCTATCAGCTCTTCCCCTATTTCTTTGAGGTCCTTTCGTAGGGTTTCTGGGGCTGGGAGGGAGGTTGGGGATCCCTGCTTATTGCACTAGTGGGGCAGATCCAGTCCCCTGACTTTCCGAACCTGGTCCCCGACCTCCCACTCTGACTGCACTTTCCCGGTGCCTGAGACCACCTGCTCCTTTGGCCATGGCAGACCTCCCACTTGTCGACTGCCTTCTTTCTCCGTCCTAGAGTGTTCCCTTTGAAAAAATATTGTTTATGTTTTAACATTTAATGCACAAATAATGTGTTAACACATTTTCAGTGTTCAAAAAAAAAAAAAGAAAAGAAAATCCCCCAAATCTTTTTAGATGCTCGCTATCCCATTTATTTCTCAAAAGTACTTTTCCTTATAGACTTTTCACTATATTATTATATGTGTGTGTACTTATGAAATATTGTTTTTTATATATAAATGGTAACATGCTTATGCATTGATTTGCAATTTGGTTTTTTTTCTCACTTGAAAAGATGTCTTGGAGCTCTTTCCATGCCACTGAAAATAGATTTGTCTCCTTCTTCTTAAGTGGTGTATTGTATTCCACAGTGCAGATATATATTCTTGGTCATCCTTCTACTAACAGACTTTTACGTAGCTCTCAATTTTTTTGTGATTACAAACAATGCCAGAATGAAGATCCCTGTATAAACCTCCTTGGGCAGATATGTAAGTGTTTTTCTACACAATAATTATAAGATATAAGTATTTAATATCCTAATAGGTAAATTATCTTTTTAAATGACTTACCAATTTAATCTCCCTCCAGTAGCCAATTTCCCTCAAACTCTTACCTTAATAAAGGCTATTATCAAGTGGATTAATTTTGCTAATCTGATGGGTATGAAATTGAGATCTCACTGTTTTTCTTTTATTTTCAAAAATAATGTTATTTTTTAAAATAGAGATTTTTTTTCCCCACAAAATTCTACTTTTAAAATTGTCAGACAGTGAAATTGGCTTTTTTTCTTTTGGTGTAAAGTTCTACGAATTTTAACACAAGCACAGTTAAGACATCCTCTTCTCATGCCTAACACCTGGCAGCACTGATCCATTCTCCACCACTGTAACATCTTCTTTTTGAGAATGTCATATTAATGGAATTACACAGTTTGTAACCTTTTAAGATTGACCTCTTTTACTCAGCAGAATGCTTTTGAGATTCATGAGAGTTGTTGCATAATATCAATAATTTGTTCCTTATTATTGCTAAGTAGTATTCTGCTTATGGATATATCAGGGTTTGTTTATCCGTTCACTGAACGGAGGACATTTGGGATGTTCCTAGTTTTTAGTGATTATGAATACAGCTATTCTAAACATCTGTGTACAAGTTTTTATGGCAATATATATTTTCATTTCTCTAGAGTGAATGCCCAGGAGTGGGTTTTCTGGCTCAAATGATAAGTATATGTTTAACTATAAGAAACTGCCAAACTATTTTCCACAGTAGCTGTGCTGTTTTCGCACTCAACTCGTGGAGTATGAGAGTTTCGGTTGCTCTGCCTCCTCATCAGCTACCACCTGGTAATGCCAGTATTTTTTATTTTGGCTGTTCTAATAGGTGTGTAGTTGTATCTCACTGTGGTTTTAATTTGTATTTCTCTAATAGCTAATGATGTTGATTGAGCCTCTTTTATTTGCCATCCTTATATCCTCTTTGGTGATGTGTCCAAATCTTTTCCTCACTTTTTTAACTGGGGTTTTTGTTTTCTTATTGTTGAGTTTTGAGAATTCTTTATATATTATTGACACAAATACTGTGTTGGAATTGTGATTTGCAAATATTTTCTCCCAGTTTGTAGTATGTCTTTTCATTTTCTTTTTTTTTTTTTTCTTTTTGTGAGGAAGATCAGCCCTGAGCTAACATCTGCCAATCCTCCTCTTTTTGCTGAGGAAGACTGGCCCTAGGCTAACATCTGTGCCTATCTTCCTCTACTTTATATGGGATGCTGCCACAGCATGGCTTGACAAGCGGTGCGTTGGTGTGTGCCCGGGATCCGAACCTACGAACCCCGGGCTGCCGAAGCGGAGCGCGCGCACTTAACTGCTCCGCCCCTGGGCCGACCCCTTGTCTTTTCATTTTCAAAGCAAAAGTTTTTAATTTTCATAGACTCCAATCTATAAATTTTTCTTTTATGTATCATGCTTTTGGTATCATGTCTAAGAACTCTTTGCATAATCTGAGTCATGATTATTTTCTCCTATGTTTTCCCTAAAAGTTTTACATTTTACGCTTAGATCTATGATCCATTTTCAGTTAATTTTTGTATAAGGTTTGAGGTATAGGGCAAGGTTTATTGTGTTGCATAACGATGACCAATTGTTTCAAAACCATCTGTTAAAAAGACTCCTTTCTTCATTGAATTGCTTTTGCACCTTTGCCAAAGATTAAATGGGCATATTCTTATGTGTCTATTTTTGGACTCTATTATGTTGCATTCATCTGTTCTATGCCTTCACGAACACCACACTGTTTTGAGTGCTGCAACTTTATAGTAAGTTTTAATATCATACAGTTAAATTCCATCAGCTTTATTCTTTTCAAAGTTGCTCTAAACATTCTGGGTCCTTGCTTTTCTATATGAATTTTAGAATCTTATCAATATCTGCAAAAAGTTCTGCTGAGATTTTGATTGGTACTGCATTAAATCTGTACATAGATTTAAGGAGAATTGATATCTTTATTATGCTGAGTCTTCCATTCCATGAACATGATATGTGTCTCCATTTATTTAGATCCTCTTTGATTTCTTTAATTTCATTTCATAGCTTTCAGCATACAGATTCTGTACTCATTCTGTAGGATTTATACCCTTATAAGTATTTCATTTTTTTAGCTATTGTAAATGGTATGGTTTATTTAATTTCAATTTCCAATTGTACATTGCTAGCATAAAGAGCTACAATAGACTTTTTTGTGTTGATGTTGTATCCTGCCATCTTGCTGAGCTCACTTTGTTCTAGAAGTCTTTTGGTAGAGCCCTGGGATTTTCTAAATTGATGATCATGTTATGTGTGAATAGGGACAGTTTTATTTCTTCCTTTAAAATCTATATGCTTTTTATTTCTTTCTCTTGCATTATTGTGCCAGCTAAGACCTCCGGTATTATGTTGTATTGGGAATGGATATCCCAGCCCTCTTTCCCATCCTAAGGGGACAGCATCTTAGGGGAAATCTTTTACCATTAAGAGTGACGTTAGCTGAAGGTTTTCTGTAGATGCCTCATGTCATCTTGAAGTTCCCTTCTCTTCTTAATTTGCTGAGAGTGTTTATCAAGAATGGATGTTATATTTTGTCAAATGCTTTTCTGCATCTATTGATAAGATCACATGGGTTTTCTTCTTTAGATGGTTAATATGGTAAATTATATTATTGGTTTTGAATATTGAATCAGCCTTACATTCTGGGGATAAATGCCAGTTAATTGTGGTGAATTATTCTTTTTATATATAATTGTATTTCATTTGCTAACATTTTGTTGAGAGTTTTTTTCATCCCTGTTTGTGAGAAATATTGGTCTGTAGTTTTGTGTTTTTTTGTACTTTTTTTTATGGTTTTGTAGCAGTATAACATTGGCCTTATAAAATGAGTTGGAAAGTATTCCTCTTCTGTTTTCTGGAAGAAAGTGTGTAGAACTGGTGTTACTTCTGCTTTAAATTTTTGGCAGAATTTTACAGTGACTTCCATTGGAACTGGAGATTCTTTTTTGGAAAGATTTTAGCTATAAATTCCATTTATTTAATAGTTATAAGTTTATTCAAGTCATGTACTTCAGCTAGAGTGAGCTTTAGTAGTTTGTGGTTTATAAGGAATTGATCCATTTAATCTAAGTTGTCAGATTATTGTGAATAGAGTTGCTTGTAGTATTGTTTTTATTATCCTTTTGATGTCTGTAGGGTCTGCTGTGATATTGCTACCTTCATTCCTGATATCGGTAATTTGTGTCTTCTCTCTTGTTTTCTTTGTCCATCTTGCTAGAGACTTACCAATTTTATTGATTTTTCTCTAAGAACCAGTTTTTAGTTTTAGTGATTTTTTTTCTATGGTATTTCCATTTTCAATTTCATTGAGTTCTGCACTTAGCTTTATTATTTGCTTTCTTCTGCTTTGTGTTTATTTTGTTCTTTTTCTAGTTTCTTAAGGTAAAAGCTTAGATTACTTATTTGATACTTTTTTCTCTTTCTAATATAGGCATTTTAGTGCTATAAATTTCCCTCTAAACACTGCTTTGGCTGTGTCCCACAGATCTTCATACGTTGCATTTTCCTTTTCATGCAGTTTCATTGAGACTTTCTCTTTAACCTATGGATTATTTTTAAGTGTTTTAAATTTCCAAGTGTTTGGAGACTTTCTTGTGAAATTTTTGTTATTGATTTCTCATATAATTCCATTACAGTCTGAAAATATTCTTTTTATGATTTCAAATATTTTAAATTTGTTAATGTTTATTTTATGACCCTGGATACAGTCTATCTTGGTGAAGAATATATGTTCACTTGGAAAAAATGTGTATTCTGCTGGTGTGGGTTAATATTTAGATCCAGTTTGTTGATGATATCAATCTGCTCTATATTCTGACTGATTTCCTGTCTACTAGTTCTATTACCAAGAGGGAAATGTTGAAGATTGCAACTATAATTATGTGTTTGTCTACTTATTCTTTCATTTCTGTTAGTTTTATTTCATGTATTTTGAAGCTCTGTTGTTAGGCATACACACATTTGAGATTGTTATGCCTTTTTGGTGAATTGACACTTTTAGTAACATATAATCTCTCTCTTTATCTTGAGGAACTTACTTTGCCCTGAAGCCTACTTTGATAATAATATAGCAACTTGTGGTAGGAGACTCTAAAATGGCCGCCAATGATCTTCACTCTCTGATATTCATGCCCTCATGTAATTCCCTCCTCTTGAGTGTAGGCTGACCCTAGTTACTTGCTCCTAACCAACAGAATACAGCAAAGGTGATGGGATGTCATATCGGTGATTAGGTTACACAAGATAGTGACTTTTTTCTTGCTAGTGGACTTGCTTTCTCTTTCTGGCTTTGATGAAGCAAGCTGCCATGTTGGAGAGGCCTCCATTACAAATAACTGAGGTGCCCTTGAGCCAACAGTCAGTAAGGAACTAAAAGCCATCAGTCTAGCAACCAGCAAAGATTTGTAGTCTGACAACAACTGTATTAGTCAGGACTCTCCAGAGAAACAGAACCAATAGGATATGTATAGATACATATAAGAGGAGATTTGTTATAAGAATTGGCTCATGCAATTTGAATATGATTTGTCTGGGTGTAGATTTCTTTAGGTTTATCCTGTTGGAGGTACATTTAACTTCTTGAAACTTTAAGTTTCTGTCTTTTGCCAAACTTGGAAGATTTCTAGCCATTATTTCTTCAAATATTTTTTCAGAACTTCCCTCTTTTTTATTCCCTTCTAGAACTCTGATGACACAAATGTTAGACCTTTTGTTGCTGTCCCACAGGTCTCTGAGGCTCTGTTCATTTTTTTGTCAATCTTTCTGTTGTTCAGACTGGAATATTTCTATTGCTCTATCTTCTAGTTTACTGCCTTCTCTGTCATCTCTAATCTACTAATAAGTCCATTTAATTAGTTTTAAAATTTCAGTTATGTTATTTTTTAGTTCTAAAATTTCCATTTAGTTCTTCTTTTTATGTTCTATTTCTTTGCTGATTCCTTCTCCTTTAACATTTGTTTTGAGAGTGCTCTCATAGCCTTGCTCTTTCAAGCATTTTTATAACTAACATAAGGTCTTTCTCAGATAATTCCAATATCTGTGTCATCTCCTTGTTGGTTTCCATGTGAGTTGAACTTCACGATTCTTCATACTAAGTAATTTTGGATTGTATTCTTGACATTTTTAGTATTAGGTTATGAGACTCTGTGTCTTGCTTGAATTATGTGGATATTATTCATATTTTTGTTTTAGTAGGCAATTGATGATTAGATTTAGACCACAAGTTCCCACTTGCCTTCTATAGGCTGTGGTTACAATGTCAGTTCAGGTTTTAGTCTTGGCAATGCTATTCAGATCTGTCCCATGAGTGCACCACCAAGTGGTCACTCTGGGACCTGGGTGGAAGTCTATTAGCTCAGTTCTCAAAGTCTTTGATATGCTTATTAGGATTAGATCCAAGCATGTGTGTGTTTGGGGTGAGCCCAGAAGTTCATTGGGTCACTGTCCTGAGCTCTTCCCTCTCTTGGTTTCCCCAGTACTTCTCAGTTCCCTAGGGCTCCTCACTTTGGTCTTCTATGCAATTGCAGTGTGTCTGTGGCCAAGTGGAAGGAGGTCAGAAAGAAAGAAAAAGCAATGGGATTTGCCCTCACCTTAATGGAACCCCTGCTCCACTGAATGGTGGGAAAAGTTCTCTCGCAGAGTTTTAGCTCCTGCAGGCTGCCATTGCTGCTGTTATTATTGCTTTCCACTGCCACCACTACAAGACTGCCTGGGGGGCGCAAGAGAATGAAGAAAAAGGAGAGAGAAAGCTGAAGAATTTCCTCCACTCTTTCTGAACTTTAAAACTTCCTTTTAGCACTCCTGGAGCCAGGGCTAGAGGGTTTCTCCTGGAGCTCTTTCTCTCTACTACAGTGCTCACTTCAGGTTGTCCAACTGAGTTAAGGCCAGAGGGACAGAGAAGGGAAAAAATTGTTAACTTTACTGTTAGTTTGATGATACTTTATTTTTGGTGTTCCACACTGGTCTGCCTACTGCTATTTACTTTTCAGAGTCCTCTAGTGGTTGGACCATTCATTCTGTCCAGGTTTTATGGTCGCATTCAGTGGAAGTGAAAGTATGGTGTGTGTTTACTTCATCTCACTTGGAACCAGCTTCCTTGCTGTTGTTTTAATATACATTTCTCTGATTACTTGTGAGGTTGAACATCTTTTCATCTTGTTTTTTCTTAGCACGTATTTTCTTCTGTGACTAACATTTATATCTCAAGCCCATTTTAATGCTTGGTTTATTTGTTTTTTTATTACTTGTAGGAGTTCTTTTATCCTGAATAGTAAGGCTTTGATTATTTTCTATGTGACAAATAGTTTTTACCATTTTTTTTTTTTTTGGTCTTAAATTGTTCATAGCTAAGGTTCTTTATTGTAATAAAAGTATGTAAGTTTGATAAATTAATCAAATTTATCAACCTTTTCGTTTGACTGCTTTTGGTAACTTTTTTTTAGGCTGGCCTTTTTAACTTCAAGGTCACTATCATATTTGCCTATTATTTGTAATATTCATAAGTTTGCTTTCTTATAATTAAATCTTTTATCCATTAGAATTTATTTTCATGAATGATGTGTGTTAGGGATGTAGCTTAGTGCTTTTTCCCAAATAAGTTGCCATTCTTTCCAACACCACTTATTACACATCATTTCATCTGCTGATTTTACCAAATAGCAAGTTCCCATATATACAATGCTTTGTTTCAGAATTACTTTGACCTATTTATCTATTCCTTCAGAAATATTACATTATTTTAATAAATACGGCTAATATGCTTTAATAATTAAAAGGACAAGGGTTTCCTCAACAATTTTTCTTTCTCAAAATTGTCCTTGCTATTCTTGGCATTTATATTCTTTCATATGAATTTTAGAATCAACGGATCTTTGGGATATTGATTAGAATTGCATTAAATTGGTAGATTAATTTGGGGAGAATTGTCATGTCCACACTTTGAGTCTTCTCATCCACCAACATGCTATATACTTGCATTTATTCAAGTTTCCTTTTATGTCTTCCAGGAGAGCTTTCTAGTTTTTTCCTTGGAGGTTTTGCATACATTTTATGAAGCGTATTCTCAGATATTTTATAGTTTTGTTGATATTTTAAAGGGTATTGTTTCTATTTTATTTTATGCTTGGTTATTGTAGATATATGGGAATGTTGTTGATTTTTTATGCTTAGCTTGTATCCAGGGTTTTACTAAATGTACTTATTGTTTCCAGCAGTTTTTCAATTAAATCTTTAAGATTTTTTTAGTACATTATCATAATTTTCCAGAAATAATGACTGTTTTTATTTCATCTCTCTCTCTCTCTTTTCTTTTTTTGTTGTGCTGACCAGATATACCAGTATAATGTTAAATGTAGAGAGGAGAGGAAAGATCTTTGTTTTATTCCAATTTTATCAGAAATTCTTCTCATATGTTACCATTAACTATAATGCTTGCTATAGATTTCTGGTAGGTAGCATTCTTCAAGTTCAGGAAGGTGTTTTGTATTTACGTTGCCTAATCATTTTTTAAAAATCACAAATGGGTATTGAGTTTCATCAAATGATTGTTTAGCATTTATTCAATGACTGTAACTTTTAAACCTATTAATTATTTTCTAATGTGGCACCATCTTTGCTCTCCTAGGATAAACCCTACATGTATATATACGTACAAGGATTCAATTTGTTAATAAGTTATTTAGAAGTTTGCATCTATATTTATAAACAAGACTGACATGAATTTTTTCTTATAGTGTTTTTATCTAGTATTGATATCAGAGTTTCTCTCACCATAGTTCTTTACATATTCTCCCTATGTATACACATATGTATATATATTCCTTATATATATGTGTGTGTGTGTATATATATATATACTGTCCCTTACTTTACTGTTTTTATTTAGCAATATATTTGTTAGATCATTTCATATCAGTAGGAAAAGAACTTCCTCCTTTTTGAATTTTTAAATGAGCTCATGATATTCCATTGTATGAATGAGCTATAATTTATTTAATAAGTCCCCTACTGGTGGACTATCACAAGCACTTCTATAATGCATAAATGCTTACATATATCATTTTATACACAGGTGGGGCTATCTGTAGGAGAAATTCCTAGAAGTGGAGTTGCTGGGTCAAAGGACATATACACTTGTGATTTGGATACATTTTGCTAAATTGCCCTTCAGAAAGATTATACAAATTTACACTCCCACAAGAATTTTTGAGGTCTCCTTTCTACTCATACCCTTTCCAACACAGTGTTATCAAACATTTGATTTTTGGCAATCTGATGGATGAAAAACAGGTACTTCTGTATAATTTTACTTTGCATTGCACTTATTGAAGGGTATTGTGACTAGTTAAAATTGTACATTTTCCAGAATCCTTTATAGACAGGGGTGATAATGTGATATGTTTCTGCCAATAAGATGTAAGAAAGAGTCACTGTGTGAAATATTTAAAACTTGCAACAAATTCTGTGAAACAGAGTACTGAGATAGAGAATATCAAGGGAGAAACTACTTCATTATATTGAGTAATCAGGAAAGGCCTCTTCGAGGAGGTGGCATTCAAACTAACCTTGAATTTTAGGAAAGAATCAGAGAGTGGCTGGCAAAAATTCAGTTTTGGATACACTAATTTTGTTAAGTTTTTTTAGACGTCCATACAAAGATGTCTAGTAGGTAGTTTAATATGTAGATTTGGATCCCAGACGAGTCTGAGCATAGAGGAAAAAGTGGGGAAATAACAGTATATGGGTTATACTTAAATCCATATGAACGAATGTGATTCTCCAGAGAGAGAGTAAAGAGAAGAGGATCAAGGACTGAAACAGGAGGAACAAAAGCATTTAGAGATCTGTTAGAAGAGGAAGTGCCAACAAAGAAATATAAGAAGAAGTAGTGAGATGAAGAAAACCTTTACGATGTGAGGTCAGCTACTCTAGACCCATTATTAGGGGTAGTGCTAAGATCATCATATGGTCTATTAGTTATAACCTTCTCACAAAATCAAAGACTAGACCCTGTTAAAAACAGTATGGTAGAATTTCATGGGGTCATTGTGTATGTCTATATATTATAGCTAAAGTCTTCAATAGTTCCTATCAATGGATAGTATATATAAATATATATAAAAAATATGAACATAAAAACTTTCACTGTTATTCACCCTTTTTCCAAAACATGTATAACAGAATGGACCATCACCTCCTTTGTGCTGGCAAATATAATTCCTTCGAAGTAGCTTAAGTATTTGTTTGAGTTTTTTGAGGCCTCTTTATCTGATGCTGTTGTCTTTGAGATCAAGCAAAATTAGTTTCTTTCCAAAGATTAATAAGAAGTATTGCAGAAAAGTTTGCTTGAAACAAATTTGTTTTTAAAGCAAGGCTAAACAGATTAAACTTTATTGGCAGTTGGGAGCCAAAAAGGGTTTATTAAAATGGAAGAATGTTATGATAAGAGTTGTGATTTAGGAAAATTACTCTCTGGGCAGCATGAAGGAGGGAAAGGAGAAGAGAGATTGGAGGGAGGGATAACAGTTAGGAGGTTGATCAAGATATGATGACAGTGTGACCCTCAAGACAGGCAATACAAGAGGAAAAGAAAAAGAAAAAAAAATCATTGGGTTTAGCTTCCAAGAAAACAATTTAAGAGGGAGGTGAGTATAGACTCAGCCTAGCCACTGTCTGTTTTTTGCCTTTTGCCTCTTCCCTTCTTCCTATCTAGAATGTAGTAAACACCATGGTAAAGGCGATGAGCACATGCTAAAGAAGACTGAGGAGGAAGCGAAGTGGATTGTGAGTGTGGCAAGGAGGACATTTTAAGCACATTGGATCCCACAGATACCAAATAAGTGGCTGGATCACAGAGAGTTAGAGCAGGAAGTAACCATAGAGGTCAGCTAATCCAACGCCTTCCTTTTACAGATGGGGACATTGAGATTTAGAAAAGTGAGGTGACTTGATTGTGCTGTCACTAAAACAGCCAATGCTCACTCCCCTGTCCCAAGCCCTAAGATTAGAGTGATAATTTTTAGAAAGATCTCATAAAGCTGGGTATATGAGGGACCAAAAAAAGAGGAGAGTATCAGTGTAAGCAATTATAAATAAGTCTTTTTGGAGGAAAACAATCTAACCTATATTTATCAAGTGATGAACTTAGATGAGGTCCATTCCCCAGTGCAAGAAGTTCAAAGCAGCATAGGAAAATCTATCCTCCACCTTCTCTCATAGTCCGTACTCTCCATACCCCCTGCCAAATGGCTAAAAATATATATTAAAAAAAAATTCTGAGCATCAAGAAAAGGATTGGAAACAAATGAAAAAAAAATCCATTATTCCATTTAGCAAACTCACAGGACTCAGATTAGAAATACATCTCAAGGAAAAGCTGGATAAAGTAAATAACAACATTCATAATGTGAATATTTCCTATGAGCCCTGTTCAAAGTATTTTATGTAAATATCTTATTTTAATCTTGAGAACAACTTTGTGTCCAGATTATGCAGATGGGAAACTGAGGCTCAGACCTCATTAATTGCCAAAGGTCAGAGACCGTGTATTGTCATGACTGTAAGTGGTAGAAACCCAAATGACTTAGCTGAGGCAGGATGATGAACTTAGCAGTTTGGCTAACAAAACTTTGGGGAGGCAGAGAGTCAGCTGGCTTCAGGAAGGAGTGGATGCTGTTGTGGAAGGCCTGCAGGGTTGTCTTTGCCCCTCTCGAGGTCAGCCTCACTTCTCAGACCAGGCTTCTCTCCTCATCAGGACTCAGGGCAGCCAACAGCTTAGGCCTCACATCTCATAGCTTTGCTTTCAGAGAGGGACTAATTTCTTGTTTTTTTTTAGTGAGATCTGCCCAGAGCTAACATCTGTGGCCAATCTTCCTCTTTTTTGTTTTTTCCTCCTCCCCAAAGCCTCAGTGCATGGTTGTATATCCTAATTGTAAGTCCTTCTAGTTCTTCTATGTGAGCCGCTGCCACAGCATGGCAACTGACAGATGAGTGGTGTGGTTCCATGACCAGGAAGTGAACCCAGGCCACCAAAGCAGTGAGAGTGCCGAACTTGAACCACTAGGCCGTCAGGGCTGGCTCTAATCTCTTCTTCTTTTAATGGCACTGTGATTGGCAACTTCCACTGAAACTATATGGTTTGATTGGGGCAAGGAGCAGCCCCCCAAAAGAAGAGGGTGGGTGCTGAGCACAGAAGAAGAGAAAATGTCAGAACCAGGAATTCCACATTAGCCACGATTCATTCTCAACGGTATACTATTCTAGATCTCTGCTCTGAACCACCATAATACAAAGAATAGTAGCCTAATTGACCAAAGGTAAAGAGAGATGTTTTTTGTTTTTTTTTTGTTGTTAGGAAGATCTGCCCTGAGCTAACATCCATGCTAATCCTCTTCTTTTTGCTGAGGAAGACCGGCTCTGAGCTAACATCTATTGCCAATCCTCCTCCTTCTTTCTTTTTTTCCCCCAAAGCCCCAGTAGATAGTTGTATGTCATAGTTGCACATCCTTCTAGTTGCTGTATGTGGGACGTGGCCTCAGCATGGCCGGAGAAGCAGTGCATCGGTGTGCGCCCGGGATCTGAACCCGGGCCGCCAGTAGCGGAGCGTGTGCACTTAACCGCTAAGCCATGGGGCCGGCCTGAGAGGTGGTTTTTAACTCTGATTGCACATTAGAATCCTCTGGAAGTTTGTAAAAACTACCTCTGGTCCAGCCCTATCTCCCACCAACCATCTCTGGGGCTGGGGCCAGAACACTGTATTTTGTCTCTCCAGGTGATTCTCATTGCAGTTAGAGTTGAGAACTGTGGAGGTGCCTCGCTGATTTGAATGTACACATGTATTACCTGAGGAACTTGTTAAAATGCAGATTCTGATCCCTTAGTTCTGGGTGGGGCCAGAGACTCGGCATTTCTGACAAGATACAAGGTGATGCCCATGCTGCTTTGAGTAGCAAGGTTCCAGAGGGACTTCTTCATGAAGGAGATTTTAGAATAAATAAAACAAAAGGAATTTTACATAGTGAAAAGTAAACCGAGAAGCTACTTGGGCCCAACACAATAGCCAGCTACCCATCCATCCATCCATTCACTCTGTGATCTTTGAAGTAAATAGTTATCTGAGTTGAAAGGGTTAGTAAGGAAGGATCTTGGAGGAAGAAACCATATTTGATTTGGGAATGGTTTGGACTGAGGGGAGCTTCAATTGATAGAGCCTGGGGAAGGGCCCATTTTAGAGGAAGCAAGGATGCGAAGGTGAAAATGGCATGCTGTATTCAGGGCCAACAAACAAACGTCTCTGCCTAGAACAGTCTCCCAGGGTCAGTGTGCAGGGGCCACCTGGGAGGTGATGGGCTCAGCCCCCTCTCTGCAGCCAAAGCAACTCTGCTGTCACTCAGTTTCCACATTCGGTTCAGCAAAGGGTGTTGCAGCTGCAGAAGTTTGGAAACCACTGGCCTAAAGGTGATAGACTTGATACAATTGGTTAACAGTTGAGCACAGCAGTTAAAAACTCGGGCTCTGAAATCAGAGAGGCTCTCCCATTTATCAATGGTCCCTGGGGCCGGTTATTTAATCTCGCCAAATCTCAGTTTCCTTGTGTATAGTAGGGATTAATTTCAATTGTGACAAACTCAGAAATGATTAATAGATTTTCTTTGCTTTACTGTATCTGAACTTCATTTCTACCTTGAGCCTCAGTTCTACAGATTGTTGAAACTTTGACATAGTAAATTGAGAGTAAAAGTCACCATTCATCTTTTCCTCCTGGGTGGCACGTGGTTTGGGAGGTGGAGTGGAGAGTGGGCAGAGGTTAGTTATGGGGCATCAGGGCATGGGAAGGGTGTGGCCCTCAGTCGTCACCTGACCATCCTGATACCTGAAGCTCCATGCTCTTTCCTCTGCTCTCCAACCGGCAGCCTCCATCCTACTGGCAGCTACAAAGACACCCATGGTCCTAGCTGGTCTCTGGTCTACAGTCTACACCCGTCATCCTCTAGCCTTCACATCCCAGCTGTGAGGCCACTCCAGGTCTCTTAGACCCCTCTCCATCTGGGGTCTCTCTCAACTACAAGGGAAAATAACTACACCTATCCAAATTCCAAATCTGATGTTTAGGATGAGACAGAAGTTTTGGAGTTCGAATTGCTAAGAAGAACATTTTTTTGCTTTTGCTTTTGTTTTTTCCTGTAGCAATCCTATTCCAAGTGCTCTGAATGCCAAGGTGTATTTTGGTGGCGAGTAGTGGGTGGCTAGGTAAACAAAAGCCATTACAGGTGAAAATCCATTGGTAAATATGTCAGAAAAATTATTCTGATACACAGGGATAGTAGCAATAGTTACTTTTCAGAGCAGTTGTGAGAATTAAATGAGACAGTATATATAAAGGTGCCTGGCCCAAAGAGAGGATTCTCGAAATTTACCCACTATTCCTATCTTTAGCTGTTGTCCCTGGGGTTGTAGTCCCTGCTCTGTGTCATCCACTTGCCCTGGGTAAGGTCTGTAGCTCGCCTGGATTATGTATTAATAGCAGTGATGAAGTGTTAGAGGCAGAGGGAGGGGCAGGGAGACATGGGTTCGTGGCAATAGCTCCGTTTCCTTAAAGGCTTCAGTGCAAAGCCTCTGATACAATTTGTTAGCCCACCCAACCCTGCAAATCGGAAATTGGGTTTATATTTGATCAATTGGGTTTATATTTGATCAATTTGGCTGGGCCACTGAAGCTTCATGTGTCAACAGCAGCACCGACTTATCATCATAAAGCTTTCAGATGCCCGACCGACTGCTCCAGCTTCTGGTTCACACCTTCCACAGTCTTGAACTGGGAAGAAGTTAGCCCACACTTCTGGGTGTCGTTTCTGGGTCTGAGACTGTCGTAGAAAACTCAGTCAATCTTTAGAAACAGTGGCGCCAATAGCTTGAGAGAGAAACACGCACAGCAGTATCTGAAGGTGGAGTTTTGAAAAACCACTTTATTTTTCATAGCTTTGTTTTTAGCTGGTAAAGTATACCCTCAAACATGGAAAGTTTTGAGTATTTTATATCAGCCTTGTTTCACGATTTGTGGTAGACGCTAAAAAAAGGGCCGCAGCCTGAAGCGGATGTCGAGACCTGGATTAGTCGGAGAGGTCTACTCGGTTGTGAGAAGCCAGGCGCTGGGGCTACTTTAGTGAGCTGTGACAAAAGGAGTCAAATTCTCTAATTATCAAAGTGAGAACAGGTTGGAATTTTCTGCCTAAGGTTGGGGAATGGACTTGGGAAAAGAAGATGGAAGAAATGGTCTAGAGACAAAGGGGAGGTGTGGAAGATGGTAGAAAGCTGGAGCACGGGGGACCACAGCCAGTGAGAAAAGCCTTGTGAGGAAGAATGGCTAGTGACTTTTTCAGACAGTGATTCCTAATATTTAAATTTAAGTTAGCTCCTGTTCAGGGCTGTGCCACCAGCCCCTTACCATTAGTCCAGGTCTGATACAGGTGTTGCCTTGGGGAATTAACTTAGAAGAGTTGTACTCCATACTTGGGACCACTTGGGGCAGACAGCACAGCAGAGAGAACCACTGTGGGAGGCAAGATGCAGAGAGCACATAACCCTTCACCCAAGCAGGAGGAAGGAGGAAGAGGAAGGAAACAGAGAGCCCTCCCGCCTCCCTGAGCTCTCCTGGGAATCATCAGGGATCCGGGGAAAGGCACCGAATCTCTCTCAGTACATGGGAGGCGGACTTGAGCTAGTTCACCCGTTTATAAAAAGTGACTCCAGAATAACGTGTTCACATTCGTAATATTTCTGAATCACGATGTGAATCCCAGAGCCGTAGAAGCTGATGTGCGGGAGCTAGTGAGTGAGTCTAGCTGATTGCCCACGTCCGTGTCCTGTGCAATCTCTTCGTTCTCCACTGAGTTGAGCAGGTTATATTTGTAATATCTAAAACTTGAGGATTAGAAAAGTTTAGGGAAACTAGCCCTCTGGAATATATAGAGTCTACTGATTTCCTTTCCAGAATAGTCTGACTCAGTCAAGTGGCTGCTTTCACTTACTTAGAGGGTCCTGGAAGAGTGTCAGCAAGTGAAGATGTGTCACAGTTAACACGACCAGATATCAGTAATGGCTCACACGAAGGAGGACCAGCCAGCACGCTCCTGTGTTAGAACTTGGTTTTCACTTCTGTAAATAGGGTTTTTGAGAGAAAATGAATGAACCTTTTTGTTATTATTACACAAATGATATGAATGAATTAAGCTACTTGTTTTCAGCAGAAGGGCACATTAGACAGGGAAAGAAGAGACCTGAGTTCAAGTTCTTGTTCTACCAACAACTGATGACCTTTGATATGGGCCCTGAACCTTGCTAGGCTGTGTGCTCTGCAAAATGAGAGAGACTGTTCTAAATGATCTCTAAGATTCCTTCAACTCTAACTCTCTATGATTTAAGAAAGTTAAAATGGAAACCCAAGTTTGGATAATCCATTAACCCAAAGGTTCCCAAACTTTCTCCGTTCACAGCATCCTTAGCGCCTTAGCGATTTTGTTCATGGTTCCCCAAGGCCAAAAGAAATACCTCGAAGTTCCACCTGTTAAGTGGTTAAGTCCAAACAACTTAATAAGCATTTATGTCTTAATAACTTGGTAGCCATTTGAAAACTAATACACATAAATTGAAAGAAAAAGTCATACTTGTATTTCATTCCTACATAACCACACTCACTCACTCGTGGGGGTTGTGTCTCTTGAGCACAGCACAACTGCTCAAACCTTCAATGAAACTGGACCCTGCACTCTCATTTCCTGTTTCACATTGCTGTTCACTCAGTACTTGCTTTTTGTCACAACCACCACCACCAAAACCTAGTTTTGCAAAGATATAATGTCATCAAAAGGGACGTAGCACCCTCTGTCTTGAAACTGTGAACGACCTCAAACTAATACTTTGTGTAGAGTCTAACAGATGTTGCTGTGTTTCCTCGAAAATTAAAACTATTCCAGAGCACCTTGTGAGTTTGCTGCACTGCCCAGGGATGGCTAGCTGTAGAGTTTGGGAATCATGGCTTTAATTGATGTATAATGTCTCCCCCCTGTTTCTAATGGAACCGTATGCACGTTCCTGTTGCAGACATCTATGGGGTCCACAGGCCAAGCACAGAATAAGACAGTTTTCAAAAATTCAGGGCAATGTCTCTCTGAATCCTGCCCTGTTAGTAATGGATCAACCAGGTGGTGACCTTCCCAGTGCCCCAGCTTCAGGTTTGTTGGAGACCCTCCAGAGACCCGCAAGATTCATCCTTACTCCACTGCAGCCACTGCTCCCAGGCCACACCCTGGGCTTTGTCAGCCCTTGGAACTCACTTCCCTTCTCTGAAACTCCAGGATATGACTCTGCTGTCGCATCCTCCTACCATCAGCAGGCTCAGTCCCTTGCTCCCAGCCCACTTGCTGTTTTACGTCATGGAGATTGGTCATCTCCTGACTGTTTTTCTTGTTAATTTCTTCATTTCTCTTGCCAACCCTATGATATATCGCTTCAGCCGCCTTCTCCCCAGCACTCTCAATGTCTTCACATCTTGCCCTCTACCACAACTATCCTACAAAATCTCATCCTTGCATCAATCTAACCATTTGCCTCATGGCTTCTCTCAGTTAAGTTCAGATGAAGTAATTCCCAAAATGGGTGCCTAGGGGTCACCACAGGTGTATGATTTGTGGCCTCAGCTGGGGTTACTCAGGTTCCTGGGTAACTCTTCAATGTGGCCAAGTAAATTCTCTCAGCTCCCAGAAAAACATTCCAGTTTCTCCACTATCTTTTCTCATCCCAGCAAGAGAGCAAGACTCTCTCGCTCAGCAGATCACCTGCCTTCTAGCTCATAGAGAATTCAAAGCTCTCAGGAACAAGCACTAAAGCTCTGGCCTCACTCACAAACGTTCAGTTTTGCACCTACCTTCTTACTTCATCCCTCTAGACTTGGAGGAGGAGGCGTCACCACTGATGCTGAAGGCTCACCCAACCCTTCCCATGACCCATGAACCAGCATCTGGCTCCACTCCTCCTGTATTTTCAACTTCTCCTTCTTTACTTATTCCTCCTGTGTAGCCTGTGAGTGTGTTCAAATCTCCTCCTATTTAAAAAAGTCTTTAACAATGTCCTTCCGATAACTGATGCCTGATTGTCTTCCTCCCCTTGGCGAACAGATCCCCTGAGGAAGAGTCCACACCCCCTGCCTCCATTTCTTGACCGCCACACACTCTGCCCCCTGCAGGCAGCCCCATCTCTCACTTCACTCGCCCCCCTCCTAGCCCTCCAGCCACAGGAACCACATGGCAATCTCTGAACAAGCTGTGCTGTCCACACTTTGATGTCATTATTCCCCGAGCTCACTTTCTCCCTTGTCCACCTTGCAAGCAGCACTTATTTCAAACATCCCCTGAGAAGCCTTTCTGGACCCTCCCTCCCTCTTCCACCCACCAGGGAGAAATGGTCACTCCTCCTTTGTGTTCTCAGCTGTCCTTCAAGTCACAGCCTGTGACCATTTACTTTCCATGTTTCTGTGCTTTTCTCCAGCAAATATTGTAAGAGCAAGGACTCCTGGAGAGCTAGGACTGTGTCTTGATCACACCTACATTCCCGGTGCCGAGCACACCCGGTACATCTCCATAACCTCTGTTCAGTGAGTGAGTGAATGGAGTTTGTACGTAAATACCTCCCAGCTACCCATGGCAGTGGTGGGGGTCCCCGTAGCAGACATTTGATCCCAAACAGTTTCTTCTAGATCTCTCAGCACTCACAGCACTTTATAGATGCCATCTCATTCTTCCCCATAGCACCTCTGAGGGGGGTATTATGACCCATGTTTGACAGATGAGGAAACTGAGGCTCAGAGAGCCTTGGTAAGTTTGCCCTGGTCATGCACTAATAGTGGTGGAAGCAGGATTCCAGCCCAGCTCTGGCCCCTTTCTACACACCCAGGCTCCTCTACATTGTCTGACCAGTGTATGTTCACTGACTGCCACCTCATTAATTGTCAGCCTTTAGAAATATAATTAAGATGGCACGTCAGAAGCAAAAGCATTAAGTACTGCATTCAGACCCCAGTGTGGTCATGAATGCTTGTGGAGACTGGGGCCATGAATTTGTGCTACAAATATTGCCCGTCCATTGGCTTTATTTTCATTAATTTAACAACCATCATTCTTTTAACTAACAAATCCACCTTAGCGAGAAATTAGACTTCAGCAGAACTATCAGCAATAATAGACTTCAGAGCCTTTTGACACTGTTCACAGAGGTGCGAGCTGCCCCGCCTCATTTTTCCTAACACGCCTGCCCAGGGGAAGTCCAAGAAATCTCCTAAGTTTGCGCCATCTGGTAGCCTGTCACCCTGCAGCATTTGCACTTGAGTCCCCATCTGGGCCCTCTGCCGAGAGCTTCCCTGTTGCCTGCTAAGGCTGATTGAAACCTGGGGCTGGGGTGGAGTGATGGGAGAGGCTGTCCCTTCAAGGAAACTTAGAGAAGTCTCTCTTGCCTCCTGAGCCCACCAGTTCATGTCCCCCTCCCCACTCGCTTCCCTTTTTGTTTAGTTTGACCTTGGTCACTGATGACAAGGTTTCTTTTCCTGCCAAACCAATCAATAAGCTAAACAGACAGAAGATGAGTATTTAGAATATGGAAGCCAAACTCAAACACAGATAGGTTATCAGTCTAGCCCAGAGCAGACTTCTGAGCAAATATTTCATTAACAAATTTTTCATGGCAACTTGCATGTTAAAAAAAAAGAGGGGAGAGGGAGAGAGAAAGAGAAAACAGTGGTGGTGGTGGGGTGATAAAGAGAAAGGCTGGCTGAATCTTTGAAGCTGAACTGCCCTGGGAGGGGGTGCTTCTGAGGGTGAGAGGCAGAGGGTTGAGAGAAAGGCGAGATGGCAGAGAGAAGCCCCCAGGAAGGGGAGCCCCATCTCCTTAAAACTTTTCAACTTCAAACCTCCCTCTCATTGCAGGGCTGGCCCGTGTAATTCATCTTCAGCCATCTTCACGGGGCTGGAGCTGGTTAAGTCTCCCAGATACAAACCCCAGGGGGCAGTCAGCAGCTGGCTGGGAAGCCCTGGGCTGGTCACCAGTGAGGGGGCTTGGGAGGAGATAGACGATACGGTCCCTGGTGAGCCCTATGGGGGAGCTGGGGAACAAAGGGGACACTAAACATAAAAAATAATAACAAGAGCAGTTGTTTATTGGCTCCCATTAAGTTTTAGGAGCCTTGAAGTTTCTCCAACATGTTACATCATTTAATCCTCACAACCACCCCTAAGACTGCAGTACACAAGGGCACACATGCCCATTGGTGTCTGTTTTGATTGCTCAATATTTTGAATATCATACCCTGTCCACAACAACCCTAAAAGAAAAGTACATTGGTTTTAATTTATAGATGAGGAGCCTGAGATTCAGAGAGGTTAAGCAACTTGTTGAAGTTTGCACAGCTGGCGAACTGTAGAGGCAGAATTGGGAACTAGCCCTGTCTGATTCCAAAGACAAGTAGTTTTTGGCTCTTTTCCACTGTTTCCCTAATAGCTTTAAGAATACGTTAAAGGAAAAGTTGGCAAAACATGGAATTAGTGCCAATGTCCAACTCTCGTAAGCAAGTGCTGAGGGAACGAAAGAATGAATAGACTGAATTCAGTTCCTTGTGTGCTGTGCTCCTTCCCATCTTAGCATGTGTACACACGTCTCCTGCCTCCTGGAAATCCCTTCCTACCTTCATCCGGATCCACGTGCAAACTGTTCAGGCCTCAGTGGACGGTGACTTCACAGGGCAGCTCCCCTACGCACCCTGTGCTATTTGTTCTTATCACTTTCTATCTTTCCTTCAGAGCGCTTACACAATGTGAATTAAGTATCTTTGTGTGCAATTTATTGATGAATATCTGTCTCCCAGATAGACTGGATTAATAATAATAGTCATAGCTAACTTCTAGTCAGTGCTTACTACAAGCCTGGCACTATCTGAAGGGCTTTACTATGTTAATTTATTTCATCCTCTCGAGGACCCAGTGAAGTAGTAACTGTTAGTGTTCCCATTTTACAGATAAGTAACTGAGGCACACAGAGGTAAAGGAACTTGTCCAATGCTACTTAGCGAGTGAGTGAGTGAGTGACAGAGCAGAATATGAACCCAGGTGGTTTCTGGTTCCAGAATCCATGCTCTTAATCATATAATATGGCCACAAATTCTTCCCATCTTGGCATGTAGACTCCTTAGAGATGGAGTCTGTTTCTCCATCTCTTGAATCTGGGATGCTCATGTGATTTGCTTTGACCAGCAAAATGCAATAAAAGTGATGCTATGTGACTTCCATGGCTTGGTCTTAAGAGGCTCGGCAGCTTCTGCTTTCTTCCTCTTGGAATATGGCCCTGCGACCACTGTGCAAGGAAGCTGGTCTGGCCCACGGCTGCCTGTGAGGCTGCGTGGAGGAGAACCGAGGCACCCCAGCCAATGGCCTGCACCAATCTCCAGACATGTTGCTAGGATGAGGCCATCTTGGAACTTGCAGCCCAGCCAACCTTCCAGCTCAATGCAAGCACAAAATTGAGCCAGGCAAAATCAGCAGAGAAATCAGCCAGCCAACCTACAGAATCCTGGGAATCAATAAATCATGGTTGTTCCAAGCCAATAAATTTTGAGAAGTTTTGTTGCACAGCAAAGGTGAACTTGGCACGACCTGTCTTGTTCATCTGGTATCCTAGTGTCTAACGAGATGTCTGGTACATAGTACTCTGATGGTAAAAATGTGTTGACTGAGTGAATAAACAGAGGTGGGATTGAGCCAGGGAGAACCCCTGGAAGATGATGGCTGACTACACAATACATTATGGAACCCATTCTATGTGACACATTCTGGAATTCCAGAACAGATGATAATTTAAAAATACTGGCACTCTTAATTTTCTGTAGTTGCTTTCAAGTTCTTTTTATTTATTTATTTATTTGTGAGGAAGATCAGTCCTGAGCTAACATCCATGCTAATCTTCCTCTTTTTTTTGCTGAGGAAGACTGGCTCTGAGCTAACATTTATTGCCAATCCTCCTCCTTTTTTTTTTACCCCAAAGCCCCAATAGATAGTTGTATGTCACAGTTGCACATCCTTCTAGTTGCTGCATGTGGGACGCGGCCTCAGCATGGCTGGAGAAGCGGTGCGTCGGTGCGCACCCGGGATCCGAACCCAGGCCGCCAGTAGCGGAGCGCGAGCACTGAAGCGCTTAGCCACGGGGCCGGCCCCTGCTTTCAAGTTCTTATCGACCTAATTTCAGAATATGTTATAAAGTCATTTGTTGACATTTTAATTTTTTCTCCTGAGTTCTCTTCTTTTTTTAGGCTCTTCAACCATTATCTCGATATAATTTCATATTTGTTTGTATGATTATTTGATCAATGTATATCTTTTCCCTAGATTATAAAGTTGGAAAGGGCAGTCAGGGACACTGTCTGCTTTTGCTCATGGTTGTGACCTTTGTTCTGGCTCATACCAGGGTTTCAATATGTACTGGTGAATGAATTGAATTAAAAACGTGAATTTAGGGGGCTGGCCCATGGCCTACTGGTTAAGTTTGGCATGCTCCGCTTTGGTGGCCTGGGTTCGGTTCCCGGGCATGGACTTACACCACTTGTCGGTGGCCATGCTGTGGTGGTGACCCACATACAAAATAGAGGAAGACTGGCACAGATGTTAGCTCAGGGCTAACCTTCCTCAACCAAAAAGAGGAAGATTGGCAACAGATGTTAGCTCAGGGAGAATCTTCCTCAGCAAAAACTTAAATAAATAAAATAAAACAGAAAGCAACAAAAAAAGTGAATTTATTTTAATTACCAGTTTCTTTAGGCTAGTGTTAAACTCTAATCTGCATTTTTGAGTTTTCTTTTTTAAATTCTGAATTGTAGAATGCTAGAGGTGGTAGGGACCTCTTTTACAGGAAAATGAAGTTCAAAGGAGAGCCTGTTGTCCCATTGCCACACAGCTGGCTTATAGCAGAGTCAGGACTGTAGGTCACACCTTCATCGTCCACTGACTTTACATTCTTCTAAATGGGCAGACTCTGAAGTCCCCATTTTACTGATGGGCAAACTGGGGCAGAACCAGCACAGACCACAGATTACTCATCCCTTAGCTGAAGGTTGTCTTCATGAGTTTAAGCTGACTCTAGGGTTAAGCTTCTGACAGCTCCAAGTATTCTTTTTCTCTTTCATGTTGCTCTCAAATATATTTCTATCCCCATCAGACCATCCCCCTGTTCCCATTTAACCTGAGAAAGTTAAACCCACTTTTGATCATCATGTGAAAATCTGAAGCAAAGTGCTTTCTTCAGGGCAGATGTTTGGAAATGCTGAGCTGCAGGCGCTCAACTTGTCAAGTAACTTTTCAAATGATGAAAAAGGGGGAAATGTAGGTCAGAAAGCAATAAACTATATTCACATCCAATGTATCCTTCTGGTTAAGGAGCTGACTTTGAATCTCCACCTTTTACTAAAATGAAACAAAAATCCAAATCCAACCCAAAGCATTACAGCTTTAAGTACTGAAAGTATTTATTATTTCTATTCAAGTAATCCAAAAGCATAATCTCAAGAACATCTATGCTCCAGGAATGTCTCAAAACACCGTGGATTTGATGTGATTCCTTTATCCAGATGTCTGTAGAAAAGGCTCTGGATGGCATGAGGGGAATTAAAGATTTATTTTTAATATTTGAGAAAAGTCATATTTCTAATAACAGTGAGCCTTAAAATGTGTCCCCAATCTTTGCTGCCTCTCTGATTTTTCTCATTATTGTTTTCCTTAAGTAACAGCTCTATTCTTCCAAATGATCAGCCTATAGGACTCCAAATGGTAATATTTAGATATTGGAAGGACAGGTCATCAAGGTGCTTCCACTATAACATTGATATTCACATCAACTTCATTTCAAGAGACAATTTTCACCCACTGAGTAAGTTATAACCAAGTCCTACAAAAGTTCACTTTTCATGGGGCAAAGTCTCCAAAAAAATGCCCAACTCTCCCAGCCTTGTAGAATAGTGTGACTTGCCTTTGAAGACTACAGTATGTTTCCAAATGTCCCTTAAATCTAGATGTGTCGCCCCGGAGACCCCAACAGTTACCTTGTCCCTCCTGTGTCCAGACATCCAACAATAAGATATCTGGGACTCATGAGCATCTTATTATTTGAAGGCATCTCCCTCATCTATTATCCCCTCATCTGTAGAGAAGGCTATTCTAAAACATGCTGGATTTTATGAGTTGACTGAGTTTATCAGTTGGAGAAGATACATTTCAGGTTCTAGTGGCAGAGAGAAATGTAAAATTAGGTCACCTCATGGTTACAAGTTGTATCTACAGCAGAAACTACAAGGTCTCAGAGATCATACACATTCTCTGGTTGGGAACCCAAAAGCGACCCACTGTGAAATAGTCTATAATTGGTTTGTTACACTCAAAATAAAAAATATACTGAATATGTCTATGGAAGCTGAAGTTCTGATATAAAATCATACAGCTGGGTTAAAATCTAAGATCTGAGCTCTCAAATCAGTCCCCGTAGGACCGGTGTGTGTGCTTTTAGAGGACGCTCCGTGTTGAGATTTTAGGAAAACACAACAGTCCTCCCTGGCCTCTAAACCTTTCCTTTAGTTTACTGTTTCTTGAAACTGATGCATGAGAATTCAGTCTTTCGTTTTAAGATTTCGAGACTTCTAAAACGTAAATACTTCCTTTCTCTTTGGCTAACATTCATATGGTGCTTGCTTCCTGCTAGGTATTCTTCTAATGCTTTATGAGCGTGTATTCATCTACTTAATCCTCTCAGGAACCTCCTGACTTAGGTACGGATGTCGTCCCCATTTTGCGGATGAGGAACAGAGGCACAGAGAGGCCAAGTAACACATCAAAGTTCGCAGAGTCATATGTGGAATCTGGAAGTCTGACTCCAGGGTGGGCTTTATACCCCACCACACTGCCTCCTCAGCTCCTCGAGCCTCCCTACTTTAGGAGGCTTCCTACTTGTGGAAAGGCTGGGGAGGCTGAAGGGGGCTGCATTTACAAAACATGATAGCACTGGTGGGAATGTAGTGGGGAGGAAGGGAAGCCTAAAAGAGGGCAAAAAGAACAAAAAGGAGGGTGTGAATAATGAGGACAAATTCTGCTTATGTCTTAATTATGGCAGCAGCTGAGAGAAAATTGTCACAATGGACGTCCTTGGAATTGGAGACGGGACCCTTAATTATGGAGTTCAGTCTCTCATTTTACAGATGAGGGAAACTGAGGCTGAGAGAACAGACTGAGGACAAGGGAAAGGACGATGCTGAGATTTCACAGCTAGTTAGTGGCAAAGCCAGGACTGGGGCTCTGTTGCCCTGATTCTGGGTCTAGGGCTCTCTCCTCTGAAAGCAGCCTTGTGGGCTCCGAATCACTGAGGGGGCTGGAGGAAGCTCAGCAGAAAGGAGCCTTTGTATTTCTGTGGTTCTCCTTGTAAAGTGTTTGCTTCCCAGGTGGCGTATGGTTAGACAAGGACACATGGCAGTGAATTTTGCTACTACTTTTTACGAGGATTATTTCCTTATGGATACATTTTCTGGGACAAGAACAGCACCTTCGTGTCGACCTTATGCTTCTTTTGGGGAGCAGGTAGTGCAGCCGAGGCTAGAAGCAGAGTTCATTGTCACCATCCCGTTTCATAAGAGCATCGGAGGGGCCAGGTGAAACTGTATGGGCTGAGGAGAGGGAAGAAATGAAGAGCATGGTTGGAAATGAAAAGTATTCAAATATAAATTAATGTAAACCCAAGGGTCATCTTGCAGGCAGTCACGGCAATAAGAGAATGCACAATGTGGATGAACAAGTGAAAAAAAGTAATCAAAAGTCAGCAAGAAGCATATGTGAGGCATTACGCATCAGGTACAGAGGCGGCCGGGAGGATTACCGGACAAAGTCCAGAGAGTGTAAAAAGAGATAAGAAAGGCAAGGGTGGCAAATGAAAAAGAGATTGCACTGAAGGTTAAGGGAAATCATGGGAAAATTTTCCCAAGTGTGTAAGGAACACAGGGGTCATTGAAGGAGACAGTTGGATGGCTAAGACACGGGGAAGGGTAATTTATTGAAAAAATAGGTAAATGTGGCTAAAAAAATGAAATAAATTTTTTGCCTTGGAACTCTCAGGAAGATGGGGGACAAATGTCAGAAACAGACATACATTTCCTAATGGGAACCAAACGAAAATGGAAGAAGAGCATGAACATGCCACAGTGAGAGATTCAGAAATTAAGAATGGAAAGCAGAAAAAACTATTCAAGAACTCAGTCCCCGGCAGATTAAATGCAAAAACACTCACATAATAAATAACCAGAACTTAAGGGGTGAGAATTTGAAAAACAAAAGTTTTGGGGGGAAAAAAGTCCCATGAGTAAATGATTGGTGCTGCCCCCTAGCTGTCTAGCTGTCTTGCAACATTAGACCCTCCTCCTCTGTTTCTTTCCCTCCCCCCTTCGTATGTTCCCTCCACAAATATATATTGAAAATATGCAAAATGCTAGGCATTATGCTGTATTTTTGGAAGTACATAGACGAATATTGTCTACCTTCCTGCCTCAGCAAGTTCACATTTGGGTAGAGTGGACATGCACTGTTCGTGAATGGTCGTATGATGCAGCCATATGCTACAGAACTGAGAGGGCTGAGTGGTTTAGGAAAAAGAGACCTGGGAGGTCATCTTGGATTGGGACAATCAAATCCCACTTTTATGGAGGAAATGAATAACATTAATGCTTGTGAGAATAATAAAGAACAATCATCCTAGAGTTTTTGGGTTTATTTTGTTTCCATATAATTTTAAAAGAGTTCCCATAAAGCCAGGTGCCAGTGGCATGGGTTATTTAGGGGGAGATATTCTGGGAGCCATCTAGAACACATTATGTGGGGTGGCTTCTGCAAATGCTTGGGGGATCTGCTCGTGGATGAGGCCGGGGAGCCGACTGTGTCGCTGATCCTGGCGTCGAGGGCAGGGGTGAGTGAACCACAGGGAAGAGGTGCGGGGGCTGACCTGAGCACGCTTGTCTTGAGGGACCCCCAGTTCCCACACAGAGTGAGGGAACCCCCGTGGGAGCTGAAGAGACTGAGGTGTCTGAGGAAGGAACAAGGGTGGTCGGTAAGGTAATAAAATTCTAAGTGTTCGCCAGGAGAGAGAGGTAATTTGATTATCCAATTCAGTGTAGTGAGAAATAAGGTAATGAGGCTAGGGACAAGAAATTTAGAGGTAAAACAGATCCTTCCTGGTCACAGGTAATGACCTCAGAAGAGGAATCTGAGCGCAGAGGCAGATAAAATTTTAATGTCTTTGGCACCAGGATCTGGAGCAATAAAAGAAATCAAACGTTGTTCTGAATTGCAGAAACAGAAGGACTGTGAAAAACTCGAAGGTAGGTAGCTCAGAGTTATAAAAGGGAACGGTGAGTGGTGTTTGACCAGGGAGACTGCAGGAAATGCCTGAGATTTCTCCATCCCCTGTCTGTCTTCCCATCCAGCTCTTCTTATCACTTTTGTTCACTAAATTTAACCTTGACTGTGATTCTCCCTGTTGTTTCCAGCCCTGCACATTTGAGAACAACTGTCTATTAGTAATATTGCTCGTCCAGCTGATATTCTTAGAGAAGGCAGGACTGCGTTGAGAGTGGGATGTGGGAAAACTCGTATCCTTTTCTTCTTCCTCCAACCTCTGTGATTCTGATATGCTTTGCTAGGAGGTAGGGGCCCCATGCTGTCTGAGAATCCCTCCTTTAGAACCCTTCCCAATAAAATAAAATATAAATTCAAGAAATTGATTATTGATTTCTTCTCCTCAGACTGTCTTCTACGACTGTCAGTTACTAAAGAATATTTTCTCAGAAAGAAATTAGTCATCATCAGGTGCAGCTATGTTATTAGCGACCAAAGGAAAGTTGCTACAATCTTTAAATTCCAATAGAAACTAATGACTTCATTCATTTACAAATTTCTCTTCTATTCAGAGATTTTTTAACAGCACACTGGCATAAATATTCAAGTTTCAATTTGTTACAACGAAGCTCTCTTAACATTTATTCTCAAAACAATAATTATATGTAAATGTGCCAGAGAGGCATATGTGCCTGTAAATGCATATTATTTACAACATCACGCAGAAAGAAATACCTTTGGATACCTTTGGATCAATCAAGTTTTAAAAAAGGAAAATGGGGGCTGGCCCTGTGGCATAGTGGTTAAGTTCAGCGTGCTTTCCTTCGGCGGCCCAGGTTTGCGGGTTTGGATCCTGGGTGCGCACCTACACCTCTCATCAGCCATGCTGTGGACGCAACCCACATATAAAGTGGAGGGAGACTGGCACAGATGTTAGCTCAGGGCTAATCTTCCTCAAGCAAAGAAGGAGGAAGATTGGTAATAGTTGTTAGCTCAGGGCTAATCTTCCTCAGCAAAAAAAAAAAATGGTAGAGAAAGGGGTAGTAGTTTATCTAACTTCAAGCAAGCTATCTTCTCCATCCTTTGTTTACACCTGATAACACATCCACCAATTAAGCATTTAACTTATTTTTTTAAGATCAGGTTGCAAAGGTGTCGATTCACGTTGGGGCGTCAGGGACAATTTCACATGGGAAATCCACTTTATACCTACCAGCAGGTGTGTGTCTTGGCTCAGAGAGCAAGCTGTCTCAGGTATGGTGGCCCCCATGTGTTCTCTGGGAGATCAGGGGTCATTGGTTTCATATTAGCTCTGGCTACATCAGCCTGGTCACAGGAGCCCCTAAAGCTACCTACCCTCTCTCCAGGAGGTGAGTTTATTTTGAGATGGTTGAATGTGTGAGGGACATGTTAAGGTCATTCATTTAGTTGGAATGACAGGGAGGAGGAATGCGAAGGGATTGAAATTTAAATGTAAGCCAATATCTCCAGAGAATGTGAAAAGTGTCAGGTTCCATGTTCAGAAGCCTTAGAGGATTTTGATGCCAGGGAGCTCATTTTGGACTCTACCCACCCTCACTCGAAGGCCTCTGGGCGCATGTCGGGAATGCGGAAGGCAAGAAAGTGATGTGCTTTCCCCCACAAGTGGAGCCCTAGGGTTTCCATTTAGAAAAATAAGGTCCATTTAGAAAAAAACAATATCAGTCATTGCTCTCTGGCCCAATTTAATTTATCACACATTAATTGAGCACCTACTGTGTGCAAAGCTGACTGGCAAACATTGTAGAAGGTTATAGGTGGCTCATTTTAAGGTGCTTAGGAAGACAGATGTATGTATAAATAACGCAAATACACGGAAGGCTGGAATAGTGAATATAGTAGGAGAATGGAATGGAAGATTCAGGTTCTCTGATTGTGGTTTATTTATCCCTTTATTTACTCTTCATTCTGCGGCACACTGATCTTATAACATAGCTGTGCCTAAAAATCAGGAAGTAACTATGCAGGGAAAGCAACACCGTTCTCCCCAACGTACATGGTAGGGTAATGCAATAATGGAACTGGTTCTATTTGAGGGTTGGGAAAAATCATTCTCATTGATTATGGTCATGTGGCATATTTACCCAATGTGCAAATTAGCACAGTCTTTGAGTCCTGAGGGGGCACTTCTGAGGTCATTTTGTCTTTACAGACTAGCCCAGAGCAGCCAGGCTCTGTTCTGTATTTTGAACCTTGAGAGAAGTTTTCATAGCCTTCCAGGGTTGTCTATTTCAGTCTGGAACAATTTTCATCTTAAGGAAATTTTTTACATATAGTTGAAGTCCCTCAGGCTACTGGTTAATTTGAACCTGCTTCTAGATCCAAGAACTCAGGCCACCCTCCTCTTTCTACCCTAGCAAATGGGGAATCCTTTCCCAGATATGCAGCCTTTTTGAAATTACGAATAAGTCAATAACTGCAGGAATGACCTGATTACTGGTGCGTGAACTGGGTGAGCCTGAGCAGTGTCCTACTGTGGAAACCAGGGGCCGGTGTCAGAGGAGGCCAACGTGATGGCAAGATCTCAGGTACAGGGAAGTTAAAAGCGGTAGACTCAGCCGTGTGCTGGGGCGATCTGGAAGTCGGTGGGGTGGAACGGCCTGGGCGAGCCTCCTTGTCATGCCTCCAATAGCCCTTTTCAGAGTGTGAGCAGACCTTACAAAGAGGCATTGACCTCGCCTTTCAGATGACTAGCAGCTCACCATGATAACTAGCCCCGTGGGGATTTCTTTACAGTGATGTATGGTAAAGGTCAGCCTGAATCAGGAGAAATCTGAAATGGAGGAGGAGTTTGAGAAATGCGCTTTTATTACTTTTGAGAGCGTATGATAACTCAAGCACAAGAACTGAGTTCCGTTTAGTATCGAAAAGATCCCCTTTAATGAAACAAGATGAATTTATAAAGAACATCACATCAGCCATTTTATGTAAACGATGCTTGTAAGGATGTGGGGTGATTACATGAAAATATTTTATTCTCCTAAATGTGGCAGATAGCCCCTTGAAATATTTAAACTTGCAATGTGTCCTAGTTTATGAAGCATAAATCTGCTTAAATAAAAGTAAATTTTTGCCTAGCCAGTTAGAAGAATCACAAATTCAAAATTAGTGGAGATGGAATTAATGAGAGATCACTATTTTCACGTTAAGATTCTGACTATCTATACTCAGAAAACGGCTATAATATAAATCTACTGAATTCATATTCATGTGATTGGAACTGGACTGAAATTTTGAAGAAAGTATTTACCAGATCCATTACTAGTATAAGGTTAAATATAGGGAGAACCTAGTGTTTTCAAGATCTTTCCCAGAATCCTTTCCATTCCCCTCTCTCCTCTCTCAACGTAAGAAATAGATCCACTGTGTGACTTTCGTATTGCTGATATGGATCCCTTTTTTCTAGGCACACAGGCTAGACATTCCAGAATCATCTTTTATTATTTACCCCTTGCTCTCCTCACACAGCTACACAACAACTCCTGTTAAGTCCTGTGAAGTGTGTTTTATCAATCCCTTTCTCTCCACCCCCTGGGAGCCTTCGTTACCTCTCACCTGGTCTGTCTGAGCAACATTCTAATATTTCCTTGCCCTCTGTTTCTGCTCCCTCTGATGCATTCTACTCACTATCAACTAATTAACTTTGCTAAAGCGTGACTTTGATCATATCTCTTCTGCTTATAAATGTTCCGTGGCTCAAGATTACCTACCAAATACAGTGTAAAACCCTCAGCCTGGAGTCCTCAATGTCCGGTCTAATCAGCTTCTACTCCCTTTGAGTGCCCTCGGCTCCAACCAGACTGGTCTACTTCCCAAAGTCCCGCTCACTTTGCCCTTTTCCATCACAGCCCTTTCACTAATGGTCTGCTTCTATTTTGCAGCCGCTCAAGCTTCCTTTATATCCAATTCACATTCATTCCTTCATTTAGCCATTGATTCAATTGTGTTCATTCAGCAAACCTTCACCAAGTACCCACCAATTGTTGGGTACAGCCTCCAAGATGTGTTCCCTGATTTCCCCAACTGGAAGTAGCCTGTTCCCCCTCAGTAATATTTTAGTGCCTTTTACCACTCTGAGAAGATTTCTCATAGGCTGCAAGTCCCGTCCTGGCTTTGCCACCTGCATTGTTCAAACCTCTGTTCCCCCATCTGTGGACTGAGAGTTCCTTCCTTGTGGGGTGGCTGGGTTGTTGTGGGGATTAAATGTGCATAATGCATGCAAGGTGTTTCACATGGCCTCAGTGCCCTTGGGGTGAGCTATTATCTTACTATTATTGTTTATTGTGTTATTACACCCCATTTCATTCTCCTTGAGACAGGGCTGTGACTTATGATCCTCTGCACCCTCTCTAGCACCTGTCTTTCAGACAGTGATGGCTTTCCTCATTTTATCAGGTTCATTTGGTTGCAAGATGCAGAGACTGTCTTATGTTATCTCAAGAGAAGAGGGTTGATTCTGGCCTGGAATTGAGGACTCATCCGATTCCTGGGTCTCTCTTCCTCTCACCATGTGTCAGCTCCTCTCTGCATCTATTCTGTCACCTCTTTCCTACTAAAGGCTTCTGTGGCTGTCTTAGAGTCAGGAGCTGCTACATAATTTGCTAGGCCTATGGCAAAATGAAATGAGAAGTCCCTTGTTTAAAAAACAGGAAAACAGTGCTGTTAAATGTGAACTAAAACATAAAGCTTTTTCCTTTCTTCAGAGGCCTTCTCTTTCTCTTCCTCTCAGTCTCTTTCTGTTTCCCTCTATGGTGTTTTATATTAGCTATTTAATATCGTCCTTCCTCAGGCCTGGAGACATTTGCGGGGCCCCGCCCTGTGACTTCACATCCATGGCTGAGTTCCCCTTCCCTGTCGTCCAAAGATGGGAGCATCTTGCCTAGGGGAGGGGTGGAGAAGTTGAGCCAGGCATCTCCCCTTCCCATGAGCCCACTGCCCCAATTCAAAGCAGACAGGCAATCCCCAAGGTCCCGTGGTATTGCAACCTCCACCTATGGTGACGCACTGGGTACCTGGATCAGGGGAGGCCCAGAGACTTGCTCCACTGAATCACCTGCCAAATGAGCCGTGGTGTGCCAGCCCCGGGGCAGGGACAGCTGTCACCACACCCCATCTCTAGATGCCACAGGTCACAGGAGCCCAGCCCTCCCTGCCCCACACTCAGTTTCCTGCTGGCAGGTGTGGGGAGTGGAAGAGAAGGAGAAAGTGAGGAGCGGAGGGGAGTGGGAGCAGATCTGAGAACACAAGGAAGGGAAGGGAGGCGGCAGCAGGAGCAGGACTGTGTGAGATGAGGCTGCAGCCCCTGGTGTATGTTCCATAGTCCTGTCAACTTCACTAACAAAACCCAAATTCAAAAATAAAATTAAGCACTAAATCCAAGCATGGGGCCATGTTTGACCACTGGCCACATGCCCATGAAGCTGGCCCTGTTTAGAGTTTTGACTTTTTTACAAAGGCAGCATACACATGGAAGAGTATAGCTCTATATTATGACTTCTGGCTGCAGCTTCTACTGCTAACTGGTTTATTCTTTCAGTTTCTAAATATTAAATTAATGAAAAAGAAATCTGACTGGCACAGCTCTTTTTCTTTGCTCTCTCTCTTTTTTTACATAAACCACATAGGCCATTGGTTGCTGTCCAGAGATTGGGTTGGCTGCTCTCGAGTCAGGGGCCCATTCCTGGTCCTGTCATTTGGAGCCTAGAAGACAAAGTCACATTGCATAAAATATGGCCTCTGGGGGCTGGCCGGGTGGTGTAGTGGTTGGGTTAGTGCGCTATGCTTTGGTGGCCTGGGGTTCAAGGGTTCAGATCCCAGGTGCGGACATATGCACTGCTTATTAATCCATGCTGTGGCAGGCATCCCACATATAAAGTAAAGGAAGATGGGCACGGATGTTGGCTCAGGGCCCATCTTCCTAAGCGAAAAAAGAGGATTGGCAACAGATGTTAGTTCAATCTTCCTCACCAAAAAAAAAAAATATGGCCTCCTCAGCCCACTGCTTTTGGGAATCTGTGGAAAGGAAGCGATGATTAATATCTTTAGTGTAGAGCTCAACAGATATATTTGAATGAATAAATTTAATTTTTTTAAATTAAAAAATGTCCATTGAGACCTCTATTTAGCAATGTTTTGTTGCCAAAATTATGGTTGCACTTTACATATGGAAGAACTAAATGTTTTGTTAAAACGTATGCTTTGATATACACTATTTTCAGAAATTTATACTGGCTGTCATGCATTTTGTCTGAATTAATGAGGTTTTAGTTCACGTAAAATCATGGTCTTTGTAGAACATACGTTAGAAATTATCTTGTTCAACTCCTATCATTCCACAAATGTGGAATGCATTAATTAGATAACAACAAAATAGGGCAATTAAAACATAATACCAAGGCTAGAAAGAGTAAAGAGACATCTTAATAAATAAAACTACCAAAACAAACAAAAACCCCCACACATATTTCTCTATGTCAAAATAAAAAAGAATTAAAAATCTAACAACAGGACCTAAAACTTGCAGATAAAAGAGTTGATATCTTTAATATATAAAGCATTCAAATAAATCAATAAGGAAAAAAATTAATAGGAAAGTTGACAACAGGCATGAGTAGACAATTCACACAAAAAAGAGTACAAATTGCCAGTGAAATGTTCAACTTCGCTATTTAAAAAAAATTATTATTAAAATGACAACAGATATAATTTTTCTCTAAGTTGGTAAAGAATGATAAACCCGGGGCTGGTCTATATTAGGTGGAACAGGAGTACTCATATGCTTCGGAGGATATTTTGGAACAGCCTTTTGAAGGTCAGTTTGACAATATTTATCAAAATGTGAAAGATACATGAGTTCTGACCCTAAATTTTTACTTCTAGGTTTGACTCCAAAGAAGCACGTGTATGTGTGGACAATGCTATAAGGTATAGAATGTTTCACTGCACTATTGTTTATCAAAGTGACAAATTTGAAATGTCCAAAAATCTATCAATAGAAGAAATGTTTAAATTTATGATACTTAAGTTCATTTGATGAAATATTATGTAACCAAGAAGAATAAGGAAGATCTATATGCACCTACATGGAAAGATTTCCAAGTTATATTGTTAAATGAAAAAAAGTTAAAGAAAAACATCTATATTATGAACCCATTTTTATAAAAACTTTTATATATATAACTATAAATATTTGTTGGTTAAAATCTATTAAACATTATGTATAACAATATAAAATAGATAATGTTATAGTACAGTTTTATAAGATAGCATGTGGTTTGCATGTATTTGTGGGTGAGTATAAGAAGTGTTATCCAAGACCCCTCTCAGCAGTGGCGTTGGAGGATAGCAGCACATTATTCCCGTTCTCAAAGAGCTTACAGTCTACAAGAGGAGATGAAATTTGCTGGCCACAAAGTATAAATAGTATAGGACCGAGTGTTGTTGGGTGCTTATTGAATGAAACATTTTCATGCTCACAAAATCCCTGAGAAATAAATATAGATCCCCATTTTTCAGATGACCAAACTGAGACTTATCTAGAAACACGAGGTGGTGCTAAGTACATAACCACTCATTTCCCCATAGCCCTCAGACAGCCAGAATTTCACAACTTCTACAACCACACGTCCCTTGTGGCAGCGGCCCATCACCAACTCCAGTGTATAAAAAAAAAAGAAAAAAAAATTAAAAGTACCCCAGACATGTTCTGATCAGATAGGTGAAAATTAGCAAAAATTTTCAGGAGAATTCTACTCCCTCCCATTTTCTCTGTGCTGTTACTTCCCAGAACTTTTTTTCCTTTTGTATTTTACTCAACATCAACAGTCGACAAGATCCTTCAAGAAGGCCTGATTCTGTCACTTGCTGCTTGTGGGCTCTGGGCGAGCCCGACAGTAAAAGTGTCCCTAACAGACTTGCTTTGTTTGTCCATCTCCAGATGAAACAAGGTATGGGTGAGCCCTTGAACCCTATCAAGCACTGAAGATGACAAGTTTCTCTGCCATAAGACTTGGATCTGGGCTTTCCTCTTCCCACCTGCCTGATTGAAGCACCATCACTCAGAACCAGGAAGCAAGGACATTTTCTCTCCGAGAACCAGCTCACGTGCCTCTCCCGACAACAGATGGAGATCTTTCTTTGGAGAGCTAGCTTGGCCAGGTGAGCAGCTATTGCCGGGTGCCCTTATGAATAAGCGGCGATAACTCTGAGAGAGTGAGCTTAAGAAGACAGCTTAACTACTTTGCCGCAAGAGTAGGCTTGTTTTGGTTTTTGCTTCGCTTACACCACCGCTGGATTTATTTCTCCTGCTTTTGCGCATTTGGCGATCATGTAAGTTGGCATTTCCTTAGAAAAATGCTCTTTGGGAACTCCAGATATTGTAACTTGACAAAATATATGTTGGCTGGCAAAATGCACAGAAAAATAAATTTTTGTAAAATATAAGTAGTTGAGTAAACATCAGTATTTGTCAGATGCCTCAAAATATGTCCATCCTTTGTCCCAGTGTGTCCCATTGTGAGGGGTTTATCTCTCAGATAATATTGGATAGCTGTGAAAAGGAGATTCATTGCAGTATTATTTATAATGGTAAAAATGAGAAATTATCTCCTTGTCTAATAACAGGGATTGGTTAAATAAATGAGGCACACCCACACAATAAAATATAGACAATTATTAAATGATGTGGCAGATGTGTGTATTCATACACACACATGCACATACACAAATATATGGAGAGGTCGTCTGTTGTGAAAATTGGGTTATAAAACAATATGTGTAGTAAAATCTCATTTTGTTTTAAAATCTATATCTTCATTTCTATATGAAGTCTGGAAGATTATATACCAAAATGTGAACAGTTATTGCATACAAACTTATGTGTGTGTGTGTGTATATATATATATACACACACATATATATCTGTTTAGGAGTTATAAATTTTCCAAAATGACCATATATTATTATTATACTTAAGAAAAAACATGTGTTATTTATTTAAATATAGAATTATGAAATTCTATTTTTTTGCATAAAGATCAAATGTATCAATACAAAAGAATCCCCACTTACTGTATCAAGGGCTCTGGTGAGGGGATATAAGCAACAAAGACCTCAGATATATCAGGAATTACCATCCTGGAAGTGAATCTGCAGAATTTTCATACATCACTTTTCAGCAATTTTCCTGGTCCTAAATCTCTGGTCTGTCTTTGACAGTTTTCTCTTTTTTTAATCCTTAGAGAATGGAACTCGCACATATGCTTCTTAAAGATTTATTCCACTGTATCATAAGTGCTGAATCACCTGTTTCCCCCCCAGACTATGAGCTCCTTGCGAGCAGGATGCCTGGCAGAGGACGTGGCACCTATAGGCTCTCCATGAATGTTGATTGAATGAATGCTCTGCCAGAGGGAGAAGCGTAAATGAAGTACGTTTGTTAGAGGTCAATGGAGGGAGAGAAATCAATGTGAAAATGTACAGAATGGGTTATGGAGAAGATGGTATTTGATATGACTTTGAGGGATTGGTCAAGGCAAAAGTGCCGAGAGGGAGGCCATCAATTCTAGGCAGAGGGAACAGCAGGGTGACCAACCGACCTGGTGATCTCAGCTCTGAGGTGTTTCCTGGGACGTGGGCCTTTCAGAACTAAAACTGGAACAGTCCTCGGCAAACTGGGATAATTGGTCACTCAAGGGTGGAAAAGTCTGATCAAAGGCAGGAAGATAGAAAAGCAAATTTGGGAAACATGTTGTACCGTTTCGCTAGAGTATGGCTTAAGAGTAGGGGAACCGTGGACGGCAAGGCTAGTTGGGTTGGGACTTATTGAAGAGGACTTTGAATGCCAGAGTGACACTCTTGTACTTCATTTGGTGCAGAGTAAGACCAAAGGCACTTGTAAATCCTAAGGTCACTCCTTCAGCACACATTAAACTTCTCTCTCTCTCTTTCTGTCTCCAATATCTCTCTTCAGAGGCATCCTTACACTTTTCACTCTTGTCTCTTGACATGGTTTCTTCCCCTTATAAAACACACCATGAAGTTTCAAATGTAATAATCAAATCCAAGTGAGAACTGCCTTCCCTTGTTAGAGGGAAGTTGCTTTTCCACTGGTGGGGACAGACTCTGCTGAGCCCTCCATCTTCACACCCAGCCCCTCTGTGACCAGCGACATGTGCGAGAGACGACTGGTTGAGATTCAAGACACGGTTGGCGGCATCTGGGGAGCAGAGCAGAGGTGGGGGGCTCCTAGGGAGTGAGAGCTGGTGACCCTGGCCTCATTAGCACCGTGCTGCTGAGCAGGGAGCCACAGGCCATGCCTGGAACATCTGAGGAGAAGCTCGGGGTGCTACAGCATCGGGGTCTACACAGAAGGCCATTGCCATCCGCATCCTGGTCTCTCTGTCTGTGCACTATAAAAACTGACAAAAAGGGCCTCACTGCTGAGTTTCAGACTGAATGTTTAATGCAATTAATGCATATTTCATAGCACAATAACTGCCAGCGCTTTGCTCTGCCATCCTGCCTGACTGAGTTATTTACACAGCCATTTTGAGCCCAGTCACAGAGGAAGTTGACAAATGAGTATCTGTGCAACATGTCTCGTCTTTTCCCATGCAGATCAGGGCGTCGCAGCTTCAAAAAGTCCCTGAGCAGCATCTCAAACCTACCCCACTCAGTTGGGAGAATATTTCTTCCCCTGAAACCACCACTCAAAACTCATTTGCCTTATGTCCTTCCCTTTCCTCCCCTCCCTAGCCCCAAGAAAAGTATAAAAAAGGGGCTTTAGGCTAATATCCTCATGCTCTGAAATGAATCTTCATGATTTCTCTCATTATAAAATCCCTCCAAATGAAGAGAGTGAGCTGTCCCCCTGGCCAGTGACTGTGTTTATTCCTTGATCAGTTCTGACAGTCCTTTTGCAAGGCAGCTCTGCCCTTAGGATGGTTTGACATAAATCGGGGGCTCCTTGGCTCACCTGCTCATCACGGGGGATGGATTTGGCAGGTTTTCAGGTTCCTGTGAAACAGATCTCTGGACCGACAGAGCCAGACTGGGCAGCATTCAGCATTCAGCACGAGAGGGCTATCTGCTGATTCATATCTCACACTCTTTTCCACTTACTAGACACAGATCCTGCCCTTTGAGTCTTAGCTGTAACCTCCGATTAAACATCAAGGAGCTTCAGGTGTACTTCTCTTTGTGCAATAGTCGTGTTCCTGAAAAGTTGTAGATAATATGATTTCTTTGGTAAACGTGAGCCTGTGTTTCCAGTGACTTTCATTATTGGGAGACATTCCAGGTTGCTCTTTCTTGGATACATGAACTTTTTCTGCCTCCCTCTCCCTACCCCAGTCCCTTTGTCAAATATTTAATGAAAGAAAAAGAAACAAATTTAGAAAAGAATAGTTAAAAAGAACACTAAAAAAGAACACTTTTATAGTGTGTGAATATTCATCCTTAATAGATCTATCTTGTCACTGTGGATTCTTATATACCAAGTTTTCTTAAATAGAGATCCATCTACAATTAAGCACCCTAGCAAGTCAAAACAGCTGGCTGTTTTCTTTAATGAATGTATAAAGCTAAATTCAGAAAGTTTGATATGAGAACTTTGTGTGAAAAGAAAAATGAATTCTTTAAAGTACAGTCTTATTTAGCAAGCTCTCCTTTACACACTGTGTCTAGTTTTGAAGTCCTGCCATCAGAGAAAGCAACAGGATAGTGGAAAGAATTAGGCCTCAGAGTCAGAAACTGGGTTCATATGTGATACTCAGACACTGAAGAAAATAATGTTTAGCCCTCCTGGCCAATGAGAGGATTGAATTAGATAAGGAACGTGAAAGTTTGTGAAACTCTGATGACTATAGTGACACAAGGCACCGTATAAAAAAGCCATATTATGGCTTTACACTCTGAAGTCCTACAGGCCTGGCCTTGAACACTAGCTCCACTCCTACCAGCTGTGGGACTTTGGGTTGCTTGTCTCCTCCAATCTTTACTTTCCTAACTGTAAAATGGGTATAAAATAAAACCCACCTATAATGCCATTTTGATGGTTATATGAGATAATGCACATAAGTCACTTAGCGTGGTGCCTGACCATCACAAGCATTCTAACTACTAGCTTAAACAAGGCAGAACTGTGGTTGGGTCTGTTTTGATCTTCCCAGCCTCTCCTTGAGGATGGCAGGACATAGGACATTATCAACCCCATTTTGCATAGAGGACTTTGGAACCCAAAGAGGTTCAAAGTCTTGTCAGATCACACAATGAGTGAAGCGGGAATAAAGGCCAATGAGTTCCAAGAGTTCAAGGCTTGCAACACTTTACTTCGCCCTTAGGACATGGGGAAACATTGCAGAAAAAGAAAGTCCTCACTTCCTTCTATCCGGTTATCTGTCCTGACTGACCAGGGCTGGAGAGGGAAGGAGCCAGCCTCACACTCCCTAGATGTCAGGCCTCTGAAGTTAAGGCTACTCCTGTCCCTTCCCCAGCATGGAAGGGATCCTTAAATGGTAAGAGCTTCCAGTTAGGCAGGGCTTGCTTTTTGCCAGGGATTGTGCTAAATGTTTTACTCAGATTAGTGCCACCCTCTGTGGATTTTACAAATGACGAACCGGACTCAGGGAGGTAAGGTGACTTGTTAGAGGGCATAGCTAGCAGGGTGTCATGTCATGACTGAAATCAATTAGTTTGGTCAGTTTGTTTCCAATAGGGCTTTAAATCTCTTCACTATGTGGTGATTCAAGTTCAAGTTTAAGGTTCCTTCAAGCATTAAGGACCAAACCTGACTGATCATCAGAATTGCCTGAGGTGCTTATACAATAATGTGGATTCCTAGGTACTACCCTTGGAGACTCTGATTCAGTGGGTCTGGGTGGGGACCAAGAATCTGTATTTTTAAGAACCCTCCAGTGAGTCTTTTGATCGGCCAGGTGTGGAAAGTCAGCTTTAGGGCACATGCCCAGTGGTCCTCCGGAGTGTCTAACCTTACAGATGGGTCAATTCACTACTTCCTTGTCCTATGAGACCATTCCTATCTCTGGTGCCTTCCTCACCTTCAGGCTCAGAGTTTTGGTCCATACATCAAACATTTACGGAGTGCTTACTGTGAGCAGGACACACTGGGTCTAAGAGACCGATAGGTTATGACCCTGGGCCAGCTGTGTTCACAGTCCAGGGGTTGAAGTGTCTGCAAGCTTCTGGAAGCATGTTTTTTTGTAAAGATTTTAAGTTATCTTGCATGTGTTTCTTGTGCCATCTGTTGTCCCAGAAATCAAGGGCTAGTTCCCTTTTGTCTGTGTTTTCACAACACCCCATACAAATTAATAACATCTAGTACCTAGCTCCATGCCCAGTAAAAATGGTTGATAGCATGAATTTGAACAAAATGGAAAACTCCTTCTTCAGAAGGAATTAAGAATTCACTAGTTAGGCATATCTGGTCTGGCCCACAGAATTTTTTACCAGAGCTCTTTTCTAACTCCCAATATGCAGCAGCTCAGCCTTCTTCTTCCTAATTGTACCTCCTCCCCCACCCCCATACACATACCCAGTGAATTTGGACAGAGGCTGGGAGAGAGGCTGAGAAGCAGTATGGTACATGCAGTGATTCTGAACTCTAGCTCCATATTAGCACCACATGGGGAGTTCCTAAAATATACCGATGCTTGCGTCCCCCGATGTCCAATGAAATCAGAACTCTGGTGGTAGGGTCTGGGCAAGGGTTTTTTATTAATTTTTTTAGATATCCCCAGGTGATTCTAAAGTATAGCCAGTTGAGAAGCACTGATATGGCAGAAGAGAACTGGGCTAGGAAGTGAGAGGATCCCTGGGTTCAACTCTAGCCTGTGTGACCATTTACAAGATGCTCTCCCTGCCTGAGCTTCCTCGACAACTGTAAAACGAGGATGCTAGGCTAGATCTCTCATGGACTAGTCTCTCTATTTTCAGCTGTCACATTCTAAGTTTTAATGGTCTGAGGTCAGCTCAGATGGAGAGGGAGGGTTGGATGGGGAATAACAGCGGAGACCTTGTTCCTTTACAAGGGCCCGATGCACAGAGGGAGGCAGACAGCAAGAGGAAAAGAACAGGAGCTGGATGCTAATTGGAAAGGATAAGGGACATGTCGAGTTGTCAGTTTCATTCGCAGGGACCTGGTCTGTAAGTGCTGCAGTAGCACCGGTGGATCACAGGAAGGATCTTGGGTATGCCAGCTTCTGTCCTCTCTCCTATCTGTCTATCTGTCTGCATGCTGCTCTGTGGCAGAGGGCCTCTGTTTGTTTTCTTAAGACTATTAAGTCCTTCTAAGTCTCCCTCAGCAGAGCCTGTGATTGAAAGTGACAATTAGAGGCTACCCTATTTAAAAGCTGCCACTTTGTATTAGCAGAAGAATCAGCTCAGTTTGGGGGACATTTTACTGATGCATTTAAAAGCTTGATCACAGAGAGACGAACAGGTGTACAAGGAGGCGGGGTGGGGTGTACAGAAAAGAAGTCTGGTTGGAGAAGGAGTGACATGGCTCCGTTTTTAGCTTAGAGGGTAGCTCAACATAGGTCAAACCCATTGCCCTCATCCAAAAGGACAAAGTAAAGTGGAAGGCTGGGCAATGAGGAGATGACTCTGGGTGGTGTGAACAGCTGACTGAGGGCCCTAATGGCCAATGGGGCAGAGGAGTGTGACCATCTGTCCATTGCTGAATTAGAGCTCAGCTCTCAACACAACTTACAGCAAAGTATTCTCAATGCCTTCCCACCTCTCCTTCTCCCACATGAGGACATCTCTTTCTATGCATGCAATTTCTTTTTTTCTTCTTCATTCTGCAGACAAAACTTGCTATAAGACATTTGTAGAGCACCTACTATCTGACAGGCACTGTCCTGAGCACTGGGGACACAAAGATGAATGATTGGTACTGTCTCAAGAACTCTGGGAGACAGAATGGTAACCAAGAAGTAGTGTCGCATGCGATGTGTGCTAAGGGGAGGGAAGTTGGTATATTAGGGGCACAGGGCACTCACCAGTTGGGAGAGTAAAGAAGGATGCTTAAGCTGATTTTTGACATTAGGAAGAAAGAAGTTATTCCAGAAAAAGAGAATGTAGAGGCCCAGATTCGCATGTTCCATTCAGGGAATAGCACGTTTTTCAATATAGGGGGAAGAGAAGTGGAAGAAAAGCTAGAGAGGAAGGTAGGAGCCAGATCACAAAGGTTGTTATTGGTTTAGTTGAGTTAGAACTTTAGCTGAAAGCTAAACGGAGTCATTGAAAGGCTTTAGAGAACAATATGACCTTAGACATACATTTTTACAGGAGCAACATGCAGGATACATTAGAAATAGATAAGATTGGAGATAGAAAAAAACCTACTTCATATTAAAATGTGAAGGGCTATTCTAATGAAGTTATAGCTAAAGAGGGAGATGTTTTTCCAGGACATTCTGAAACCATGTAACATAGGCAGATAGTTTCCATTTGTACTAAGAATCTTTCCCTCCCCTTGAGCTTCTAGGTCTGGTCATGGGGTAGACACTCTGGTCTCAGAATTTCTATAGGTGGTGCTTATAAGAGCACCTGACCTTGACTGGGGCACATGCCTGTCTCATGCCCAGGGATCACACCTGCCAGGGATACGTCTTCAAGCTGCAGAGTCAAACCTTCATCCCTTCCATCTTCTAACATCCACTGCAGTGTCTCTAGTCTGAGCTTTGTTAGGCTGTCTTGTTCCCCGCTGGCTGACAGAATCACCTCTCTTTTCTCTTCAGCACTGATTAGATTTACCAACAGTGAAAATCTAGGTGGCCTCTTGGAGAAGCAATGTAATCCAGTGTCATTTAGAATATCTGACTGTATGTTTCCCAGCGAAAACTTGACTAAGCTACTCCTGCCCCTTCTACAGTCCCCTGGCAGATGGGAAGTTGAAGCAATTTTTCTAATCAGAAATAATAGTGAAGGACATCTCACTGGACTGCTGATCCATGATTATGAATCTAGCATATGAATCCCAGTTGCTTCAAGCCTGCGCAAGAGCTCTAAATCAGAATCACATGGAAACTTCCGTCTTCGTGGCTTTGGGCCCATGAAAAATTCTTTGCGTGGAACCTTGCAAGCTCTTCTATGCGTAACTCTCTCTCTCTGCCCAGAGTTTGTCTATCCCTGTAGAGTTTCTGTGGAGGTTCTTTTCTCCATTCCTTGTACTGTGTTCTCAGCAGATTTTCCTAGGATCTGGTAAAAGATAACATGTGTTGTCTGCATCAATACTTCCAGAGCCTGAATGTTTGCTGACCCAGACCAGAAACTGAGGAACCAGGGTCTGGTGTCCACTAGGGGAGTAAAAAGAATGTCTTTAACTGGTCTGGGCATACCTGACACCAATTTCATCTTTGAATGTGAAAGGACTTATTAAGAAATTGAATATCTGTAGGGTCTGAAGAAAAATAAATTCTGACCAGTTATATCTTAGGCAGTTTTTTTTTTCGCTTAGATTTTGTGAATTTATATGATGCATAAGTCTAGTTCTTTTCCCAAAAAATTCTTTCTTTTTTTTTTTTTTGTGAGGAAGATCAGCCCTGAGCTAACATCCGTGCTAATCCTCCTCTTTTTGCTGAGGAAGACCGGCTCTGAGCTAGCATCTATTGCCAATCCTCCTCCTTTTTTCCCCCAAAGCCCCAGTAGATAGTTGTATGTCATAGTTGCACAGCCTTCTAGTTGCTGTATGTGGGACGCAGCCTCAGCATGGCCGGAGAAGCGGTGCGTCGGTGCGCGCCCGGGATCTGAACCCGGGCAGCCAGTAGCGGAGCACGCGCACTTAACCGCTAAGCCACGGGGCCGGCCCCTGAAAAATTCTTTACCTAACTATATTATCCCTCAAATTGCAATTTCAATCTTAATGTGATCTCTTTGATGTTCCTATGGTTTTCTGAAAAGTGATTATGGCTAATTCTGGACCACATTCACATCTTTTACCCATAAGTTCAGCATCCAGGGATTCATATACACTCAGCACCAATCTAGGCTGATCATTCTAATTTGGGGTACAGGTGGTTACTACACCCTAAGTCCAGAATTATAGATGGCAGTTCCCCTAAATTGTAATTTTATATAACTATGAACCATGTGGTCCAGTTCCATGGGGCTACTGCTGTTTAAAAAAAATCAAGAAGCAAAAGTGTTTCAAATTAAATGAAATTCTCTACTTATATTTTTTAACATCTTGTCTTTCTCATTCACTGTCGTATCCCCAACATCTAAGATAAGGACTGATACATAGTAAATGCATACTAAATTTTTGTTAAATTAATGAATAAATACAAGGACCATACCAATTTATCCCTCCTCCCCTTTTTTTCTTTCATTCACTACCAAATGTACAACAGCTCCTCTTGGGATCTTTCCCCCAATCTGCATCCTTGCCCTTTGCCCCACCTCAGCCTTAAAAGGTAGGAGAGGAAAAAGACTGAATGGACCAGTCAGAGGAAAGGCTGGAAACACTTATTCTCTATGAGTTGTTTTGTGCCATTATGTAGAGGCTTCCCCATAGTCACTGAGGAGTTTTCAGTAGAGTACAGTCTGGCTGAATGCTTGTGAGTTTGGAGCCCTGCCTCACTCAGTCCAGCATGAGTAAGCTGACTGGTTCCCTATGTAGAAAGTCCTCCCAAGGGAGGTCTAGACATTTCTCTTTCCTCTATACCACACAGCTGGGTGCTAATAGGATACAAAATATTGCATTTTAGAAAATTAAAATTTTAGTTTTCTGTTTTAAAGAAGTAAATGGGGACAGAAGAGTATAACCTGGACTTTGGGCAGGCCCTTGAGTTGTCCCCAGTACAACCTAACTCCAAACTCTCTCTGGTATTGTTGACATCCAGCTTCTAACATCATGATGGAAATATTCTAGGTAGAGAAGTTAGAATGAGCACAGGCCCATGGAAGTGCAAGGCAGAAAACTGTAATAAATGAGACTGAAGTTGTATGAAAGAGAATGGTCTTGGAGGTCCACAGGAACCTGGCTGGGGTGGGGATAAGAGAACGAAAATCTTCAACTAAAGAAGTACCATGGTCAGATCTGCATTTAAATGGGTTATTGTTATTATTATTTTGGTGGCTTTATAGAGGATGGATTTGCTAGGGATAAGATTAGAGGCAGGGAGATCAGTTGGGAGGTTGGGACTAGAACTGGGGTGGGAAAGACAGAGAGGATGCGACAGATTTTGAGAATTTTTTTTAGAAGGTACAACTGACAGGACTTAAAGTTAGATGGCATTTGGGTGGAGCAAGATGGATTCTCAGGTCTGGCCTGATGATGGGTGGATGGAAATGCCAGCAATTGAGATTGGAAGTGGTGGGAGAAATACTGTTTGGGGATGAAATGACGAGTTTGTTATTGGATATGTTGAGTGGTCCGTCCAGGTAAAAATATCTAGCCCACTGTTGGTTATAGAAGTGTGAAGCTCAGGGGAAAGTTTTGGGCTGTAAACATTGATTTGAGAGCTATTAATTTATATATGGGAATTGGAACACTCAGAGAGAGTGAATAAGATTACAAAATAAGAGAGTCTGGGATAAAACTGTAGAATGCCTGTGTTTCATGGGTGGATAGAAGAAAAGGTCCCCACATAGGAGAAGAAGGAATAATAAATCAGAGAGAGATGAGGAAGGCCAAAGGAGTATAGAATCACTAGCTCAGGTAACCTAAAATTTTAAGAATGGCATTCTCAATGTGTCACTTTAGTAAAAAGGTATGATAAAGATTTGAATTTGGCAATTGAAAATTTCCAATGACTTTAGCAAGAGAAGTTTCAGTAGAGTAGTGAAGGCTGCAGCTAGATGGAAATTAGTTTGAGAAAGAGAAGGAAGTATAGAAGTGGAGGTCCAGAGTATAGACAAGTCTTTCAAGAAGTGGATGAGAAAGGGAGGAAAGAGATCAGTTCGTGGCCAAAGAGGGGTGTGGAGAAAAGTTTTAGTTTGCTTATTTTATAGGATGGGGTATCCTGTAAAGCATCCTATTGAGCATGCTCCTAGGCTGAAAGGAAGGCTTACCCAGAGAGGAAGAGGTTGAATATGATCAATGGGGCAAAGTCGTGAAGATATGGGAGAGGGTAGAGTCAAGGGCATCCTGAGAAGTCTTGAAGAAGAAGAGGGACACCTCATCCTTTGAGGCTCAGATGGGTGTGCTTAAAGATACCTGTGTAGGTGGGGATTGGAGATGGAAAGCTGAGATTCATCACCCTTGCTAGCCTCAATTTTCTTGATGAATAAAAACATCTGGTTGGAACTGAGTGCTATGGAAGGCTCGGGTTTTCTCCCTTCTTCTCTGTGCTCCCCAGTTAAAGCTGCCAACAATCACACATGAATGGCTCATTCCTGACCACAGAGCAACTTCCCATCCCTTGTCCTGACTGAGCCCCACAGCTCCCTGAGAGTGAATAGGGTAGAAGCTTTGAATCCACAATACTGTTGAGTATCCCTGGCTAAGCTGGGACTTGCTCAAGGTCACCAAGGGAATGGGTAGAAGTGCGGAAACTGGAAGCTGCTCTCCCTGCCCCATCCCTCAGCCAACCCACAAGCAGGAGGGAAGGAGGGATGTGCATGAATCAGTGGGACCCTCCCCACCAGCAAACGACAGGAAATGAGAAGAGCAGGTGCACTCCACTGCTTCCGGGTCAGTCCTCACCTGGCAGGTGCAACCCAGGTGCAGATGTTTGCAAGCACAGCCAGGCCCCCATCCCAGCCTGGGGGAGGATGGCAGCCACTCACTCTCCATTGTTATGCTTGGCTTTTCTTGCAGGGGGAGTCTGCTGTCTGTTCCTGAGAGCAAGGAGCCTTTGATTCTGGAGCAGCGGTGCTGTTCCCGACTTTGATCTCTCACAAATCAGGTCTTTGCACACTCCCAAGAGAACGTTTTACATTTTAAAGGCTCGGAGCTGGCTGTCTCTTTTACTCACCTTCCCCCCACGGCTCATCCTTCCAGCAAAATGGGCCCCTGGGTAGCCTGCCCAGGACAGAGTCAGTGAAAACAGGCTGCCCAAGAGTGCTCCTGAGCCAATGAACAGGCTAGCGGCAGCCTGGATCATGGACTGACACAGTCCCCTCCTTTGACTTGGGGCAGAGGGGAGCATCCACTGTTAAGGGCAGAAGAGTCAGGGTCACAGAAATTGGGAAGCCTTGCTCACCTGCACAGACAGCACGGGGAAATCTTCAAAGAATTTACAACACTCACCACTGAGGCTTCAACGCCTCTGTAGATAATACAACCTCCATTTTGCAGATGACAAAACTAAAACCAGAGGCAAGTCACCTGAGCAATTTCAGATTGGGCAGATCCAAGACTATAACACACACCTTTAGACTCCTTACTCTCTACCACATTAACCATTCCAAAGGCTCTTTAGATAGAGCCGGAAGACCCCAAATAGGCTTTCCAGGGCAAGGCCACCCAGGGCGGAGAAGAGTGCCCACCTTTGTAGGTTTTAGACTTGGTAACAACAAAGCACTGAACTTGGGAGTTAGAAGTGGATTCTGATCTTCGCTCTCCCATGTAGCAGCAGTTGGAATCTTGAACAAATGACATAAACTTTCTGAACTGCTTCTGTAATAAAACCTGTCTGCCTGTACCATAGGGAAATTTGAATGAGGTAAATTATTTGAAATTCCCTTGTAAATTGGTAAGTGCTCCAAGCAAGTAAGAAGTTATTTATCTTCATTCTTATTTCTTTCTGGAATCTTACTGGAGTTGGCCTGGGATCTTAGGAGTCAGGAGTCTCTCTAGCTTGTCTTCAAGCGAGGCCAGGAACAGAATCTCCTCTGCATCTACCTCGCATGCTTCTCTGAATGAGCATCACTCTCCATTGTCCTGTATTTATCCAAAGGATGTTAGAGAGAGGTGGAACAGACCAACCAACCCCCTGTTACAAGAAATCTGTATCTTGAGGTCCCCAGGCCAGTGCTCTTTCCACAATATACACAGTCTGGAAAAGTGCATTTTTCTTCCTACCCCTGCTCAGCACCCTCAGTAGGTCTTCTTGGACTGAGAAAAACTCTGTAGGTATAAACCGACAATTTAGCTTGGCTTGGAAGGGCCCAGTGAACTGGTTAGTAAACAAAAGAGATTTTCCTTAATCAAGGGCCGGTCATACGTGAGAGCTGTAACTGTCTGAGTTCCACCTGCTACTTTCTAATCTTCTTCCCCAACTGCCCCACCCTCTAGGGACCTTGGCCCTGCCCTCCCCAACTCTCCATTCCCCACCTGTTGCTGTGATTTCTTTGGTGATGGGCAAGGGAAGGGGCCTCCCAGAAACCAAACACTGGCCAGGGGCAGAGCCAGCCTCCCTCCCCTAACCTGGGAAAGCTGGCTGCACATGGGGAAGTCCTCCCTCACTGGAATTACCTGGGGATCCTTTCCAGGCACCACCTTACAGCCATGAGAAAGGGCCCCCTTCCCAGTATCATCCAAAGAAAGTAAACACTGACTTACTGAGACCAAGTTTCAGCCTTGTGTGTGGGGTTGCTGTACGCAAGACTTGGCATTCATAGCCCCGGCTTTTCCATCCACGCAGTCTAATCTGCTTACTATTCCCTGTACGTGCCCTGCTCATTTCTGTTCCGTCTCTGCTGATGTTAGTCCCTTGCCTCAAACACACTCTGATATTTATAAATCTATTTCACTTAGCATTTCAAAAGGTTTTCATATCTATGATCTCATCCAATTGGATCATGTCATGATGCTCCCAGCAACCTGGGAGGTTTTTGTTATCACTATTATTTTAATTATTACTTCCTGTTACATTTGAGGAACTGAGGCTCAGAGAGGCTTAATGACTTGTTCAAAGTCACATCAGTAGTTACAGAAAGAGCTGGAACTAGGGCAAGGACTTAGTGACTCCCTCTCCTGGGGCTTCTTCTCTGCCCCATGCTGTGTCTCTTTCATCACTAAAACACCTACCTTGGAGCCTCCAGGAGCTTCCCCCAACTCAGCCCCTGGGATTATTTTTGCCTGCCCATTGCATTCATCTCTATTGGGTTATAGTATCCTAATTTTCCCTTGAGGAATCATCCCCAGCTCCTCAGCTCATGTGATTTTGGTGGGACTGACCTCATCCCTTGGCTCTGGGAGTGAATGCACCATCAGAGCTGGCCAATCCGAGCCATGTTTCCCCATGGCCATAGCGATTGGTTGAGAGAAGACTGTGTGACCAAAGCCAACACAGTGAAATGCAACCCCAGGTCTTCTGCTGGAGTTGTCTGGGAAGAGACACTTTCTTTCTGCTGAAATTTCTAAATTTGTAGAATGTAAGCACCGAGTTATGAGGCCACCACTTGGAGATGCCTGCCTGAGGACAAATAGGAACTCAAAGCATAGAGAGGACCCAAGGGAGCCAAGTCCTGAACACATTGCTCAAGTTGATGGATTCCACCGTGCCTGAAGCCAATTTGAGCCAGTTGACTGAAGCTGGTTTGAGTTCGGTTTCTGTCACCTATATCAAAGAACAGAGCCTTGAGCCAGCCCTGATGGCCTAATGGTTCAAGTTTGGCCCACTCTGCTTCGGTGGTGGCCTGGGTTTGGTTCCTGGGCACGGAACCACATCACTCAGCTGTCAGTAGCCACGTTGTGGTGGTGGCTCACATCAAAGAACTAGAACGACTTACAACTAGAATATACAACCATGTACTGGGGCTTTGGGGAGGAAAAAAAACGAGAGAGGAAGATTGGCAACAGATGTTAGCTCAGGGCGAATCTTTCCCAACAACAACAACAACAAAACCAGTCTTGAGTAAGTTAACCTCCCCCCTGCAACACACACACTCTTTGTAAATCCTTCTTTTATTCCTTGCTTCTACATCCCCTTATATGGTCCACTTACTTGTTGCCCTGGATTAAAATGCTGTCAATATTACGAGCTTGAGTCTTTCCCCTACTTTATTACAAGCAGTTTGAAGAGAGGAACTTACTTTCTTTTCTTTTCTCTTATTTGTGCAGTGGAAAGGACACAGGCTTTGGAATCAGAACACCTGGCGTGAGTCCTGCCTCTACCACAAGCTGAATGGATAACTTTCTTTTCTTGAAACTCATTTTTTAAAAAATCTGTAAGACAAGACTTAAAACAACAAACTTACCTCTCAGACTTATTATGATTATCAAGTGAGGTAATGTATATGAAAGTCCTTTTCAAACTTTAAAATGCCATTCCATTGTAAGAGATTACTTAGAACCGTGTCTGGCATATAATATATACCATAAAAGTGTCTGTTAAATTGAAAAATAAAAATAATTGTTGAACTCAGCTTTTGTGTGTTGCCATCCATTGCTTGAATTGTTTGCTTTATGAGTAGGTTGATGGCAAATTGGGAACAGAGCATTTGGATGCCCCAGTGATTTTTTTATTGCAAACTTGTCACTAGAGTTCCTCATTAGTTGAGCATCCATCACCAGGTGAGAGAAGGTATAGCCTCTGGGGGAGGTAAGAAGCCATAAGGCATCTCTTCAGTCTTCCATTTGCATTGAGGCCACACACAAGGCTGACTTAAGCACCAACCCTAAGTGGGAGCTGGTGTTGAAGGGGAGTAAAACTAGGGAGTGTTTACCACCTTAAACCACAACTGCTCACTCCAGCCCCCCAGTTTCAATCATTTGCCAGCTCTCCCCATCCAGAAAAAAGTGCAAACAGAAAAGCCAGACCAGCCTAGGACATTGCCCTCTGGAAGACATCCATGCGTTTCAATGGCTTTTTTGCAGACCTTCTTTGGTGGCCACAAAGCCTTTGCATGCACATTTGAGGGAAGGTGTGGTGGCTTTAGTTCTTTGTTGGTTCCAGCTGAGAAAGAACTCCTGAGTTGGAAACTGAGGTCAGTGTAGTTCAAAAGCAAGCTCCTGGTATCTTTGCCCTTTTTAGATTCCTGACCATTCAGCCAGGTGTACTTCACTCAGAGAATTTGAAAATGCCCGGAGGAAATAGTTGTTTGTTAAATCGTTTTGTGTGGAGGATCAGGAGAAGTGAATGTCTTGGCATTATGTCATGAACTTCCTTTTTTTTTTTTTTGCTGCTAATTTTGACTACTTGTCTGTGTTAGACCCAGTAATGAACTTGTGACATGCATTATATCATTTGATTCTCAGCTTGTCTCTCTGAAGGAGGTTCTATTATTTCCCCATTATGGAGAGGTTTAAATAACTCACAGAAGGTCTCATTGCTGGTAAGTAGCAAAGCTGGGTCTTAAACCCAAGTTTATTTCATTCTAGGGTCTGAGCTCTTCCTAGATACCACCCCATCTATTCTGAGAATTTATGGTGCCCATGCCTCCTTCCTAACAACTGGCACTTCATTGAACTATGTACAATACCACATATATGTACATATATATTATACAACACCAAGAACTCATTAGAGTTAGAGATGGAGCACTATTTTCCTCTGCATATCTGGCAGTGAGAACCAAAGGGAAAAATGCCACACAATGGTAGCTAGGTGGGTGGATGGAGTGATCTGGAGACAGAAAGAAATGTACTAGAGGGTCTCTGGCCTCAAGGACTTGACAGTCTGGCAGGGCAGACAAAGCATAAATATATGAAAGCCTAAAAATTATAATAAGAATGTCTGTAATACAGCCATGATTATTGACAAATGAATGATGAACTCATAAAGTGTTAATTCGTGTAGAGAGAGAAATGTCTTTGGGTTGGTTCACACTGGAATATTGCTGTCTGAGGTTTTTAGTTCTGACTCCCTATTTCACTCCTTCTCAGATTCCAAGGGACTCTCTGTGGCACAGTTGCTTCAGTCCCACCCAGAGCCTGTATGGTGTGCCCGTGGGGGAATATGCTGAGTAAGCGCTAGTTTATGATGATTGATGACCACCGCTCCCAGATTACTCTTGGCCTGTGTGTGGCCCTGAGCTTCCTCAATTTTAATTTAATTAGCTTCCCCCTTTCTCCAGCTTCTCCCAGGGAAATCAAGTACTTGTTACTTCTAAGAAATGTTTTGCAAGTTCCCACCCTTTTGGAAGGCGCCCTCTGGAATGTGGAGGCCATGGTCAGAGAGGAAGCAGTTCTTCCTCTGCCTGACTGTGCCCTGTTCCCTCCCACTTCCCCCTCTCCAAGCTCAATTCAAGGTCAACTCTAGTATTCTTGGCTGTATCCTATCTGACACAGTCCTCAGGCTCCCAGGTGTTGTAAATACTACTCATATCACTTCTTTCATTTTATTGGCCTGATTGAACTTCTTCCTCACTCTCCACCCTCTTAGCACTATCTCTGATTCTCTGATCTTTCAGTCTCCACGGCTGGGAACTTCTCGAACTTCTCGTGGGGTGCTTCTAACATACCCAGAGGTAAATCAATTTGCTTTCACCTCTCTCAGAGAAGGAGCAAGTAGGAAGGAATAACTTAGCTGCCTGTGTTTCCAAAACTTTCTGGACCTGATGGGTGAAGGTTGCCGCACTGTGATGTTGCCCCTTTCCCCAACTGCTCCTTAGGTCAAACTCCCCCAAATTCATCATCTTGCTGTCCCGCGCTCTCTTTCTTGAAGGCATGTATGTATTATATGGAATTCTGTTGATTCAGGATCCAGCCCCAGGAGTAATTGTGAAGAAAGTGGAGTTTTCTTGGCAGTCCCTCATCTCCCCATTCTGAATCCCTCTTCTATTTCCCACACTCAGTGATCCAGGCACCACAACACAATCGCCACCTGCTCTGTATGAGTCTCCCCAGCCTCTTATAGAAAACACATTTTCAGAAAGCTGGGAATTTTCGCAGGATTGTGATCTACTTTTCCTCTAACTAATGTTACTCTTTTTTTTTTTTTTTTTTTACATTTTGGGGGAAGAGAGAGAGACAGAGAAAAGGAAGGCTGAAGAGAAGGGGATAATAGTGGGATCCATCGCCTTGCCTGTGAATCCAACTAACATTTCACGGAAATGCTACATTGTGTGTTGAAGTTTCCTTATTGAATGTTCATCTTCCTCTTCAGAGCTCCTGAAAGCAGTCAGAGGAGGGCTCCCCAACTAACCTGGAGCTCCTCTCCTCCCTATGTCTGGAATGTAGAGGTGGAGCTGGGTCAACTCTCTGCCCAAGTGGCTGGGCACGAGGCTGGAATGGAGGAATGCTGAATCTCTGTGTGTCCCCCAAAGGTCCCTTCTCTTTTGCCTCCCTTTTGGCTTCAGAGCTTCCTCAGCACCTTCCACACTCAGCCCCATGACTAGCTTTGGAGGCGCTTTCACAGGACCCACTGCTGGCTGAAAGGGCAAGCTCCAAAGACACACCTGGTGCTACCATGAAGTAGTTTCCTGCCTTCTAGGTCTCCTCTCTATAGGGTATTTAAAGGTCAGGGTTCTCACACTGGGCTACCATGATTCCACAGTTCAATTCGATTCCATTCTATTAAACTCAGGATGGCATTTATTGGGTCCATGTAATGATGGGTGGGGTAAGGCAAGAACCTAACTTCTCAGAGCTTTGATTTCCTTGTTTACAAGCTGTGGACTAGATCAAAGTTTCTCAAATTCCTCTGCATATGAGAATTGCTGGAGAGTTGTTGAAAAGTCGCTTCACATCCCTGGGATGTGCCTTCACATAGATCCTTGGGATGCTATGCCATATTTCTGTAGCAAGACCCAAGAGTCTGCATTTTAAACCAACCTCCATGTCATTTTGGTGCAGATCATCTGGAGAACACCTTTTGAGAAACGCTGAGTGAGGTGGTCTCCAGGCTGAACGTCTATGAATCAACAGGAGCCCCTCCTTCAATCAC